>NC_056744.1:1558596509-1558886723 GCF_019279795.1 Protopterus annectens
GGGGGTTGGTTTTGGGGCCCATTCTTTGGGTACATAGCCTGTGGTAAGGCTGAGTCTGAACAGTGAATTTAGGTGAGGGTTTGGTTCCTTTTGGAGCTCATGTAAGACACAGCCTGGGATACCATCCGGTCCATTGATGCTGTGTTCTTACCTTTGGAGAGGGCTGTTTTTACCTGCATGTCCGTGATGTCTGGGGCTCTGCATTCTTCTGGGATAGACACAGGCCCTTCTGGGGCTGAAGTCTGCACTAAACTTGTCCGCCAGGAGGTTGGCAATGTCAGTTGGTTCATTGTATTTTTTGCCATTTTGCAGTAGCTCACAGCATATCCGAGAGTTGCCACCTAAATGTTTGATATAGCTAAAGAAGGCTTTGTGGTTATCTTTTGTATCTGTCCGTTACTTCAAAATCTGAGGTTAATACAGGAATAGAAATGACACAAAACACCAAGGCTCAAACTTAACTTATTAATTTATTAAGCAAAACTTTTCTTAAAGTACAGTAAGGCTAAAACTAAATAAACAAAAACTAATAAATCATGTACTTACAAGCATATGCATAAACAAAATCATCTTTGCCACTGATAGGGAAACTTCAAATCCTATCCAGTGCAGCTATCTGTTCAGTCAAGGCAAGGCCGACACTGGCGAAATGTCTCTAAGCTCAGTTCAGGCTGGTGCTGTGATCAAATCCGGATGCTGATGATGATTTTCATCTTAGCCTTTGAGCTTTTATAGTCTTTTTGAGTTGGCAGAATATTGTAGAAAGATCTGACATTACAGGCTCATCATGAGCTGATGGAATATTTTAGAAAATTACAGATCATTTCCTAAGTTGTAAACAAGTCTAGTAATGTCTGGTCCTGTGCCCTACTTCCCTTTTTCAGGGAACAGTTAGCTCACAATCTTGTGATATAGTTCCTCTTTGAAATCCCCACATTCTGGTAAACATCTTTTAAGCTGATAAACAACTTATAGGTTAAAAAAGTTCAATGATACCAGTAATCAGTGAGCAAGGCCTGCTCTTAAGCATATTGTATTGTTTCAGTATTAGCAGCATATAGTGAGGTAGTGGCATATCAAGAACTAGCAATAATCAATCTGGCAATAATTAAACATACACAGTGATACGTGGCTCGAGGCATAGCAAAAACTGGTAGGCTGTGTGGATCCGCCACAGGCCACCCCTTGCATCGAAAGCAACGAACGCTGTGTATCCCTTTATAATGGTTAAGACTGACAACATCAGTTTGTACCTTCTCATCACCTTACAATAAATGCAGCATGATATTATGCAAAATAACACAGAGATTATTGTGGTCAAAAGTAAAGGATGCAATAACAAATTAAACCACACTGAAGCCTTAGATGACCACATACATAAAACATCATACCAATGTGAAACAGTTATATCCTGTATTTCATTTGCAATTTTACAATGGTACCTTTATCCTTAATCATTTTAATCACTGTTTGATGCGCATCATTTAGTGTTTTATTTAACAGTTGCAACACTGTTTGTCCTTCCTGCTTAATCTGTTGAAAGTCCGGGTGGACTAGAGATGGCCACTTAAAAGCATGTAATGGTTCTATGCTAGCATTAAATGTGACGTCCATCCATCTAGTCAGTCTAATCAATTCTCCAGTACAAAAATCAATAATTGCATGGATATTACTTTTACAGTATGCTCCACTAGTTGTGATCATTCCATCACTCCAGGCTAATTTACAGGAGGATATCACACAAACAGTGGTACCATTTAGCTGGTAGACGTCTGTACCATTTACTACATACCTGTGCCAGATACATTCCCCAGTTCCATTATGTAAGCATGGGTGAGGCTTCCTCTTCACTATCATGCATACCCACCCCTGGGGCCAGGTTTCACAACTTGTCACATCAACGGGTACATCATTATAATCAATTAAAGTGGATTCAATTTGAGGTACCCACCAATTATTTCCAAATTGCAAGGGCAATGCAACAAATGGACAGACCTGCTTTGTTCCTTTTTTACTAGCAAGATAGTCAAAAATCAGTATACAAGACTTATTTTCACATGTAAAATCTATTGGCTTTAACCACTGATACAGTTGCAGTTCCTTCTGCCAATGGGCTGCCTTTTAGCCCCCCAAGTTTGAGTGAATTGCAAATATTGCTGGTTGGCAGCCAACTGAGATAAAATACAAAAAGTCTGATTTACTTCTGCTGTGAGGTTATCTAAAATCTGTTCTGTATATGTATTTGTATGTTCAATCCACCTCCACAAGACAGTTTGAGTTAAAATACTGTCTACAGTTCTTTGTCCCAACTCAGGATCATGGTCTGCTAGTAGCTTAAAGGCCATATTTAGGTCAGTGCCCAAACGGCTCAACTTGCTACGTAGGGTATCTATATCTACACTGTTTAGGAATCCAGTCCCTGTTCGACTGCACCTAGTGCAGTACCAAGAATACCTGTTACATCGCGTTTATTTCTTCTATATTTGTAATGTTTGTATTTGATATGCAAAGAATCAACTGGCCATAATTGTGCAATTTTACAATGTGGATACCTGGTGGTAATATCCACTGCTGACATGTTAACTATCATTTTAATACGTTGTATAATTCTAGCGCTACTTACAGTTTACATCCTCTGGTATATCTTACCACATGTCCCAAACCATTAAATACAGTCGAACTATTGTCCATGGCATATATCTCCAAGTCCGGAGATAGGGTTTCCTGAGTGTCATTTTCCTTTGAAATTCAGCTATGCAGGAGGAATCTAATGGAGACTTAGCTAAAGAAAATCCCACTCGTTTAACCTTTGGTACAGACCTCCAAAAGGGTTGGAAACACATTTTTCAGGATGTCTATCACAGTTCAGTCTACATACAGTTGTAATGTTTTCCGTCTGAGTGATGCTCCAGGTTAAGGCAGGCTTCGTGTCACTGCATATAAATGTTCTCCCAATTCCCAAAAAAAGCAACAGTCAGCTGCCAAATTTGCAACATCTTCCCCTTGAATAGAGGACAGGATCAAGACAGTTATATGGCCCTCTAAGTGTTGTCGTCGGAAAAGGTTGGCTCCTTCCCAAACAGTGGCAATAATCTATGGAGAGGAAAGTACAATGGTTGTTTAGCAGAATCAAGTAATACTAAAACAGTATCACCAGGTCCATCACAAATTACTGTCCCATGTTCATTTGGCTGATTGGGTGTGGTCACTATAACTTTCATTCCCAGCCATTTGCTTGGTTTAGTATCACAGTCTTGTAGTAGAATAACAGCATCTTGGTGCATACAAATTTCTACTAAAGGTTGTCCTTTCTGAATCATTTGTGTCTTATCTAAATTGATAGCCTTCACTATCACTTCGTTCTGGCTCCCATAATGTAAAACCTCCCAACTTTCACCTAATAGCCCTTTTTGCCCAAGTGCCAATTTTCTGGGAGAAAGAGTTTCCAGCCTGTCTCAACTAATGCCATATTTTGTGCTGGCACCCTTTGTTCAGTCAATGCACATAGCCAGAATCGAGTTTGATCAGTATTTGTCAGAAGAGGGTATATGGCATTCGATTCAGCTTTTCTATTTTCAAAACACAGCAGTTAGATCGAATGTCACTCATATGCATTTGCAAGGAGTTCCTTGATGCTTTGGGGTCTGTTATTCAGCTGACTCACAGCTAATTCTAGTACCTTTGCCCAGCCTCGCAATGTTCCATCATTCGTATTCTTTCAATTTGTTCTTTAAGGAGCCCATTATACCTTTCAATTAAACCAGCAGCTTGGGGATGATATGGGATATGCAGTACCCATCGAACTCCATTTTCCTTTGCCCACTCTTGGACCTCTGCTCCGGTAAAGTGGCTGCCATGGTCACTTTGGATTTCAGCGGAATCCCATATGTCACACATAATTTATTCAATCCTTTTAACACTGCTTGCTGGTTTGCCTTTTGCATGGGGATACCATTAGTAATCCTGAATAAGTGTCCACCATCGTTAGGCAGTATTGCTGGTTTTGATCCAGTGGTAAAGGACCAATAAAGTCTATTTGCCAGATTTGTGCTGGGCGGCTGCCTCTGTGAATGTGCCCGCATGCTTCTGCTTGCAGTTGCTTCTGTTTATTTCTTTGACAAATTTCACACTGTTTTATAACATCCGTAGTTATTTCCTTATTTAACTGCATACCATGCCTCCGGCCCATTCTATCGCATCTCTTCCCAAATGTCCACTCCGATCATGGGCCCATCTTGCCATACTGGCACTTTCGGCTTTCTCTTCAGTAACACGTACTGCGGCCATCTTATCTACCTGCTGGTTATGCCTCCTTTCATTTGTTACAAGTGATGCATGGGCATCTACATGTCCAACACTGATTTTGCATTGTTGAGCTTTTTCCCAAATCCGTTGCCAATCTTCTGAACCTCCCCACAGAGGTCTGCCATGGATCTTCCAATCCTGTTGCTGCCAGGCAGGTAACCAGGTCGTCAGCCCTTTATAAACTGCCCAGCTGTCAGTATAGATGTATGCTTCGTCCTCCGGTGATAAACTATCGATGACCAGGGCAACAGCTCGTAATTCTGCCTGATTATTTGAACCGGCAGTACCTTCGTCAAATAACACAGTTTCTGTTAGGTGGGCAATAAGCCACTGCAGTCCAGGTCCTACCATTTGATCCAATTTTGGCAGAACCATCAGTAAACCATGCAAATTTTTGTTTTCTGCGTCTAAATTATCAAATGGTAATGCTTCAGTTATTGGAGACTGTGGGAGCTCATATCGCTGTCGTTCTATCGCATCAGCATCATCCAGAATTACCAGTCCAGCCAACTGTTGTTGTACCTGAGACACCCCAGGCACGATGTTGGCCCTTTCCTGTAAATACCACTTCCACTTTTGTACAGTCGAAGATTGTGCTATCAAGGTTTTCATTAAGGTATTGTCTCGTAACCACCCCTGGATTGGGTAGTCTATTTTAACTGTCACTGTTTGTTGTTTGGTTATCCCTTCTACATGAATCAATGCTGTGTACACCGCCAGTACATGCTGCTCAAGGGGCTGTATCTCACCTGCGCTCAGTTAGGATTTGGACCAAAATCCCAAGGGTCTCGTTTTCCCAGTGTCATCCTTCTGCCACAGCCCCCAAGACATAATATTATTGGCAACTGTTACTTCAAGGACAAAAGGTTGTTGTGGATCAACTGGGCCCAGCCCACGCTCTGCTGTAGAGCCTTTTTTGCTTCTTCAAAAGCCGTTTGTTGCTTGGGACCCCATTGAAAATCACATTTTTTCCTAGTTACATAGTGAATGGGTCGCAAAATCAGTCCAAGATGAGGTACAAATGCTCTCCAAAGCCCATTGCTCCCAAAAAGGCCTGTGCCTGTTGTTTCGTTTTGGGACTGCAATTTTCTGGATACTCTCAGTGCTGCTGCAGGAATTTCCCTTTTCGCTCCGTTCCAAATCATACCAAGGAATTTTACTGATGTCCCTTGTTGTGTTTTATTCTCATTTATAGCCCACCCTCTGTTCTGAAGGTGCTGCACTACAGTCTTTAATGCGGTCTCCACCTCAGATTTTTCTCCAGTAATCATTATGTCATCAATGTAATGAAAAATAGTCACTTTGTCTAGCTGTAACTTGGCTAGGTCTCTAGCCACTAGTCCATGACACAGGGTAGGGCTGTGCAGATATCCTTGAGGTAACACTTGGAAGGTATACTGCCTCCCCTCCCAGGTAAAAGCAAACTGGGCTCTGCTTTCTTCTGCTATCGGAATGGAGAAGAAGGCATTTGCCAAGTCCAAAACTGCATGATATGGTCCAGCGGAGGAAGACAATCTTTCCACGATCGTAACAATGTCTGGAACAGCTGCCGCTAAGGGTGGGGCCACCTTGTTCAGACCTCGATAATCTACAGTCATTCGCCATGATCCATCAGGTTTCCTTACTGGCCACACGGACTGTTGAATGGACTCACTGTTGGCTCAAGTATGCCAACCCGAAGCAGTTCTTGGATCGTCTCAGTAATTTCAGCGTGCCCACCTGGGATACGATATTGTTTGATGTTCACTATTGTTTTAGGCGGGAATACAAAGCGGTTCCCACTTAGCATTGCCTCGAACTACAGCCTTAACTGCGTTGACTGAACAATGCCGCACTCCAAACCTAAATGGCCCTACAGTGGTTTCAAAGTTCTACCCTTTAACACATCTATTCCTAAAATGTGTTCAGGTACTGAGCTATCACTGCTTCTATGTAAATAGGAATACCATCCCCAAAAGCTATCTTAATCTTGGTTTTGGTACCTAGTGTCTTTGCCCTCCATAACCATCAATTTCTACATATTGTCCACGAAATCTACGGGGTTGCCTGCAAAATGGTTACTTCTGATCCTGTGTCTACCAGAGCCATCACATGTTGTGGCCCTCCCTCCAAAAAATGGTAAGGTGCGTAGGCGTCGGTCCCCAGGTGTAATTGCTCTTACTGTACCCCTAGCTACTGGGGACCCGCCTACTAGTCAATTTGTCTCTGTTTTTCGACCGGGGTTCTCCATTCCTTCCCTCCCCAGTCTCTCTCGTCATTAAATTCCCCTTTTGCCACTGTGCTAGCTCCTCATCAGTAGGGATGTCAGGATATAATTGATTCCATCCTACCTTCCCTTCAGTGGTACTCCTGGTTGGACTTTTGTAGGGGTTTGCTTTTACTTTCAGAACTTGAACCTTTTTCTTTTTGTTTCTGCTTCCACTTTTATATAATTCTTCAGTAGCTATCCCATCTATTTCCGCAGCTCCAACCCCCACCTCAACAGATCCAGAAACATTTGCTTTCTCGTAACCTTTTCTCCAGATTTATCTTTTGATTTCTCGCATTTGCCTTTCTAGCTCTTCTCTGTTCTTTTTCTTCCACTAATTCTGCCATTTGATTTAGAGTGGCTATTACGTCCCATATCTGCTGACCTACACCACCTGCCAGGGCAGCCATCAGTTGCCCCTTCCACCACTGTGGTGCATTTTGATTAATTTGCTCCTCATATTACTAGTCATAATTTGTGCATCTGGCCCTCTCGGAAGCACCAATACACCATCCCTCAATTCCATTGAGTAAACGGCAGCCAACATAGCCATTTCTCTTAACTGCTGTATGGCCTCTGCTATTGTTTTCCAAGGCTTATGTTCATCAGCTACTGCTGTAGCATCTGGCCAAGTAGCGGAAAGCGAGGCTAACCACACCACCAGTGTATTCACCTGGGAATCACCATGATCTATATTGTTTACTATTTGCTTTAGACGTGGGTGAAACACCAGACATGCACACTGGTGCATCTCTTCAGCATTTAGAGACACGCTTCTCCCCTGTGTCCCAAACCCAAGAAACCACGCCAAAACAGTTTCTGGCCTTTGCTTATAGATTTGGATTATATTCAATAATTCAGCTTATGATAACTCCGCACCTCCACCCATTGTTGTGGTGCTGCCCCTCCAGTCCACTGTCCCTTTTTCTCAATAACTGGGCGCCTCCACTGACGGAGGATTTACTATTTCAAAATCACTATCACCCTCATCTGTTGAGGGGAAATCACCTTCCCACTTCTCAGGATCAAACTCTGCCTTACACAGCAAAGCACGAACTCGAGGCCTTGAGGGTGGATGGCGTTGTCTTCTCCCATTTCGTTGTCTACGCTGTTGTATTATCCGAGTAGCTAAAGTCACTGAATTAGATTTCCAGTGCTCAGCTTCCTCCCCTACTTTAACAAGTGCCATGTTTGCCTTCTCCAAGGCATCTCTATCTAATCTATGTGTGTGTGTGAGTTCTTTACATCGCTCTTCTAATTCTGAAACTTTTTCTTTTAGTGAGTCTACATCTCTGTCTAATTCCTGAATTGCTTCAAAGAACAGCCATCCGGCTGCCCCTACCCCCTCCTTCACCTTTTTTCCCTTATCATCCAATTTTAACCCTTCTAAAGCTCTAGCTAGGCTATCAGGATCTGCCTTAGGTCTTTCCTGCAGGGTTTTGGAGAAGGAGGAGGAGAAACTTGACTCAATACCTTAGCAAGAGGATCCCACTTCCCAAATAATGCTGTCAAAGTAGCATCAACACCCAACTTATTTGGGGTGCTTAATGCAACATCCTTCTTACCTATACCTAGGTGTTTTAAAGGAAAAACATTGGTTGTTGTTGTGACATCTCTACTGCAAACCCCAGATCCTGCCACTACCAAGTGTATCTGTCCGTTACTTCAAAATCTGAGGTTAATACAGGAATAGAAATGACACAAAACACCAAGGCTCAAACTTAACTTATTAATTTATTAAGCAAAACTTTTCTTAAAGTACAGTAAGGCTAAAACTAAATAAACAAAAACTAATAAATCATGTACTTACAAGCATATGCATAAACAAAATCATCTTTGCCACTGATAGGGAAACTTCAAATCCTATCCAGTGCAGCTATCTGTTCAGTCAAGGCAAGGCCGACACTGGCGAAATGTCTCTAAGCTCAGTTCAGGCTGGTGCTGTGATCAAATCCGGATGCTGATGATGATTTTCATCTTAGCCTTTGAGCTTTTATAGTCTTTTTTTTGAGTTGGCAGAATATTGTAGAAAGATCTGACATTACAGGCTCATCATGAGCTGATGGAATATTTTAGAAAATTACAGATCATTTCCTAAGTTGTAAACAAGTCTAGTAATGTCTGGTCCTGTGCCCTACTTCCCTTTTCAGGGAACAGTTAGCTCACAATCTTGTGATATAGTTCCTCTTTGAAATCCCCACATTCTGGTAAACATCTTTTAAGCTGATAAACAACTTATAGGTTAACAAAAGTTCAATGATACCAGTAATCAGTGAGCAAGGCCTGCTCTTAAGCATATTGTATTGTTTCAGTATTAGCAGCATATAGTGAGGTAGTGGCATATCAAGAACTAGCAATAATCAATCTGGCAATAATTAAACATACACAGTGATACGTGGCTCGAGGCATAGCAAAAACTGGTAGGCTGTGTGGATCCGTCACATCTTTAGATTCCTTGGCAATATTTCTTTAGAAACTGGCCTTCGATGATTTTATGAACGATCGTAGTTTCTTGCTAATAATGATCAGTGATGTCTTTTTGGAATTTTACTCTATCATGTAGTAGTTTCCTCCTTCTGTTGTATAGCTTATTTACGGCCAAGGACCACCAGACTGGTTTCCTCTTTTTGGAGGAGTGAGTCTTGGTTTTACTCGGGATGGCTCGATCCATGCATCCCTGTAGATGCTCATATAATGCACTTGTAAAGGATTCTGCAGATTGGATAGCATTATCCTGTAGCAAGGGGGCTTTGAAACTTTCCACTTCGGTCTTGAGAAGTGTGAAGTTTGCTTTTGAAACATTTTTCACAGTGGTTTCCTTGACTGGGGGTGGGGTCGGGATGTGGATGTCCAGTGTGATTACTTTATGATCTGATCTTACCAACGAGGGGTTTACCTCTGGTTTGGAACACTGATCCCCCATGCTGGTGATGATCAGGTCCAGTATGTTGTCACCTCTAGTGGGCGTGATGAGCAGCTGTTCCAGGGTGTTTGCATTTATAAACTCTAGGAAGCATTGGGCAAAGGAGTTTGTACTTGAGTAATTCTCCCAGTCAATGTTTGGGTAGTTGAAATCTCCTAATATCATGGTGTTTGGTAGGACCTTTATATTTTCCAATGTTCTCAGGAATGCTGAGTGAGGGTCCTGAGACAAGGTAGGTGATCTGTAGCAGGCTATGATCTGATAAGCAGCTTTGCCCACTGTTAGTTGCACTTGGATGGTCTCCGAGGCCTCATGCTGTGCCACTAACCTGGAGGTGTGGGTATCCTTTATGAAAATGGATACACTCCCTCCTTTTGTATTTCGGTTCGGGTTTTGGGGCCGAAGCTCGGAGAGATTGGGATTTCTTTAAGTGGAGCATGTCCAAGAGCTATGTGTTTGACATAGCTTTGTATGTTAGGCAGAGATCATCTCTGAGTAGGCGATATGCGACAGAGTAAAGCTGGAGTGTTTTGATAAGGTCTGTGTAGGCCTTGTATTTCAGGCCGCTAATCCTCTCTGTGAGGTATTTCTCCAGGCTTTCCAGTAATTGTAGATGTCTTGTGAGGTACATACCAAAATGGGCGGTGTACTCTATAACAGATCTAATGAGTGATGAGTAGAGGGGAAGAAAGACCTCTTTTTTCTGCATGAGAAACCTTTTGTGATGAGGTGTGCCACGTCGAAGGATTTCCTGACTACTGTGGCAATGTGATTATCAAAGGAGAGTCTACTGACCACGTGTCCCAAGGTCTCTTATCACACTTTCAGTGTTAAGTATACTACCACCTATGTTGTAGTTCATGGGTACAGAGTTTTTACCAAAGGGGATGACAATGCACTTTTTGGCATTGAGCTTGAGGCCATGGCTTTGACACCAGGCATCTGTCTCAGTGAGGCCCTTTTGTAGGATGTCCACATCATTAGTAGTTTCATTTATGGCTCCTAGTTTGTAGTCATCTGGGAACTTCATTAGTCAAAGACCTTCTGTGTTAGCCTGTACTTCAGGGAAGGAGATACCAAACAGGACAGGACACAGGACTGAACCCTATGGTACTCCACTTGTCACTGGTCTGAAGTCGGACTTGGAGTCTGCTACTTTCACAGTGAGGGTTCTGTCAGTGAGCCAGTTGGTAACCCATCTTGTGACATAGGGATTTATACCTAGTTTAGTGAGTTTATCTATAATTCCAGAGTGGGGGATGGTGCCGAAAGCCTTGGCAAGATCTAGATAGGCTGTGTGAACCACATTACCCTTGTCTACGGCTTTGGTGACTGCTTCGAAGAAGTCTATCAGATTTAGAAGACATGATCTGCCTTTTCCAAACCCGAAATGGTTGTGGTCCAGAGTCTGGAGATTGCCAATGTCTTTGTTTATAAGTTCCATGATGATACGTTCCATGGCCTTGCAGACCAGGCTCATCAGGCTAATGGGGTGCTAGTTTCCGGGGTCCGTGGTGGCTTCCCCCTTGTGTAGTGGGATAACTGTTGCTGTGCGCCATTCAGCAGGCACAAAGCCTGAGGTGATGCTATGATTGAACATGGTACTTAGATGTGGTGCCAGTTCATTCTGTAGTTCGCGTAGAACGCAGCCTGGGATGTTAGCTGGTCCCATGGATGCTGTGTTCCTGGCTTTGGAGAGTGGTTTTCACCTATGCAGCCGTGACGACAGCAACTTTGCATTCTTCCGGTATAGAGATGGGCTCTTTCATGGGTGAGAAGGGGTAAAGTTAGCACTGATCCTATCTGCCAGGATGTTGGCAATATCAGTTGGGTCTATATATTTAGTGCCATTGTGCTGTAACTCAGAGCAGATCTGAGTGTTGCCACTGTGATTCTTGACATAGCTATAGAATGCTTTGTGGTTGTCTTTAGAATCAGTGGCGATTTTGTTTTCGTAACTAGCTTTGGAGGATTTTATAAGGGATTGCAGCTTCTTACTGAGGCTGACCAGGGAGCTCCTCCACTCATGGGTTTTACCCTCTTTTGCAACAGTTTCTTCCTTCTGCTGTGCAGTTTGTTTATGGCAGGGGACCACCAGAATGGCTTCCTTTTCTTGGAGGATAGTGTCTTGGTTCTGTTTGGGATAGCATGATCCATGCACTCATGTAAGTGCTTATAAAGTGCAATTGTGTAGGATTCAGTAGTCGTAACTATATTGTCCATCTGCATGGGTGTCCTGAAGTTCACCACTTCTGTCTTAAGAATCATGAAATTGTCTTTGGAGATATTTTTTAACATGGTTTCCTTAATGGGGGCGGGGGCAGAATGTGGATATGTAGGGTAATTAGCTTATGGTCAGATCGGACCGATGATGCATTGACTTCAGGTCTGGAACACCGGTCACGCAGGACAAACCAAACCCCGTAACCAACACAAATAACCACAAAGTGAGCTAAATGCTACACATTGCCAGAAGTCTCAGCCTCCAGATGCACACACTCAAGGCACTTCTCAGTATGGAGAATATTGATATCTGTGCACTAACAGAAACCTAGTTCAAGGCTCCAGAAAGCACACCAGCACTACCAGGATACTACTCATTCCATACCTTCCAGCATCAGAACCTGGATCATTGCACATAGGGTGGGGATGCATCCATATTCATCAAGGATACTTACACCTCTCTCTACATGCTCTCTACGGGATATGTACCCATAGAATGTTGCACAGCAACGCTCTTCCCACTCCAAAGGGGTGGCTCCACAACAGACCCTTGGCATTCATGCTCTTTGAACCTGAAGGGTCTGACCTGCAAGGCAATGGAGACAATCATAATGGAAGTCAACAATAAAGACATTGGGAATGTTCACATAGTTGAGCACACCCAGTTTGGCTTCGTTAAATGCAGATCACGCCTCTGAACTGGGTGGATTTCTTTGAGACAGTTACCCAGGCTACTGATGATTGAAATAAGCTCCACACAGCCTACCTATACCTTGCTAAGGCCTTTGACACCATTCCCCAGTCAGGTATCATAGATAAACTCACCAACCCGGGCATGAAGCCATACATCACAACATGGATTGCAAACTGTCTCACAGATAGATCCCACAAATTAAGAGTTGCTGGCTACATGTCACACTATACACTGGTAACAACTGGTGTCCCCCCAGATTCAGTTCTGGAGTCCCTCCTGTTTGGTATAGACTTCTCAAAAGTACATGCCAACAGAGGAGGGTTGTGGTTGACTAAGTTTGCTGGGAACTGTAAAGTGTTTGCCATAATAGATTCCCTAGATGACACAAATATTCTCTAGAAGGGAATCTATGAGATAGATGTGTGGTGTCAGAATCATGGCCTCAAGCTCAGTGTGAAAGAATGCATAGTAATCCCCTTTGGGGAAAACAAAGTACCCACAAACTACCACATAGGTGTTACCCCCCTTAAAACTGACAAGGTAATAAGGGATCTGGGGACACAAGTAGACAGTCATCTTTCCTTTGACAACCATGTTGCCAAAGTGATTGGGAAATCCTGTGTGGCCCACCTAATCAACAAAGGGTTTGCATCAGGATCAAAAGAGGTAGTGGTGGCTCTCTACTCTTAAGTCATCAGACCCAGCATTGAGTACAATGCACCGTTTTGAATGTACTCAACTAAGCATATCCAGCAGCTGTAGAGATCACAGAGGTACCTCACCAAGATGATTATTGGCCTCAAACAGTTGTGTTATGCAACACAGCTGGTAAAACTAAATCTGTTCTCCGTTGCGTACCACCTACTCAGAGGCACACTCTGCCTAACATACAGAGCCATATCCAACTGTTGAACATGCTCCATCTATGGATAACAAAACTGAGTCACACTACACACTCCAGGGATATGAACCTCATCACAACAATGAATACAACATGCTGGTGGGATAGAGTACCATCCCGGACACTTGCCTTACTGTGGAACAGAGTCCCAATGTACATCAGACAGAGCCCCTCGCTGAGATTCTTCAATAGGAACCTTGATGAATGGATGGGAAACAGACAATTCACACCAGGCATCACATCAGCAGCCCCACTAGAAAGGGGCTTAGGGTACTAACTATTAGAACTTGGGCTTGGTAGACTACCCAATGGGGTGGTGAAAGCTGCACAACTTGCCTAGGCTAATATATGCCTTTGTAAAGATAGTCTACTACATACCTATGAACCTATGTGACAGGTACATGTCTACAGATAGTAGATGTGTACTTCATTGTACAGTCAGGTTGTACAGCAGGCACATGGACCACATACACTGTAATGCTTACAGATACTGGTGAGTGTTATGTACAGTGGGTGAGATGTGCACCTCATGTCTTTTGTGCCATTGGGATGTGAGCTGGGTGGGACAGTCCTGGATGGCTCCCTGTCATGGTCACTCTCTTACACACATCTCTGCCCATCCAAATTTGGCTTATTATACTGTGTTCCCCCTACATATATATATATATATATATATATATATAGGTACTTAGGTAGGTAATAGGCTATCTGCCTGAAGGCATATATTAGTATGGCCAGAGTGTGCAGCTATCACCACACATGGGGTTAGTTCCCTAGGCCTCTGTGTAGTAGAGCTGATGAAGTGATCCATGGTGTGACAGTTCAGTTTCACATACACTCATCAAGGCTCCTCTGGAAGAGTGTCAGTTAGGGACTCAGCTTAATGTAGGTTGGGAGCCTGTTCCAAAGCAAGGGAAGTCTGTGAGTTAGTAATACATCCCTCCAACATGTTCTATTTATTGTTGTGATGATGATATCCACTAGAGCATGTGGCACAGTGAGCTTCGGTTTACTTCAGATAGTGCATGTACATCAGTTCTGCATTGGACATGGACCTGTCTGTTGGGCAGAGATCGCCTGAGTAGACAGTATGGAACAGAGTACAGATTGAGTTAAATTCAGTCTTGTTGCATGGGGCAACTGTTTGAGGCCAGTAATCCTCTTGTTGAAGTACTTCAGTGGTCTTTCCAGCTGCTAAAGGTGCCTAGTCAGATTCATCGCAAGTGTGCAGTGATACTCTCTGATGTGTCTGATGACTGATGAGTAGAGGGAACCTCCTTTGACCTACATGCAAAGACCTTGGCAATTTGTAGGAACACATAGCATGATTTTCTAACCACTTTGTGAAAGTGTTTCTGGAAGTAGAAATGACTATCCACATGTGTCCATAGATCCCTTATTATTATCTCCATATTTAGGGTGTTGGCACCTATGTGGTATTTGTATGGCTGTAGCTGGAGGCCATAATTTTGACACCACATCTGTCTGACTGAGACCCTTTTTAAGGATGTCTCTGTTGTCCCAAACATCGATTATGACAACCTTTTTGCAGTCATCCACAAACTTTGCTAAACATAGCCCTCATGTGTTTGACTGTATTTCTGAAACATATACACCAGACAGGAGGGGTCCCAGGACTGAGCCATGGGGGACAGCACTTGTTACCAGCTTGAACAGGAGACCACAATTCTTACCTTGTGTGATCTATCTGTGCCCCAGTTGGCAATCCATCAGATGACATACGTGCTTATGCACAGGTTGTTGATTTTGTGGATACGACATGTGTGTGGGATTTTGGAAAAGGACTTTTGAAGGTCTATGTAGGCCGTGTGGAGCTCATTTCATTGATGTATGTCCTGGGTGACTGCCTTGAAATGTCTAGCAGGTTTAGGAACCATGATCTGCCCCTGACCAAACTACAATGGGTAGGGTTGAGTGTTTGTAGGCTCCCAATAGCTCTGTTTATGAGTTCCATAATGATGGACTCCATGGCCTTGCAGATCAGGCTTATTAGGCTTATAAGACTACAGTTCCCATGGTCTGTTGTGCACCGACACTTGTGGAGTGTGCTAAACGTTGCTGTAACCCATTCAACAATTTCATATCCTGTATAGAGGGTGAGTCTCAACAGACTGTTCAGGTGCAGGGTCTGTTTGTTTTGGAGTTTACAAATGAATCAGCCAGGGAAACCATGTCATCCCATAGACACAGTGTTTTTAGGTTTGAATAGAGCTGTTAAACTATTGTATATGTGATTTCTGGGTTTTCACAATCTCCAAGTATGGTAATGGGCCCTTTTGTCAGTGAGAGGGGGGTAGATTTGTATGAACCTGTCTGGCAACATGTTGGAAATGTCAGTCATGTACATGTATTCATTTACACTTTGCACTGACTCAGAACATATATGAGTTTACATTGATATTTATGACATAGTGAAAGAAAGCTTCATTGTTCTCTATGAACTCGTTGGCAATATTTTTGCCAGAACATGGCTTGGATAATGTTGGGAGTGCTCATTGTTTCTTGATGATACTGATTGGAGATTTATTGATCTTCTTTGCATTTTCACTTTCACTGAACAACTTAAGTACTTGTATTACGTAGTTTGATTATGACAGGGGTCCAATATATTATATGGGTCTGTTTTCATATCACTGTGTGCACAAGGCAGGATTGGTGAATAGTGACAAGTGTCTGGAGTAAGAACTGCAACTGCCAGATATGTGTGGCCCACTGCTGTACTCAGACATGGCCTAAGTGTGTGAGCATGCCCACTATGGGCATATATACTATATGTGTGTGAAAAATCAAGTTGTTTTTTACTTCAGGGCTAACCTTTGAGTTGTACATCGACAGGAAGCAAGCTGTGCCTGCAGGGCTTCCATGAGTCAATTTGCATAGACTTATCAACATTTCTACATACAGAGAGGACAGCTATTATTTGTACATTTCTACCCGGGGGAGGGCACACCTGACTGTTACTGTGGGTGTGCATAGGATGAGGGGTACACCTGACACTTATACACATTTGCTAGGCCTGCACTGCTATGTCAGGTACTCCATTTCATTCTGTACTGTTGCCTATCGTACTGGCTTGAGGCATACCACTGTACTACAGATCTTAGCTTCCAATTACACGCATATTAGTTTGTGACTTCATAGCCTACCCAACCCACATTACACTGCCTGGCCTGCTGTTATCTGTCTGCATAGGCCTGGGGGGAGGTTACTCATATGTCTCTTCAGAGGGCAGGATACAGCATTTATTTGTGTTTGCATTTGTCTACAATTGTCCTGCTGGCTGTGACTGTTAGGTATGTGACCCCCCAACTGGTATGTGTGAGTGACTTCAGTTGTGTCTGTGCCAGTGAAATGCTGTCATGGCTTAGTGGTTCAGTACTGTGATTGTAGTGCACAGTATCCTGAGTTCTAACCCTGTCACTGCTTTTTATTTTCATGCTGGGCAGACCTGACTGGTTAAGGAACAGTAAAGCAGGCGTGAGCGTATTTCCCCGACTTTGCTCGACTTTGCCCAACATTGGCCGACTTTGCCCGACGTTGCACTGGTTAGCACGGTGTGCAGCTACATGCAATTGTATTTAAATATGCTCAATACTGGTAAAATTTGCTTAGCAGTGCTTTATATTGCTTAAAATAGGGACTCATGCCTCAGGTGGTGCTGCAGGGCTGCCTATGTCGGATGCACATATTACACTCCCTATACATGTCTGAAAACAGGTAGTGTCAAGTTCGGCATCCCTTTTACTGTATGTGCGAGTCAGAGAGGCGTCATTTCCAGGGTTCCTACTGAGTCCGTGTATGTACTATGCATTGCCTATTTGCCAAGGCCAGGGCATACTGGGCACGCCTCCTTCTGCCTACTGGGGCAGGCTCAGGTTGTTCCTCCTCAGAGTCACGCTGTGCCTGTGCAGGCCTTGGCAATGGTGGGGGGCTGTTTGGCCCTGCCCTATGTTGTTCCTGCTGCAGCTGTTTCCGCAGGATCATACTGTGTAGCATGGCACATACCATGACAATTTGGGTACATGTAGTTGGTGAGTTCTGCAAGGCTCCACCAGATGTGTCCAGGCAACGGAACCATGACTTCAGCATCCCAAACACACGCTCAATTATGTTTCTTGTTTGTGCGTGTGCCTCATTATGGAGTTCTTGTTCGGTGTGTGTGCATTTCAGATGAGTGTCATCAGCCACGGCTCCAGTGCATATCCAGCATCCCCCACTAGGTGACCATCAGGGATGTCCCCATTGGCAAATCTCTGGTACAGCTGCATCAGATGCGAAATGTGGGAATCGTGATAACTTCCAGGGCAGCCAGCACACACATGCATTATTATGCCCTGGGCATCACACACGACCTGGCAGTTGATAGAGGGGAAGCCCTTGCGGTTGATGTAGACCCTACCCGCTCACCGGGTGGTGCTTTGATGTGTAAGAGCGTGCAGTCTATTTCACCCACTACTTCAGGGTATTCTGCTATTTGGTGGAAAAGACGCATATTGCTGGATAATGCCTCACGGGAATTGGGGAAATATACGTGCTCACCGTCATGTGCTGACATGGCATCCAGGAACTGGTGCAGTATCCTGGATGTTGATGCCTGTGAAATCCCCATCATATCACCAGTTGGTCTCTGGAAGGTACCTGTAGCTAGTATTCTTAGGCCAGCACATACCTTGGTATCCACTGGGATGTGTTCTCCTCTGTTGGTTCTGTGTGTGAGGCGTGGCCGGCAAATCTCAACAATTTGCTGCGGGAGGTCTCTGTCCACCCTATAGCGCTCCACTATCTCCAACTCATGTAGCCCCTGGTAGGTTACCCTGGGTCTCCTCACTGTGGGTTGCTCAGCAGCATTCACAACATCACCACCCTCAGCACCTTGCACATGTTGGTTTATGATAGCAAGAACAGCCCCTAACATTTTGTCTGACTTTAAAGTTTTTTAAGCTTTCCCTCTTTGTATACTGCAGTGTTGCAGAGTTCTTTGGAAAAACAGGGAAGAATGCTGTTTGCAGAGTTTAAAGTGCTGGGCTGGGCTGGGCTAGTATGTTACCTGTGTAATTGGCTGATTCTGATATATTTCACCTGGCAGCTCTGCTAGTTCTCCTTGGTTAACTTTCTACTACTTCTTTTCCTTCCTTTTCCCTTTCTGTGTCCGCCCAGGGCAGTGCTGTGCAAACAAGCGCACATGCGCGCACACTCTGTGTGCACGTTTGCAAGAAATTTCAGATATATTCACGGCGTATGCCTTCGGTTTCTGGTTTTCAAAAAGGACAACTGTAGACACGCCTCTTGCAATCCTGAGCAACTCAGGGCAAACACAAGACATTCTGCTCCAATAAGCTTACAGCCTTTCTGATACACCCCCTCATGATGTAACTTATATTCTACTCTACTACTCACCCACTCCCATACTTACACTCTTGGGACATGGCTCACATGCTGGGTAAAATTGGGATTCACTATCCTTATCCTCATTTGCATAGGATTGCCTACTAATGCATGGTTACATCTCTCAAACTGAGCTTCTCCCCCTTAGCAACCACTACTCAGTGGCCATGTTGTCTTCAACCTGCATTCACCTGCATGGCAGAATAAGCTGTTTAGTGAAAATGGCTATTTTTGGCTATTTTTAAATTATTTTCTTGTTTTTTAAAGCGCCGTACGTTTGCACAGTGCTACGCTACACTTAAACATCTAAGATCGGGGGGAGTTAGATTTTAATAATTTCAAACATTTATAAATGCCAATGGCCTTATATTTGGCCATTGGCATGCTTCCTCAACTGTATGCATCCTTTATTTGGAGCTGTCATAGCTCCGTTTAGCTATTTGCAGAACGGTACTCCGTTACCAACTGAGTACATTTCTGCAGATAACACTAATCTTCCATGGACAGGTTAGTGTTTCCTGGATTGAAAATTTACCTCATTTGCATATCTTTCAGCAGCAAATGAGGTAATTTGCATACCTCGACGCTGTCTGTGCAAGAGTAGCTTTAGCAGCTCTCGTGCACGCCCCTGCTGGCTGTACCTGGATCACACGGCAGACATATTGCCTCCGTGAGCTCCTACATTCTTCTTGCACCCCATGCAAGCTTTCATAAATCCGGTCCCTTGTATTTAGTCTCCATTATTTCAGAAAATCTTGACCTGTCATATTTCATCCAAATGCATTATTCAACTTAATCATTATTGGAACAATTAGTTCAGGGTTATATAAATGACTGATTACTGACGATCAGTTACAATTTTTAGAAATTTTATTCTGGAGCAATGGATATACTAAGTTAACAATGATTTTTGATATGGTATTCCCAAATTTACCTAAGGATTTCAACTTGAAGCGATTATATAAGCTTGTATCTTTTCCTTTGCCTCAGATTCCAGGTTCATACTGGATTCTTACTGCTTTGTTTAAACCTGCATTATTTTATTTCAGGACCAATGACATTTTTTAACTCGTTTTTTTGCAAATAAATATGACCGACCCAAAATCATTTTTCAAATGTATCTGCCTGTGAGATGTGAAATATCAGGAAAAGCTGTTAAGGACATTGCATGTCTTTTTTCAGCTGACATTGTAGACATTAACATGGCTATACCAATGAAAGAGCTTTTGTCTAAATATTACACACACACACACACACACATATATATATATATATATATATATATATATATATATATATATATATAATTTTTTTTTTTTTTTTTTTGGCAATGCAATCCTGAACTAATTGTTCTAGCACATAAGTTAAACAAAGCACTTTGACCAGTCTGGACTTTCTTAAGCTGTAGTGTAGAAAATATCAGGCTTCAGTTATGTTAAAACATCAAACAGCTTAAGTTTTTTTTCTTAAAATGTGAATATACTCTGTTTTATCAGAGGCATTATAAGTACCTTCTAAAATCAAGGCTACGTCCATATGAAATGATGAAAGGTCAGACTGAATGTACAACGTTATTACTTGCCTTTGTATTAACTGTGTTACAGAACATGCACTGCTGCCTGGTACAAACCTATACTGAAGAGGATTACTTGAGGCAAGAAAAATGTTATTTGTTAAATGGGCACAAGTTTTTATAGCCAGTGTTAAGAAAATAAATTGACTGAACTTTAAACTACTCAGGACATTTTTTCCACTTTTCATTGCCTGTACTTACCTTATAGTGTCTGATTTAGTTTTATAAGTTAAGCAGTACTGAATGATAACCTGCTCATTCATTTTAACTACTTAACAGGATCTCAGCAAGTCAGTGTGTTACCAACGATTACACATCACCATACCGTTATTCAGTTCACATCATCTATAACAGCCCATTCCTACAAAATGTTTGTTATATGACATTCAAACTTTAAACTGAGACTTTGTGCAAGTTTGCTAGTCAGTAGTCTCTTTCTATTAATCACCTCTGTTACTCTGAAACTAAATTCTCACTTATCATCTTTTGTAAATGACAACTATTTTCTGCCTCAGAGCTTGTTTTTAATATTACCCTTAACAAATTTTATTCTTGTTTTGAAAACAACTTTTATTTTTTTTCCCTCTACCAGACTTCATAGAGAAAATAACTGAACTAGGTGCTACTCATTGTTCTCAAGCCTCCTTCATTCCCAGAGTAATTTAGAATCAGCTGAACCCATCACCATCAAACCCAATGAAATCAAGGACACAAAATGCACTGAAAATCTGCAATGTATATGTACTCGTCACGTAATTTACATGAAAGTATCTAATACACGCCCATTTTAAACTACTGTACATCTTGTATAAACACTGCCATATGTTACAGTGCACACTGCTAGTGAAAATACATATGCATCAACTACACTAGTCCATTAATTTCACTAAGTATAGCTTCCAGCTCTGTAAACTATTATCACTCTCATTGGTGGAAAAAAAGCAAGCAACCAATTGGCATACCTACATCTATACAGGGGTCCTGATGGAGAGATGAATGGGTCCTGATGGAGAGATGAAACGTCAGCAAGCAAAAGAGCGTAGTAGTGATGAAATTGAAATCATCCTCAAATCTTGGTGAGTACCTTCATGAAGTACACCCTGTTTTTCACAAAATCTCACCAAGGCGACTGTATTTATATAGCATATATCATGGACAGAAGTAAATCAAAAATAACAAAGATAGCTGGATGCACAAGACCCAGGATAAAAAAAGTGCCCAATCCTGATAGGCACACTGGTGCCAGGACTGGAAAAAATGATAGTGTAGAATCCTCAAAATACGGAAACAATATTACAATGGGGCCAGGCCAGGCTCAGGGGGAGGATAGCCCCCCTGTTGTAGAAGGAAGTACTAGTCCACAAAAACAACAAAAATTGATTGGCCAAAGAAGAGCCATGAAGATGAGGAAGAGCCATGAAGATGACAGAGTGGACTACTGAGGATAAGAAAGAAATTATGAACTGTTAACTATTATGTAAAAAGCCCACAATTTCCAGACACAAGATATACAAAACTATTAAGAGAGAAATTAGAGGAAAGAAAAATACTTCCACAGGAAAAAGTGTCACAAGCTTCAAATAAAAGTTTGCTTTAATTAATACAACATATTTCTGAAAAACAGTATATAGATCAAGAAACTTTGATCTCTTTGGAAAAAGAAGCCTCTGAGGAAGTGAGAAAATATAAACAACAAAACCTACAGATATTTGAAAAATATAAAAAAGAAATATGGACATGGGAAAGAAAGAGAGATTTGATATGGTGCGATATTTATGCAAAGGAGAAAGCCAAGTTAACTAATATACAGAAGGCAGTTTCAAAGATATTTGATGAAAAATACAGGCAAAGGCATCCAGATATGGAAAATTTCACAATAAAAAGACTAAAAGCACAAAGATTTAATGTAGAAAAGACGATTAGTAAAGTAGAAGTTAAAGAAATAGAAGTTGAAGTTATGGAGTGCCTGCGAAGTGAAAGATTTAATGTAGAAGGTCTAAAACAGACTACATCACAGCATGATGGAGTGAATCCCCAGAATAAGGAAAAGCAAGAAGATCAGGAGACATGTGAAGAAGAAATATGGACAGGGGAAAGGAAGAGATTTAATATGGTGTAATATTTACACAAAGGAGAAAGCAAAACTAACTAATACAAAAAGAGCAGCACCAAAGATATTTGAAGAAAAATATAGGCAAAGGAATCCAGATATGGAAAACTTTACAATACAAAAAATATGAAGACTAAGAGGAAAAGTAGAAAAAGAGATTAGTAATGGAGAAGTAAAAGAAATATAAACTGAGGTAATGAAACAGTTGCAAAGAGAAGGATTCAGTGTAGAAAATCAAATGCAGAAAGCACCACAGCAGGATTGAGCAATGGATATCCAAATTATGGGGAAACCAGTGGAATAGGAAGCAACAGGTCAGGTGCCATATCAAGATATTTTGGAGCCCTCCACAGGAAACCAGTATAAAAGTTCACTTGAAGCTAGACAGGAAGGAAAGAAAAGTACAGTTTTATACCTACCATAAATGTAGATGTTCGAAGATCCACATTGCTGCAGTCCTTACACTTGGGTATTCCGCTGTCCTCAGTCGGCCCGAATATCAAAGTATAAGGCTGACGTCGGTCAGGGCGCATTTGACTGATGTCAGGACGTCAGGGTACAAATGCGCATGACCGATGTCATATCCACAGTCTTTTCTTGCCCCAGATGTCAGAAGACCCAAAAAATAAGGGTCAAAACCAAAAGACAGCAAACAACCAACCAACCACCTTTGCACTAACTATATGTACAATATATACAATATACACAAAATGTACAACCCAACCCACACAACCACCTCTAACTACAGAGGGAAGGAGGGAGTAAATTGACTGCAGCAATGTGGATCTTCGAACATCTACATTTATGGTAGGTACAAAACTGTACTATGTTCTTCATCTCACATTGCTGCAGTCCTTACACTTGGGTAGAATCCCAAAGCAGAGGTAAGGAGGATGGCTAACTACAAGGAAGCAGGAGCTGCCAAAATGCCCTGCAAAACAGCAGTGGCAAAACCAGCCCTGGACTTAGAGTAAAGTGGCAGGTGATAATGCTTAGAGAAAGTATGCACAGAACTCCAAGTAGCTGCCTCCAAAATATCCTTGGTTGCCACTCCCCTCAAAAAAGCTGTTGAAGTGGCAGTAGCCCTAGTGGAATGAGGTCTAATCCCAGCCGGAATCTCCTTGCCATGATGGGAATAACAGAAAGCAATGCAAAATCCAATCCACCTAGAAATAGTTTGTTTTGAGACAGGCTTGCCCTGAGAACTCAAAGCAAAAGAAACAAACAACTGCTGAGACTGCCTGAAACCTTTAGTTCTGTCCAAATAATAACAACTGCCTGTGGACATCTAAAGTGTGCAAAATCTTTTCCCTTTATTTTGGGGATTTGCATAAAAGTAGGCAAATGAATAGTTTGGTTTAAAGCCACACTAGAAACCACCTTAGGCATAAAGGAAGGATTAGTACGTAATGATACCCTATCCTTATGGAAAATCAAGAAAGGCTCAACCTCCATAAGGGCCTGTAATTCAGAAACCCGTCTTGCAGAGGTAATGGCCAACAAAAAAGCAGTCTTCCATGATAAATATTTCAACTCAGCAGTAGCTGCAGGCTCAAAAGGTTGTATAGTGAGTTTCTCCAACACAAAATTGAGATCCCAAGCAGGAGTAGGAGCCCTTCGTGGGGGTCTTATATTCTTCGCCCCTCTAAGAAATTGCTTGAACAAAGGATGAGAAAACAATGGTGGGTTGCAATCATAGTGAGCTGAAATTGCTGCAGCATGAACTTTAATAGAAGAGAAAGACAAACCTTTGTCTAGCAACTCAGTAAGATATTGAAGAGCCACACACAAATTAGGCACAGAAACATCAAAATTTCTTTCTGCACTCCAAAACAAAAATCTCTTCCATTTGTCTGCGTACACTTTCCTTGTACTAGGCCTCCGAGCTTCCAAAATAACATTTAAAACTTGCTGAGGAAGTGGAGGCCCACTATGGTTCAAAACAGAATATGCCAGGCTGTTAGGTGCAGAGAGTGAAGCTTGACATTCAGCAAGTGGCTGTCCTCCTGCGACAACAGGTGTGGAATCGAAGGCAAAGGCCGTGGAGGCTTCCGTACCAGACTCCTCAGTAATGGGTACCAGTGTTGTCGAGGCCAATTCGGAGCTATTAAAATCATCCTTGGCTTGTCCTGTCTGACCTTTAGAAGTACCTTTAGGAGGAGAGGCAGAGGCGGAAAGGCATATACATGAAGATTGTCCCAATTGAAAGAAAGAGCATCCACTCTCCAAGCTGTGGGATGAAACCTTTTTGTGCAAAACCTTGGCAGCTGATGGTTTAGTGGGGAAGCGAACAGATCTATGTCTGGAGTTCCCCAGGACACTGTCAATTTCTGAAATACATGAGGATCCAATTTCCACTCGTGGGGATCCATAATTCGTCTGCTCAACACATCTGCTAAGGAGTTCTGTGCTCCTGGCAGAAACCTTGCCCGAAGATTGAGCTGTAAACTGAAAGCAGTCTCCCACAAAATCATTGCTTGCCTGCATAGAGGATAAGAATGTGTTCCCCCTTGCTTGTTGATGTACCACATGACAGTTGTGTTGTCTGTTAGAATCAACACCTGCCCTGGAAGAAGTAATTCCCTGAAAGCAAGTAATGCAAACTGGACTGCTAACATCTCCTTCATGTTGATATGTAGATTTTGTAGTCTGACAGGCCACTTGTTTTGTATCCACTTTCCATGTAGATGAGCTCCCCAAGCTTTGTCTGAGGCATCTGTCGTTAAAATCTGACTCGCCTCTGGCCGGGTCACAGAGAGTCCCTTGTTTAGGTGACATTCCTGAGCCCACCACAAAAATTCCTTTGGAATGCAAGGTATTATTTGAATGACAGTGTCCAGATCCTGGCAGTGCTGTGTCCATACATTTTTGAGATACCATTGTAGCTTCCTCATATGCAGTTTGGCATTGGGAAGTACCAGAATACAAGATGCCATGAACCCTAAGGCTTGAAGGACTGTCCTTGCAGTCAGCCGGACTGATGAGATAGTTGATGGAAGTAAAGGGATAGACTCTTTTGTTTGTCCGGGGTTAAAAGGCCATCTGGGATGCTGTATTCAGTCTCACACCCAGAAAGCACATGTCTTGAGAGGGTACTAGACTGGACTTTATTTCGTTCACAGAATACCCTAGGCATCTTAGCACTGCTATCACAAATTCCAAATGATGAAGAAGCTCTTCTCTTCCTTGAGCCAGAATTAGGCAGTCGTCCAAATAAGGATAGATCTGTATTCCTTTTAGTCTGAAGAAAGCTATCACTGGAGCCAGAACTTTCGTGAACACTCTGGGCGCAGTAGATAAGCCAAAGGGCAATGCAGAGAACTGATAGTGAGAAGTCCCAGCTCGAAAATGCAGAAACTTCCTGCAACTTAGTCTGATAGGAACATGAAGGTAAGCCTCCTTGAGATCCAAAGTTACCATCCAATGATCCTTGCCCAGCAGAGGTAAAAGCTGCTGCAACGTCAATATTTTGAACTTGGGAATGTCCAGATAAGTGTTGAGGGTAGATAAATCCAAAATTGGTCTCCACGTGTTCCCCTTCTTTGGTACTAGGAACAGGCGAGAATAAAATCCTAGGCCCACTTCTGGCCGAGGGACCGGCTGTATGGCCCCTAGTTGGAGCAACAGAGAAACCTGTTTGTGAGCCTCTATTCTTTGTTGAGGAGGAACGTCTGGCATGCCTTTGAAAGGAGGCAAGGTATGGAAATAAAACCTGTAGCCGTGGTGTATGATATCCAATACCCATCTGTCTTGGGTAATTAAACTCCAATTTTCCTTGAAAAGTGCCAACCGTCCCCCCAAAGGTGCTGCCAGACGAGCAGGTTCTGGCAGCTGAAAAGGTAGGTCATTGGGTCTGCTTACGAAAGGACTGACCCCTGCCCTCACCCGAAGCCTGTGCAGGAGAACTCCCTGTTCTAGGCCTGAAAGAGCCCTGAGCTCTGCCCTTACCACGTCTAGATCTACCCCTAGACTGTGAATCATAAGAAGGATACGTCCACCCTTTAGTAGGCCAATTTCTACTAAACTTTGGAGGCTGGACCTGCAAAAAATCTTTAACAGTCTGCATAGACTTAGCCTTGTCTTCCATTTTCTTTAAAACTGTCTCAACAGGAGGACCAAACAACACGTCAGATTGTAAAGGAGCATCTAAAATCCTTGTTTTAACATGTTCAGACAAATTCTGATCCCTCAGCCAGGCGTGCCTGCGAAGAACTGACCCAGTGGCAGCCACCCTAGATGAGGTCTGTACAGCATCAAAACCACATTGTAAAGAATGCTTACCCACCTGTTCAGAAACATGCACTAAATCTTGCAATTCCTTACAATCAATACCTACTGCCAGAGCATCAACCTTAGATTTCAATTGTGAAAGGAGATAATTTTGGTATTTCAACATATGAAACTGGCAATTCAGAGCCCTCACAGTGGAAGAAGTATAGACTTTCTTGCCCCATCTATCCAAGGCCCTAGCCTCCTTGTCTGCAGGAACCGGATTCTTAACAACAGAAGCCTTAACACCTTTAGGCCCATGGCTAACAGTTTCTGGGTCTGCCCTAGGACTCTTAAAAAGATACTTATGAGCTTCAGGCACCCTGTAATACCTATCCGGTTTAACAGGAGCAGGAGGCAAAGAATCAGGATTAAGAGAAGCTTCCATAAAAACAACTTCCACTACATCCAAAACAGGAGGTATAGCCAAAGGCCTATGCTGGGGTAACAACAGAAATTCCCTAAGCCTTTTCCTGGAATCAGAGAAGTCCTGACCTTCCCACTTAAAATGCTCCCTCATGGAATGAAGAGTTTCGAAAAGAAAAATCCTCAGGAGGAGTAGCAGAAGGAGTAGAATCATCCACATCAGAATCAGAATAAGGAGAGTACTCCTGCAAGTCTTCAGCCGAAGACTCTGAAACATCTGAAGCCTGCTCAAAACCCCAGCTCAGGCTCCACCCTAGGCCTCTTATCAGGAGGGGGCATAGAACCCCTGATCAAAGTAATCAAATCTTCTGCCATTTTAAGCATATGCTACTTGGGCACAGTACCTGAAGAGCTAGGGGTAACACTAACTGAAGCTAAACCTGGCCTGCCCCTGGGGGAAGTCTTAGAAACAGAAGGAGAGGGCCTAGCCACCTTACGAAGGGAGGGGAGTATAGTAACATGAGAAGCCCCCTCAGCCTGACTAGTCTCCTGAGAGGCCACATCTTGCAATAACAAGGTTTCCCCCTGGGAACATAAAGAAACCTCCGGTGGAGCCACCGCTCCACCGACACCTCTAAAGAACCGGCGTCTGGTACAGACGGTTCTTCCATCCTAGGCTTAATTGCCTTGTCCTTGCGCTTCTTTGAAGAAGCGGGCGTCGGAGCATCCGACGGCATTTTATAGTTACACCGCTTCCCAAAGACTAACCTCGCACAATCCAACCTTCTTTAATAGTGCGTTTATTAAATCTAGCACAAGAGCAACAGCCAACAACGTCGTGCTCAGGCCCTAAGCAAGGAATACACAAAGTATGATAATCTTTATGCGGTATCCGTTTCCCACAAGAAATGCAATTATTAACTTTTTCTGACATCCGGTAAATGACTGAGGCAAGAAAAAACTAAAATATTCTAACGGGGTACTTAGCCAACTTTGAACTTGGTCTGAAACTTCTAAATCGAAAAATCTCAGAACGCCAACCGGCACTTGCAACACTGCTTCTGCATCGGACCATGCGGCAAAAAAGACTGTGGATATGACGTCGGTCATGCGCATTTGTACCCTGACGTCCTGACGTCAGTCAAATGCGCCCTGACCGACGTCAGCCTTATACTTTGATATTCGGGCCGACTGAGGACAGCGGAATACCCAAGTGTAAGGACTGCAGCAATGTGAGATGAAGAACATCAGGAAACTGTGGAAACTCTGATGCAGTCAATGTTGAAGAGTGATAGGCCAGTGAATTCCCATATGACAGAACAACAGATGACACAGGATGAAACTGAAGAGAACGTGCCAAAAGAAGATGGTATCGAACTTTCCATAGAATGCCCGCAGGAAATGGAAAACAAGGGACGCGCCCTCAGTATGGAAGAAAAGGAGTTAAGAGAAGAGTTGCTTGATTTAATAGACAAAGACAGATGTATCAAGATCAATGAGAGAAATAGACTGCAGAAGATTAATAAAACCCCAAAAGTCAGAAGCCTGATAAAACAAATGAGCACAGTAATTAGGACTGTCCATAGAGATCCATGCAATATAACAGAAATAAACAGAATATATATTACTGTGTTGCTAAATTAATAACTGATAAAGTTCTACCACAGGAACATAGGGTAGCGAGTGAAAATGGGGGGGGGGGGGGCAAAGCAAATACCATCATGGAAATATCGAAGAGAAAAAACTATAAAGCAGCTAAGACAAGAAATCTCTTTGTTAGAAGATTATAAAAGAGGGAACAGATCAACAAAAATATTAAGAAACATAGATGTGATAAAAGCAATGTGCAGTATTAGAACAGACCAGGATCTATTATGCACTATTAGAGATAAACTAAAAATTTCAAAACAGGCGGAAAGACTCAGAAGATACAAAGATAAATATAAGGGAAAAGCACAAAATAAGCAATTTACTGATGACCCAAAAAAGTTTTATAGAGAATTGGGAAATAAGATAAAGGAATTGATAACCCGCCGAAAAAAGAGGAAGTAGATACATTTTGGAGAAGTATCTATGAAGATCCTGTGGAGCACAGCAAAGACGCTAAATGGATAGAAGAAGTAAAAGAAATAATAAGAAGTTTAAAGGTACAGAATATGAAATGGAATGAAATAACAGCCAGAGAGATTGATACAAAGTTGAGAAAAGCCTCTAATTGGAAAACCCCAGGCCCAGATGCAATACCTATCTTTTGGCTTAAAGTATTAACTTCTTTACATGAGAATCTAGCCATGAGTAAGAACTGAAAGCACAGCTG
Source organism: Protopterus annectens (assembly GCF_019279795.1). NCBI lineage: Eukaryota > Metazoa > Chordata > Ceratodontiformes > Protopteridae > Protopterus > Protopterus annectens. Next base: position 1,558,625,845 of record NC_056744.1, read on the forward strand.
CAGGTTGTCAAAACTTTCTCCGATGATATTGGAATGTCATTCGGTCTTGATAAATGTGCAAAAGCAACCTTTAAGAAAGGAAAATTGCAGCACCAGGGAAATGTCAGTCTGGGACAGGAATGTGATATAAAAGAGCCTGAGCAAGAGGGAGTGTATAAATACTTGGGAATTGATGAAGGATCAGCAATAAAACATGAACAAATGCGAATAAAGCTTAGTAAGGGATACTTTAGAAGACTTAAATTAATCCTGAAAACAGCATTGACACCTAGGAACAAGATCCAAGCTATAAACCAATTTTCTCTTCCTGTCCTAACTTACAGTTGTGGAGTGAGTGACTGGCCCCAAAAAGTGTTGGATAGATTGGATATTAAAACAAGAAGGATGCTTCATGCTCACCAAATGATTTATAAAAATCCATGTATACCATGATTATATATTTCCCTCTCTGAAGGCGGTATGGGCCTCCTTGAAATAGATTACAAGTATAGATCTGCAACCATGGGACTCTACACAAATCTACTGACCTCACAAGATCCAAATGTGGTCAAAGTTTTGAAACATGAGGAGAAAAAAACTAAGATGACACCTCTGCTTAATTTAGCAGAAGCATATCAACATCAAGCAGGAATGGAAATCAATCCAGAAGTGGATAAAAAACAGGCACCAACTGAATGTGCTGAAAAACAAAAGAAAAAATATAAGATGAAGGACCAGGTAAGAAGGCAAGAAATGTGGAAAAACCATATATATAGTTGCAAGTATAGAAAACTTCTGGAAGAGCCTCATGTTGATCAAGAACTAACACAGGAATGGTTAAGGAGAGGCGAATCTACATCAAGAAATGAAAGGTTAATATTGGCAGTCCAAGATAGTGGGCAATGTACATGCTGGTTTACCAAGTCCATTGAACATGTGGGAGAAACAGACATATGTAGGTTTTGTGGAACCAAATTGGAAACAGTCACACACATTATTGCTAGTTGCGACTCTCTAATGGCAGAGGGACTGTATACTGAAAGGGATAATAATGTGGCGAGATTGTTACACTGGAGATTGTGCAAACATTATGGTATCGAAGTGGGTGAAAAACACTGGAAGCATAAGCCACAGAGAATCATAGACAATGATGAAGTTTACATCACATGGGATCACCCAATACCAACAGTCCAAAAGATAGATGCTAAAAAACTGGATATAGCGGTCCATGAAAAGAAGACAAAAGCACTGATCATTGAAATCGCCACACCTAGTGACTACAGTGTCTTCCGTACAGAGAGACACAAAGTCATAAAATACCTCGATCTGCAGGCAGAAATGAGAGCCATGTGGAAGAAAGATACCCAAACAGTTCCAATAGTAGTAGGAGCAACTGGTCTTATACAAAAGAATTTACAATCGTATTTAGATATGTTACCAATTCATATAACACCGTACAAATTGCAGAAGGAGTCATTACTGGGCACATTGCGGGTGTTGCGAAGACCACTTTTGGCTAACATCAAACCGTGAAACAATACTAATTTCATGAACTTTGATCATACTTTGACTTAGGAATGGGGTCCATTCCCATCATGGTATTAGAAACCGAAAAGACTTGGAGAAATTAAAAAAAAAATAAAAAAATACAAATAAGATATGTTAACGTTTGGTTGCATTTTATACTGATATACATATCTAAACTGCAACTCTAACTAAGGGTCCAAAACTAATCAAAACAGAGTAATAAAATGATCCTATATCCTGATAAATCCTAACGGTAGCAGATACAATTTTCAATCATTAATAAGTCAGAGTGCAAAGACGTGCTTACCTAAGTCATGATATAGCCTACTGACTGTTTTATTTTTACTACCTGCACTGACTTGAAGGAATTCTAGCTCACTCCATTTGCCTTCGCTGTGCTTGAGTTCACTCCGATCCCTTACCCTAACCCCACTCCCTAACATCATCTACTCTAATGCTTCCACTAATTCTCCACCTCCCTCTCCCAACCCAATCACAACTACTCCCTATTATCTCTCTCTCCTTCCTCCAGTCAAAATATCTGAGCAATCATCATACCCCAGCGTTTCTTTTTTTTTAACACTAACTCTCATTAAATACATAATTTCCACAGCTCAGTCCAACAGTCCATAGCAAAGCTATACTGCAGCCAGAACCTCCTGTTAAACTCTCAAGCACAGCCATGCATTTAATCATGCTTCTACTTGCCATGCACTGTACAATGCTACTGTCCTTACAACTTATCATATCCTATGAAACCCCACTCCTTACGTACTCCACCCTAACTAATCACCCCTATTCCCTCTCATAGAAGAAATCCATTGCACAAATATTTCTTCCAGAGTAGTCTCCCTCACTCAATTCCACTACCTAAAACACAAAATTCTCTCACTCACTCTGTTAAAAAGTTACACACCTGCATGCCTGTACCAAGTATTCATACTCCACTACTTAGCGAGTCTACTCATACCAATAACTCTCCTACCAAATGATGATATTCACCCCAATCCTAGACAGCCTAGCAAGCCCAACCATAAATTAAACAAACCCTCATCTGTTCCATCTCCAACTACTCCAAATTACAAATCTAACCATCACCTAAAAACAATCAACATTAACATTCAAAGTGTAGTCAATAATGTTACAGACTTTCATGCCTGCTTTGTCCTGAACACCCTGATATAGTAGCTAGCAGAGACTTTGGTTAAAACCTATAATTTCTAATACAGGCATAATCCCACAAGGATATAGCATTTATGGATGTGACAGGACAAATAAAATAGGGGGAAGTTGCCATAATGTCCTACAACAACCACACAGTTGTACCATTCTGCCCTCAAATACCATCATTCCACAAACTAGAAATACTATCAGTACTCCTAAAACTAAATCAACACAAATCCATCTGCATCTTTGTCATGTATTCGCCCCCTAAAAGCAATCAGTCCACTCTTGATGACCTACTATCCTAGAAATCTACAAACATTCCTCAGGAAACTATCATCCCTGAAGAGGTTAAAATACATGGATCACCTTTAATCCAATCACAGGCACCTCTCCTACTTAGCTGTATAATTTCACAAAACTAACCACACAACAACAAGGCTAAACCAAAACATCATTGATGGATCCATTATTGACTGGATACTAACCAGACACCCAAACAAAATCACATCATCATTAGGTACACTATCTGACTCACTGAGTGACCACATCCCCTACATATGCAATTTGCCAAAACATAAAATAATCCCCAAACCATCAATCACAACACAGTGAGGGATCTAAACATATCAACAAAGCCCACTTCATTAATTTATAAAGCCAATAATGAAGGAACAAGTATAGAAAACATGGAGTAGAACGGCTAAGGGGAAATCCCCAGGATGTGACGGGATACCAACAGAGGTGTGGACTCATGGTTCACATTAAAAGAAAGTACAATTGTGTACACTTACCATAAATGTAGATGTTTGAGTGTATTCACTGTTGCAGTCATCACATGTTGGGTTGATTGCTTGCAGTAGCCCTCAGTCGGCCTGATTCTCAAAGTCTTGGGTCCTGCGTTGGTTGCTGTCTCATCTTCCAAGACATCAGGTAGTCAGGGGCATAAAGCATGCAGCTGATGCCATTACATCAGTTTTTTTCTTGCCCCAGATGTCAGGTGTCCCCATAATGGCAAGCAACTATATACAAGGTTACACCTCCAACAAAAAAGCAAATACACCAAAAAGCTTTAAGTACAGTAAACAAGAATAGAGATATAGTCAATAGAAGTCAGGGGGCTGGAGGGAGGATAACCAGGACTGCAACAATGAATACACTCAAACATCTACATTTATGGTAAGTGTACACAACTTTACTATGTTCTTCATGTTTCACTGTTGCAGTCATCACATTTGGGTAGATTCCCAAAGCTAATGATGGGTGGAGGCAATTAGATAGCATTAGGACTGGCTATAAGGCCCTGCAAGACTGCAGTGGCAAAGCCAGCTCTGGATTTAGAAAAAAACTGGCAAGTGGTAATGCTTGGTGAAGGTATGTATAGAGCTCCAGGTAGCAGCTTCTAGGATGTCCCTGGTAGGGATACCTCGGAGAAAGGCTGTAGAGGTAGATGCAGCCCTGGTTGAATGTGGTCTTATCCCCTGTGGAGTAGGTTTTCCATGGTGCTTATAGCAGAAATGAATGCAGTGGCCAATCCACTTAGAAATGGTTTGCTTTGAAATGGCCTTCCCCTCTGCCCCTGCAGCAAATGCACCCAGCAGCTGTTCAGATTTCCTGAGAGGTTCAGTTCTGTACAAGTAAAATCTAAGTTGTCTGTGCACATCCAAGGAGTGCAGTATTCATTCCCCTTTGTTCTGTGTATTAGAAAAGAAGGTTGGCATATGAATGGACTAATTAACGGCCACACTGGATTCCACATTGGGCATGAAGGAGGGATTGGTCCTGAGGGACACCCTGTCCGCATGAAAGATGATGAAAGGCTCCACTTCCATGAGAGCCTGTAATTCAGACATCCTTCTTACTGAAGTGATGGCTAGAAGGAAGGCTGTTTTACAAGAAAGGAATTTCAACTCTGCATTTGCAGCTGGCTCAAAGGGAGGTAGAGTGAGCTTTTCCAATACAAAGTTAAGGTTCCAGGCTAGAGTAGGGGCTCTCCTGGGTGGTCTTAAGTTTTTGGCCCCTCTGAGGAACTGCTTCAGCAGTGGATAAAAGAAGAGGTGTGGTTCTGTATTGTAATGAGCTGAAATGGCTGAGGCATGAATTTTGATGGAGGAAAAGGAAAGGCCCTTGTGAAGCATCTCAAATAAGTATTGAAGTACCTGAGGTACACTGGGCGCTGCTGTGCCCATCCCCTGAGTTTGGCTCCAGGAACAGAATCTTTTCCATTTTTCAGCATAGGATTTTCTAGTACTAGGCCTATCCGCGGTGGTGGTGCTGTGGTAGCGTTGTCGCCTCACAGTCAGACGCTGTCCAGTTCGATTCTCAGCTAGAGCGTCTTCTGCATGGAGACATGCATGAATGGGCGTACCTTCGTTGAAGGTTGTGCATCAGGGCTGGTAACTCAGCACGTAAAAATCAACTACTAATCATTAGCGGACCGGAGTTCCGCTGTGGCGACCCCTAACCGGGAAAAGCTGAAAGACATGAACAAACATTTTCTAGTACTAGGCCTCCTTGCCTCCAGAATGACATCCATCACTTGCTTACTGAGGGATGATAATGGAGAGATCAGGTAATTAGCCAGGCTGCCAGGTACAGGGTTTGAAGCTGTGGGTGCCGAATCTGCACCTCCTGCTGGGACAGCAGGGCAGGGGTCTGAGGCAGGTGCCAAGGTGCCAGCAGTGACACACTGCGCAAGAAGGGGTACCAGTGTTGGCATGGCCAGTCTGGTGTAATCAGTATTGTCCTTGGTTTGTCCTGTTTGATCTTTAGTAGTACCTTGGAGAGGAGAGGCAGAGGGGGAAAGGCATAAACTGATAGGTTTTTCCAGGTGAAGGACAGGGCATCCACTTTCCAAACTTGTTTGTGGGGAGTCCTTGTGCAGAATTTGTCCAACTGGTAGTTCTGGGGGGTGGCAAATAGGTCTATATCTGGGCTACCCCATTTGTTTCTTAACATGTTGAATATCTTTGTTTCCATTTTCCACTCATGTGGGTCCATGAGATTTCTGCTTAGGTAGTCTTGCTAGTGTATTTAGCTTTCCTGGCAGGAAATGAGCCTGTAGGTGCACTTGGTAGCTCAAGGCTGTGTTCCACAGATCAATGGCTAGTCTGCAGAGAGGATATGAGTGGGTTCCTCCCTGCTTGTTTATATACCACTTAACAGTGGTGTTCCCGTCTTTACCAATAATTGTCCTGGAAGAATGTGGTCCTTGAAGGCTGTCAGAGCATTCTGTACAGCTAACATTTCTTTTTGATTGATATGCAGGTGCATTTGACTTGGGTTCCATTTGCCCTGAATGGACTTCCCTGCCAAGTGAGCCCCCCATGTATAGTCTGATGCGTCTGTTGTTAGGGTTTGGGTGGCAGGGGGGAGAATGAATGGCAGTCCCTTGTTGTGGTGGTAGGCCTCTGCCCACCAAAGGAACTCTATCTGTAGACAAGGTATGCTAGGAATCATTGATTCTAGATCCTGAGAATGTTGGCACCATAGGCTTTTTAGATAACATTGTAGTTTCCTCATATGCAGTCTTGCATATGGAATTAGTAGAATGCAGGAGGCCATGAATCCCAGGGCTTGCAGTATTTTCCTTGCAGATAGCTGGGTCTTTGTGGCCAGTAGTTTGAAGTAGGCTGTCAAATGAACTTGTTTCTCTGGTGTGAGATAGGCCATCTGGGAAGTTGTATTCAAGCTTGCTCCCAGGAATACAATTTGTTGGCAGGGTATAAAATGTGATTTATTTTCGTTTATGGTGTATCCCAGAGAAGTTAGCAATTTCTTTACAAAGGCCAGATGTTTTAATAGTATGTCCTGGCTTTCTGCCTGAATTAGACAATTGTCCAGGTAGGGGGATATTTGAATATTTCTTTGCCTGCAAAATGCAATGACTGGAGCTAGGCACTTTGTGAATACCTTGGGCACAGTAGATAAGCCAAAGGGCAGTGCAGAGAACTGATAGTGCATGTAGCCTGCTTTGAAGTGTAGGTATCTTCTGCAAGATTCCCTTATTGGGATGTGCAGGTAGGCTTCCTTTAAATCCAGTGTTGCCAACCAGGCATCTTTGCCTAGCATTAGAAGCAGCTGATGAAGCATTAGCATCTTGAATTTTGGGATTACCAAAAATTTGTTTAGGATAGACAGGTCCAGGATAGGATGCCAGGAATTGTCTTTTCTGGGTACCAGAAAAAGTCTTGAGTAGAAACCTTGTCCCAATTCTTCTTCTGGGACAGGCTGAATAGCCCTGATGCTTAAAAGAGAGAGAACTTGCTTTTGAGCCTCTGCCCACTAATTTGCGGGTAGAGTTGGCCAACCATTTAGGGTTGGTAAGGAGTGGAAGTGGAATCTGTATCCTTGGGAAACTATATTTAAAACCCATTTGTCCTGGGTAACGAGTTCCCAATTTTTTGCCCGTAGGGCAATCTTTCCCCCTAAAGGAACAGTCAGTTGTGCAGGGCTTGGAAGGTTTAAAATTAAGTCATTGAGACAGCTTACCATAGGGGGGAGTCTTACTACTCCCTGCTTCGGAAGTGGGAGCCCCCCCACTGCTTAGTCCTGTGAGTACCTTGGGACTGAAGCCTGGGTGTTCTGCTGGTTCTGGGTGTGGACCGAGAAGGCCTGGAAGAGGCAGGAAAGGACCAACTCTTAGAGGGCCAATGCCTACTAAATCTGGGATGCTGTATTTGCAGGAAATCTTTAACAGTTTGCATAGATTTAGCTTTTTCCTCCATCTTTTAAAGTACGTCTTCTGCTTTGTTGCCAAACAGGCGGTCTTGGTTTAAGGAAGCATCCAGCAATTTAACTTTAACATAATCTGGCAAAGATTGCTCCTTAAGCCAAATATGCCTTCTAAGTACAGACCCAGTGACAGCAGCCCTGCAAGATGCTTCTAATGAATCAAAATCACATTGCAAAGTATGTTTTTCAACTTGTTCAGCAGAATGGATTAAATCCTGTAAATCTTTACTTTTCAGCACAGTCAGGAATCAACATAATTTTCTGTTTAAGCAATCCAATAATATGCTGCTGATTCTTTAACATATGAAACTGGCAGTTTAAGGCCCTAATGGCCAAGGTTGCAGAAGTGTATACATTCTTAGCCCATCTATCCAGCTCCCTGGAATCTCTAACAGAGAGGGTAGGATTTTTGGCAGTAGTAGCCTTAATGCCCTTGGGTCCCTGTGAAATGGTCTCAGGATCCACAGTAGGATTTTTAAAAAGGAACTTGTGAGAGTCAGGAACCCTGTAATACCTATCAGGTTTTCTGGGAGCAGGAGGTAAAGAGTCAGGAGCCAGGCTAGATTCCGAGAAGGCATCATCAACAATGTCCAGTACAGGAGGGATAGCTAAAGGCCTGTGTTGGGGCAGAAGTAAGAAATCCCTAAGCCTCTTTTTGGAGTCAGAGTAATCCTGGCTTTCCCAGTGAAAATGCTCCCTAAGAGTATGCAAGGTTTCACCAAAAGAGAAATTCTCTGGAGGGAAAGCAGAGGGAATGGAGTCCTCTGCATCAGAATCCTCATATGTAGATAAGGGTAAATCCTGGTCATCAGAGGAAACAGAAATTTCAGAGCCCTTGTCAGCAGAATCAGAAGGAAAATCAGTCCTAGGTCTGTTAGAGGGGGAAGGGTGGCTTCCCCTGATTAAAGTAATAAGGTCTTCAGCCATTCTTATCATTTGTTTTTTAGGCATAGGGTCCTGACCATGCAGTCTGGGTATTGGTTTTCTAGGTATGGATCGAATTTTAGGCCTTGGAGAAGATGATGGCATTGGTTTAATATGCACATCTGTAGGCCTGAATACACCCTCAGAAGCCGGTGCCTGCACAGCGGCTCCAGACCCATTCAAGGTAGAAACATCCACAGGTTCCATAGTCGAAGAAGCATCTTGCGGCATACCGGACTCCGAATGGGTCTCAGTAGAGGCCTGCGAATCTGAAGTAGCGGGTATCAGGGGCTGCAAAAGCGCCTCACTGAGTACCGGAGAACTGGCAACTAGCTTAGGAGAAGTGTCGTCGGCAGCTTTAGACCTATGCGGTCTGTGTCTGTCTTTATCTTTGCATTTTTTCAGAATGTCAGCAGTCGGGTGGCTTACCGAAGCCATTTCTGGATAATTGAACTGAGTACCAAAATATTTAGAAGCGTAAATAAACCGACGACGAATAGTTCAAGGTTTGAATAAGGCACAAAACCGACAGTGAGGTACGTCATGGTCTGGGCCTAAACAAGGAATGCAGTACGAATGAAAATCTTTATGAGGTATTTGCTTTCCACAAGAACTACAACTGTTAACTTTTACTGTCATCGGTTTAGAGCAAGAAAAAGAGTCCCCTTAGTTGAAGACTTCAGTTCTGAAACTCAAAAACGAAAATTCCAGGAGTTGGCCGACCGGCACTTGCAAACTACTACTGCTTTGGGCACCGCCCAGCAAGAAAGACTGATGTAATGGCGTCGGCTGCATGCTTTACACCCCTGACTACCTGACGTCATGGAAGATGAGACAGCAACTGACGCAGGACCCAAAACTTTGACAATCAGGCCAACTGAGGGCTACTGCAAGCAGATAACCCAAATTTGATGACTGCAACAGTGAAACACGAAGAACATCTTCCATTACATGAAACCATTGAATACTTTAGTAATAGGTTTCTCCATCCTTAACAGCTACAACCCTCCTCAGAAAAAATGCATCAAGACAACCTGCTCCATGGCTATCCCAAAAAACAAAGCAAATAATGTATGATACGAAGAAATCATGATTTTTACATCATATCTTAACTGAGAAATATATGAGTCTGACAGCCCTCATTGCTGGATTCTGGTCAAGTACCTCATTGTCCTGACCTTAACATAAATACAACACCAGGAATTATGTGCATCTCAGTAGTTTTAATGCAAATAACTTCTTTGTTTCTTGAGACTTGCTTTTGATGCTATAACAACTCAGTAATGAAATTCTTTTAAGAACTACATTCATTAACACTCAACAGAAGTCATGCATAAGAATGCGTATTTATGAAGCAAGCAAAAAAAAAAAAAAAAAAACATGAAAAAGTCATTTATTTGTTTGCTTGTTTATTAGAGCCAGGTGGACCACATTCAGACTCAGTCCAGGAGAAATACAAATAATGATCAAAATAATGTTTACAGAGTGGTGAGTACATGAGTATGACAACAAGTGAGATTGAGAGCAAAGCTACACAAAGAAAAAGAAGTTATGTGCTCACCATAACGTTCCATCTAAATACTTGTACTCCATTTGTCTTCAACCTCTGGGTATTCATATCCATATCGGATCTGAGACGGCCGCATCACTAGTATCTGATCCGAGCTCCAACTCCTCCCCTTACCTATAATGCCCCTCTGTCTCCTTCCTTCCCTCAGATCGAGTTTGCTGTATCAGAAAACATAAGCCCGACCCATAAATGACCTTAACACTGAAGGCTCCCACAAACCTAAAGCAAACCTAACCAGGAGAGCCACTAGCATGCACTTTTTTCATGTACCAGGATAGGACAATAGTGATAAGGTCAGGGGGAAGGAGGGTGGGGATGGTTGAAGACAAATGAAAGTGCAACTACTCAGATGGCACATTATGGTGAGTACATAACTTCTTTATCTGAAGTAGTTTACTTCATTTGGTCTTCAACCTGTGGGACAGAGTCCCCAGCTACCAGTACCTGGGTGGCCCTCATGGAAGGATATTTTGAGGCACAGCAGAGCCAAAGGATGCCCTACTGCTGGATACACTGTCTAACTTGTAATGAGATATGAAGGTATGAGATGAGGACCAATCAGCTGCAGAGCAAATGTCATCTAGCGACACTCTAGACCAGAAGACTACTGAAGTTGCCATAGACCTAGTGGAATGGGTTTTAATCTGACCTGGAGGAGAATAAGAAGTTATGTACTTACCATAACGTTCCATGTTAGTTGTCTTCTTCTCGCCTTCTTTCTTGCTGGATGGGTTCGCAGCCGATCCTCGGCTCCGACTCAGCTGAATACTAAAGCTCGAGAGCTATTTTTACCAGCTCAAGGCTATCCTATGTCCCATAATGCAAGGCGAAATATACCCAGATCTCGTTTGATAGCTAACACTATGGACATACATGTCCCACCACTAGAAAAAGATAAAATTGAGAGCTATGTAGAACTATAAACCCTACAGCCTACTTATCACCCGGGCTACCAAAGGGGAAGAAGAGCTCTAGCTGAAGGTATAATCCTGGTGACAAGGAAAAAACTCACCCAATACTCTAGGTCTTTCCAGGCTAGGGGGATGGAAGGTGGGACGCAAGAAAGAAGGCGAGAAGAAGACAACTAACATGGAACGTTATGGTAAGTACATAACTTCTTAATGTTAAGTTGTCAATCTCACCTTCATTCTTGCTGGATGGGACAGCGTCCCTAGCACCTTAGTCCCGGGTGGCTCAATGGAACAGACTCTTGAGTACAGTGGAACCAAAATCAGCCCTATTTCTGGAGGCAATATCCAGTTTGTAATGAGAAATGAAGGTATGAGGAGAGGCCCATGTGGCCGCTGCACAAATAGAGTCCATAGGTAATCTCGCCTGAAAAGCAACTGAGGAAGCTAATGCTCTAGTTGAATGAGCTCTAGGCTTGGTAGGGAGCTCCTTATGCCTCAATTGATAGGTTAAAGAGATAAGAGAGTTCAACCATCTTGACAAGGTCACTTTAGAAACCGGAAGGCCCTGTTTCCCTTCGGCGTATGACAAGAAGAGTTGCTCTGATTTTCTCATTGGCTTGGTTCTATCCAGATAGAAACATAGTTGCCTATGGACATCCAAACAATGTAATTTTCTCTCAGCTCTATCAGTGTAATTTGGAAAGAAAACTGGGAGATCAATAGTCTGATTCAGATTTTTTTCTGAGAGTTCCTTAGGTAAAAAGGATGGATTTGTCCTAAGAGACACTCTATCCTTGTGAAAAACAAGATAAGGGGGGCACACAGAAAGTGCTTGTAGTTCCGAAACCCTTCTGGCTGAGGTAATAGCTACCAAGAAAAGTGTTTTCCACGAGAGCAGTTTTAAAGAGCAGGAGGCAGTAGGCTCAAAAGGAGGTAGAATTACAGACGACAGTACCAAATTTAGATCCCACGGTGGAGGAGGGTCTTTGACTGGGGCCCTCAGTAATAGGGTACCCTTCAGAAAAGCTTTGCAGAGCTTGTGAGACATAATACTAGACTCTGACAAGCCAACATGGAAATTTGCAATAGCCGCCAACTGGACTTTGATAGTGGCTGAAGCGGAACCTTTTTGAAAGAGTTCCACTAGAAAACCTAGAACTGTTTGGACAGGGGCAGTAAAGGGATCAATTTGGTTCCTTTCTGCCCAAATAGAGAAACGTTTCCATTTACTTGCGTACGTCCTTCTGGTGTTAGACTTGTGAGAGGCAAGGATAATCTGACGTACTGACGGGGAGATTAAGGGGAGTCTGGCTAGGGTTGGAAGTGGAGCAACCAAGCTGTGAGGTTGAGAGATGACAGGGATTGGTGCAGCCTGCCCGACTGATGGGTCAGAAGGTCTGGCACAGGGTCCAGATGCCAGCGCTGCTCCAGTAGATGACGTTGTAGGAATGGAAACCAGACTTGTCGGGGCCAGTAAGGGGCAATGAGGATCATCCTGGATCTCAAGGCAGTTGCTTTCTGGACTAACAGAGTGATTAAGGGAAAGGGGGGGAAGCATAAAGGAGACCCCTGGGCCAATCGTGGACTAGAGCATCTCTGGGAGAGAGGCCTGGAAGAGGGAAGAGGGTGAAGAAGTCTTGACACTTGCTGTTTTGAGGGGTTGCGAAAAGGTCGCAGCAAGGCTGACCCCACTTTCTGAAGATTTGGTCCACTACTAGTTGGTTGAGAGACCACTCGTAGGGCAAGAGAATGTCCCCGATCAGCCTGTCTGCTATGACATTGGATTTCCCGGGAATGTGTTTTGCTACCAGAAAATGCTGAGAAGAGATCGCCCATTGCCAGAGTCTGAGCGCTTCCTGACAAAGAGGGTAGGACCTGGTTCCGCCCTGCTTGTTGATGTACCATACTACAGACATAGTGTCTGTCTGTATTGCAATCGTTCCAGAGGGAAGAGAGTCCTGGAGAGCCTGCAACGCCAACAAGACCTCTCTCATCTCCAGGACATTGATGTGCAAGTGGCACTCAAAGGGTTGCCATGTGCCCTGGACTGTCCTGCCCTGAAAATGCCCCCCCCACCCGATCAGGGAGGCGTCTGTAGTCACAGTGGCAACCGGAGGGGGGAGAACAACCGGTCTGCCTTGAAGCACCTAGGGTGAGTCCATCCACCACGATAGGTGTCGTTTGCAAGACTGAGTGATGAGAATCTTGTGTGACATGGGAAGCTGCTGAAAGGACCATTGGGAAAAAAGCATCCACTGTAGTATCCGCATATGAAAATGAGCTAGGGGAGCAAGGTGATTGTTGCAGCCATCAGACCAAGCGTTTTCAGTACAAACCTGGCTTGGACCCTGTCCTCTTGTAGCAGGACTTGAACATGGCTGCGAATGTCATATACTCTTTGCGTAGGAAGTTTTGCTGACAACTCTACCATGTTTAACACGGCGCCTATGAAGGTAATATGCTGACAAGGCGATAAGGCAGATTTTTCGAAATTTCTAGAGATGCCTAGCGCTTTTCAGGTTTGTACAGCGTAATCCCTGGCTTGAAGAAGCTGATGCCTGGTGGTGGCAGTAAGGAGCCAGTCGTCCAAATATGGAAACACATGGAATCCTCGACATCTCAAGTGAGCCGCAACCACTGCCATGCATTTGGTAAACACCCTGGGGGCTGTGGTGAGACCAAAGGGCAGGGCTCTGAATTGGTAGTGACTGGCTCCCAGCCGGAAGCAGAGAAACCTCCTGTAGTGCCTGTTCATTTTGATATGGTAGTACGCATCCTGAAGGTCTATATAGCACATCCAATTGTCCTGACCCAGAAAGGGAAGAATGGACTGTAGCGTGACCATCCGGAATTTTGTTCTTTGAACCGAATTGTTCAGTCTGCTGAGATCCAAAATAGGTCTCCAGTCCCCTGTCTTTTTGGTACCAAAAAGAATTTGGAGTAGATTCCGGATCCTTGCTGGTCTGCCGGGACTGGCTGGATGGCTCTTTTTAAAAGCAGCTTTGAAATTTCTAATGCTGCTTGGTCTCTCAGACTGGGTGGAACATCTGGAAGAGGCCCTTTTGTTTGATGTGGGGTGTGGATAAATGGGATTTTGTAACCCTCAGATATGATCCACCGTACCCATCTGTCCTGCGTAAGGGAGAACCAGGCTTCTGGGTACAGCAAAAGTCTTCCCCCGACTGCCTCCGAAGGTGGACAGACGGGCAGCTCCTCAGGGGTGCTGAAAGGGTTTGTCAGAGAAAGATTCTCTGCTACCCTGATTCTGTGGACCCCTCCTGCCCCTAGGGCGGCATCTGTTATTGTTCCCTCCTCTGCTTCTAGAAGGAAGCTCACCACGTGCGTCCGGCAGAACTCCCTGAGGTTTGCGGAACCACATTCCCCCCCCCCCTTTTGACCTTTAGGATACGGTTTAGAAGGGGCGGAAAAATGGACTCCCACGGCAGAGAGAGTCTTGCCTTCTTGTTCGCACCTGGTTAAGGTGTCCTTTACTTGAGGTCCAAAAAGAGCTGAACCATCAAAGGGGGTGTTAGTGAATGACGCCTTGAAGGGGTCAGCAAAATTGCAGAGCCGCATCCAGGCGTGTCTCCTTAGAGCAACACCCGTACCTATGGCTCTACTCGCTCCATCGTCTGCATAAGAGATGAGCCGCATGGAAGAGCTGACGGTAGAGTTCAGGGTCCCTAGCTGGGAGTTGATCTTTTCCTGAGACCCCACAGCTGTTGGGTCCTGCAATGTTTCACCCAGTTCCTTGAGAAGGTCCCTCTGAAGTCAGGTGAAATGGCATAAGTAATTCAGCGACCGCATAGCAAAGGTCGCTGAGGAAAACATCCGCTTGCCGTACCTATCCATCGTCCTAGATTTCTTATTAGGCGGATGGACAGGGACTGAAGGGTCAGCCAACTCCTTCCTAGTGGCTGCCGCCACCACCATGGCATCCACGGGGACACCCTTGGAAAGAAACTGCTTATCTGTGGGAGCAGTAATAAATTTTGTGGGCCTCCGGGGAGTTGGTTCCATAGTATCCAGAGCTGTCCACGCCTTCCAAGCCACTACTTCCATAAGTGGGTCGAAAGGTGGGGACACCCAGGAGGTGGAAGGGCGAGAACCGAAGGCATCCAGGTACACCGACTCATCCTCGGATGGGTTAAAGGCAGACCAGTTCCCCCTCTGTTTGAGGATCTCTAAGATGTCAGGGAAGGAGACATCCTCATAGGGGGACCTTGCGGACCCTTCCGAATCATCCTGGTCGGTGTCAGATGTCACTGACTCAGGAGAGTCAACATGTTTCCCCTTACATGTCCTCTTCCGAGGGGGCTCCCCCGCAGGGTCAGGGGAGGCCTCGGAAGAGGAAGAAAGGCCCAATGGGGCAGCCTGGAGCGTTGGTTCTCCTCACTTGGGGTCAGGAGGGTAGGCAGGGGCCGAAGCAGACACCGTGGAGGGAGGGGCCGAGGAGGCTGACCGTGGTGCCAGTATAGGAACCAGCACACTCCTCATCACCTCAAAGGCAACTCTGTCAGGCAGGGAAGAAGGACCCAACTCCGAGGAGATGAGAATTCCCCCCGGCACCGAAAGGGACGGCTTCGAGGCCGATGTCGGGGCCGAACTCACCTGCGCCGAAGCTCCGAGAGGGAGAGCGGGGTCAGACAAGGGTCCGATGCCACTCGCCCCCTCGGAGCCGCCGAGGGAGTCTCGGCGCCCGGATCCCTCCAAGGACGGAGCCAGGGACGGGATCAGAGCTGACGAAGGAACCGACAACAGATGGATCGGTTCCAATGTCCCCACAGTACTCACCTTGACGACCTCCGGCTCCAAACTCAGCAGGGTAGTCAGAGGAGGAACTTGAACAGGTGTAGGGGTAGCCCCTGTCTGTTGAGCTGGGCTATGTAGCAACTGGGCCAGTGCCTGCGACTTTAAAAGCTGGCTGACTACCCTCTCAAGGTCATGGTCTGAAAGCCTGGAAGACCTAGAGTAATGAAATCTATGGCTCCGCTCTGACAAGAGTGGAGACTTTGGAGCCGATCTGACCAACTCGAGAGACGGAGACCTAGAGCGCTTTCTGCTCGGGGACGGCTCCGACACTAAAGTCGGAGCCGACTGAGGTCTAGATGCCTCGGTTCCGGCCAGAACCAATGAGGCAGCAAGAGCACCGCTCAGCGCCGGCTCTGAACATGGAGCTGACGATTTGGCGGGCTTTGAAGGTTTCCCAGCCATAGTCTTAGCCGAGGAATCTTCAGGCTTTAACAAGCCTCTAAGTATAAGTTTGTTTCTGCTCTCCTGCAGGACTCTAGGGCTAAAAGCATGGCAGATGGAACAAGAGTCCTGCAGGTGCAGAGGGCCCAAACAATACACACAAGAAGTGTGACCGTCTGTCAGAGACATCTTCTGACAGCACGAGTCACACTTCTTGAAACCCGATACCTTAGTATCCTTAGACATACTGAACAAAAACACACAATACCCTAAACTATAATAACAATTACTATAAAAAAAGGGAGCTATCACTAAGTAGAAGGACAGAATTCCACACACACACACAGAACAACCAGGGAAAAACTGTACTACAAGGGGAGGGTCATAGTCCCAACCACCTTAAGGATGGAGAAAAAGGGAGATTAGCAACTAAAAGGGAGAGGAAAGACTAGTCGCTAACTACACTGATGCTAAAGAAACAAAAAAGGATAAAAAAACTGACTAAAAACTACCTCAGAAGTTATTAATAAAAATATACGACCTGGAGCCAGTGAAAAACACAACCTCGTAGCTAAGCAGCAAACGAGATCTGGGTATATTTCGCCTAGCATTATGGGACATAGGATAGCCTCGAGCTGGTAAAAATAGCTCTCGAGCTTTAGTATTTGGCCGAGTCAGAGCCGAGGTTCAGCTCCGAACCCATCCAGCAAGAATGAAGGCGAGATTGACAACTTAACATAGGCTTTTATCAAAATATGCCCGGATGATACATTGGGAGAGCCAGCTAGCAATGGTGACTTTAGAAATTGGTTTGGCTAGGAATGGTTTGCAATAGGACAGAAACAGTTGGTCTGACTTATGGATGGATTTCGTTCTGTGCAAATAATACCTCAGTTGTCTATGTACATCTAACAGATGTAACTTGTATTCACCCCTGTTTTGGAAATTTGGAAAGAAAACAGGAAGATTGATCGCTGAACGGATGGCAGGAATTTTGATGGGGGAGGTGGATCCACAAACCGGAAGGAGTCCATATAATATGGATCATAAGAGTCATATCCTCTGGATATGATTTGTAACACCCAATGGTCTGTTGTAACAGACTCCCACTCCAATGGGTGTAAAGAAAGATGGCCTCCAACTGCCTCCAGAGATGAGCAGTCAGGCAATCCCTCAGGGCTGTTGCATGGGTCTGTCCGAGAATGGTTCCTAAGACCTGAAGTTCTCTGGACCCCCTCTGCCTCTGGGCTGACATCTATCGTACCCTCTCTGCCTCTGGGGGAAGAAGAGTCCTGAGTGTCCTGGGAGAACTGAGATTTCTGGAACCACATCTTCTTAGCCCCTTGCTGATTACTTGAGAAGGATCTTTGAGGGGCGCAGAAGCGGATCCCGATGGCAGACAGTGTCTTCCTGTCCTTCTCACTCTGGACTAGAGTCTATCACATGGACTTCCCAAACAGGGAAGAACCATCATAAGGGGCATTGGTGAATGATGCCTTGAAGGGTTCTGAAAATTGACAGAACCGGAGCCAGGCATGGCACCTCATGGCAACGCCAGACCAGGCCACCCTGGTGGCTCCTTCTGTGGCATGGGAAAGGAGGTGCATGGACATATTCGCAACCACTTTCAGAGGGTCCACGTGTGCAGAAAACACTTTCTTGCCCTCTGCTAATGTGGACTCTGGGGGCAACTCAGTGACTTACTTGACTAAGTCACGCTGTAGTCAGATGACATGTGCCATGTAATTCAGTGCTCTTATGGTGAAGGTTGCTGAAGCATAGACTCATTTCCCCAGATGATGCATCATCCTCGATTCTGGGTCAGGAGTATGGACTGTAGAACTCTCCTGCATGAGCTCTTTCCTGGTGGCAGCTGTCACCAACATAGCATCTACTGGGGACCCCTTACTCCAGCTGGTCCTGTACGGTGGGGGGGGGGGGTAAGAATTTTGTCTGGCTTTTTTGGAATAGGCTACATGATGTCCGGTTCCTTCCATGCTCTAGAGGTGATTAGGTCCACCAAAGGATCTGCATGGGGGGGACACCCAGGAGGTAGATGAGCCCATGCCCAATGCCTCTAGGAACACTGACTCTTCCAGGGTTGGTTTTTGGGTGGGCCACACCCCTCTCTAGCATAGGAGTTCCATGATGTCTCCAAAGGAAACATCTTTGGGGGGTGACCTAGGGGAACCTTCTCCTTCCTCCAAGTCAGTGTCATCTGTGAGGGAATCTGGAGAGGAGTCCACGTGCCTCCTTTTACATGTTCGTTTGCAAGGAGCCTCCTCAGTGGGACTCTCTGAGGGGGACTCGTAAGCTTCTGGTTGCTCCCTAGTGGGTGTTCACTGAGGCAAAGCAAGCACGGGCTGTCCCTGAGATGACAGGACGGTCGGAGCCATACCCAGAACTGAGGGAGTCGGGGCAGATTCCAAAGAGGAAATGGTCAGAGGTCTCAACCCACTTGAGAAGACCCTCTCCACCACGTCAAATGTTGAAGGAGAGTGGACATCCTGGGAAACAAGTAAGCAAGCCACTCCCCTCCGATCCAACGGGGGAGTCGGATCCAAGCCCACCGGAGCTGAGATACCAAGGGGGAGACTGGGCTCCGACAAGGTTGAAGCTGACAGAGCCACTCAGATTAGATGCTTAGGCTACAGCTCAGAGAGCTCAGATCCAACCCAGTCAGATCCAAAATGCTCAAGGCAAAGACTGGCGTCAAGGTACAGGGTACCATCGGTGCCAACCTTCTGACCCCGACAGCTCTTGGATCCAAAGACTCTGAAATCACAGGTCAGATCAGAGAAGGAGTTATGGGGTGAAAAAGGGCTGTGAGCTCCCCACACCAGAGGGAAAGGGGGCTGGCATGACTCCCATCTGGATCTGGGAGTGGATGAAATTCTGCATCACCATGTCCATCTCTGACAGACTCAAGCTGCAGGTGAAACGAGAAAATGAGGCCACCGACACCGGCCATGAGGGGAGGCTCTGGATGATGGCCTAGATACACCTGGCTCTGGGGAAAAACCTGGGTGAATGGAGCCGATGGGTACTGGGACTAGGATGGGACCTAGACTTAGAGGGAGGCCCCGATGGAGTTCAGCAGTCCAAGGACCACTTTCTGGGCCTGTCTTTATGATGCTTCTCCCCATCTGCAAGCCTCAAGATGGGAGAGTAAGTCACAGAGGCCTGGGAAGGGCAGAAACAGTAGCAGGAGTCGCCGAAGTTGCAGGGACGGCCGTCCCCAAAGCAGGCAGAAGGCCCTTCATAACATTTGCCCTCCTGTCCTTGAGGGCTCTCAGACAGAAGCCCATGCAAATACAGCAGGCTGTTTCAAGGTGGGCCACTCCTAAGCACACTACACACAGAGTGTGGTCATCTGCTGGAGAGAGCTTATGGCCACACTCCGTGTATTTTCTGAGGCTTGGGGGCCTCAGCCATGTCCAGAAAAGAGCTCTACCCACACAACCTACACACACACACACACACACACACACACACACACTTACTCACTAAGGGAGAGAGGGAGGGCAAGGAAGGGGCACACTAAAATTACAAACTTTTTTTTTGTAGCAACCGATGCCCAACACGAGCTAGGGGAGGTTGAAAAAGAGAGGTAGTGAATCCTATCCTAACACTAAGGGAAAAAACACTTACCTAAGAAAAAATAGCCTACAGCTCAGTGACCACCATGCTTAACTTTTCAGAGGCAAACGAGATCTGAGGGAAGGAAGGAGACAGAAGGGCATTATGGGTAAGGGGAGTAGCTTGGAGCTTGGATCAGATGCTAGTGATGCGGCCATCTCGGATTCAATCCGGATCCAAATATCCACAGATTGAAGACCAAATGAAGTAAACTACTTCAGATAAAATAATATACATACAATATTTACACATTATTAGAAAGTAGCAACAATAATTTTGATGGCAGAGATCAGATGTCAGAGAGAGAGAGGGAAGAGAAAAATATGGAAGTAGGAGAGGGGAAGGAATTGTCAAGTGGACTCATAGTATTGCAATATCTCCTCTAAGCAGGATCTGATTACAGCCACTGTGTATAACGAAGGACTGAGAGAAAGGTTATTAATGTTGAGGAGAGGAATGTGATCAAAGCTAGTTTTAGGCACCAGCTAACCTTACTATTGCTGGGGGCCCAGGTCCTTAGGGCCCCCCCAAAATGGAAAGGAATCTTATGTTGATATTTTGTCACATATCTTATTTTGATATTTTGTTACACGTTTGTCAACACAATGAAAGCTAGTTCAACAATCCTGTGCACTTAATAAACCAGACGGCTAATAATAACTCTTAGGATAAATAATACCAAGGATCGGCACCACTTTTTCCCCTTTAAAACTCAAAGATATATCTGATTGCAGTGACAGTCCCTGGGATTCATTAACCTTCTGGAACTTGCACTGCTTTTAGCTGAACAACTGTAGCACTGTTCCCAGTCAGTGTTTTTCTTCACCTTTTGCAGCTGATTTTCTTTCAAGTTCTCTGTATTTCTTTTTTCTTGGCATCCAGGCAGTGCACTTACCAGCCAGTTACTGAAATTCAACCAGAAATATAAGTCTATTGGCTTTCTCTGCTGAGTTTCTGTTTTCACACTGGGAGAGCCAGAATTAAGCTGCAACTCAATGTGCAGCCATCTTGGAAGTACACAGACTACTCCTAACTTTAAGGATGTAGAAATGAGATGGAGTTCAGAAATTAGACTGCGAGAAACATCCAGGGAAGAACTGTTAAGAAAAGGACATTTTTTGTGGTTTAATGGAGAGTGCACTCCCAGATGTGTCTCTCATTTTTTTTAATCAAGTATGCCCTGGAATATTTGTAACACAAGTACACACCTTGCAAGGAGGTACAGTCTCCAGTGACACCAGAACAAGGGAAATTTTTAAAGATTTCCAGTGTAATTTGTATAGAGTGCTGCTGAGAATAAGCACACTGGAATGGGATTTCAAGGCAGTAGGAGTTTGACCCTTGTCTAGAAACCAGAATGAAAGCTTCAATAGGGATATCGCTGATACAGAAGTGGAGAGCTATTTGGGATCTGAATTTGAATAAAGTACTCAGAACAGATGGGTTACCATTTGAGTTTCATAAATTTGAAATGGGGCACAAATTTGTCTAAGACTCTAGCTGCTTTGTATAACTCCCCAACTTTTTTGCCTGGACTGGTACAGGGTCATAACCAATCTATGACCATCGTGTTACCGAAGCAAAAGGAGAGAACTCTGCAAATGGGATATTAAAGAGACATTCCTTGATTAATCTTGATCTCAAAATTTTGCCTAAGATACTTTACTAGAAGGCTAGAGATTAGACTGCAGCATTTAGTAGCAGATGGGTAGAATGGTTTCATAAAACTGAGAAACAGAGATGATAATTTGTGGACAGTGGGGCCTTTATGCTTAAGAATAAAGAGCAAATTCAGGGACAGTATTTTTTCATATTACTAAGTCTGTTGATACCGTTAGTTGGGATTTCTTGTTTGAAATGTTAAGGAGAACAGGATGTAGAGAGGGATGCATAAATTGAGTTAAGGTGTTACATGGCAAAACCATTTTTTATGGTGTTCATTAACTGTGGGTTATTGGATAAAAAGAGGATTTAGAGAGGTACTTTCTCTGGGTCTATATGTCCTGGTGATGGAAGAGCTAGAGGTACATGTGTGGAATATATTAAAGGATAAATGAGAGAAGGAAGGAACTGTGGACATCTTTTTATTGTCTGTGGATGACTGCATCCTCATTGAATATCTCTAGGGTAATTAAAGGGGTGTTGGCTATATTTCAGGAATTTGAAGGGGCTTCACGGCTGCAATATAACTAGGCCAAATCTGCAGTATCAGACTTCGGGAAGTATAACTGGGGAATGCCTCTTGAGGATTTTCCTGTGGTAGCTCAATGCAAGTACCTTGGACTGCCAACAGCCACAATGTGGGAAGGGATGATTAGGAGTAACCTAGAAAGATTGAAGGTTAAGGTAAGTACTAGGAGTGCAGTTCTGGCCAAATTTAACTTCCATCTCGGGAAAGATTAAAGCTACTCATACTATGATATTTCCTCAGATTAGCTATACTCTTATGGTTATACCAGTTTCTGTAGAGCACCCGCTAATTATGGAGTTACAAGAACTCCTGAATGGTTATGTACTTTGTGTGGAAAAGAGGAGGACTGTGAGTGCAATGGCATGCATACCTAAGTGTTTTAGGGGGGTGGAACCACCCCCATCTACCTACATATGCACTGGCATTTAAGTTGGCACAAATTATTCAAAGGGGCAAAGGAGGGAGAAGGTCAATACACATTGGATTAAGACTTTGAAAGGATTTGAATATGATATTCCTAAAGACTTGATGGTCATGCTAAATGAGAAATGTTTTCTTTTCAGAGATTTATGGTAGGGAGTGGGACTGGAGGATGCTACAGAGAATCACCCAGTGGTGTTGAGAGAAGTAATGCTGCAGGCAAGGGAATGGTGGTTTAGCAAAGTTGTTTAAGGAGGAACAACTAATGGAGGATACCAGTGAGTTTCCTGGGAATTAAGCTATCAGAGAAAAATGCCACATTCATGAATGCCTACATTAAGTGTACACTGATCTGACTGAACAGACAACACTAACATAACTCCCAGCTTCTTTCTCCTAATTTTAGTTTTCCTACTGATTTTACTGTAACCTTAAATATTAAGGAGGATTTATAAAATGAATGGGTGTACCTTCGTTGAAGGTTGTGCGTCAGGGCTGGCAACTCAGCACGCAAAAATCTACTGCCAATCATTAGCGGACCGGAGTTCCGCTGTGGCGACCCCTAACTGGGAAAAGCCGAAAGACACAAAAACAACAACAAACACAAAGTGTAAACTACATGTACACTTAGTGTAATCTTTTTGAGTGAATAGACAGCACAAGCAATGTGGTAGGGATGTTTTTGAATAAAGAATGTATACACTTAGTATAGGCATTCATAACTGATTTGAGAATGGAAAAAAATGTCTCCATTCTTTGCTCATCATATGCCAACTCTTGCAATTTTTGGCACATAACATTTTGAATACAGAGGCCAGCACCCAACCTGCTTTTAATTTCTCAAACCAAGCACTTTTCATTTTTTGTAGTATCCCAAATAACCAAAATTTACAACTGAGTTTTTCCTTTTAGCCCAAAAAACAAATCTCACTATTTCCTTTCAAAGTTCCCAGTACATGTTAAATTTTTCATTATTGTGATTTATGTGCAATCTCAGCTTGCTGCCATTCTTTTCTAAGCAATAAATGTCTTGTCATGAACAACGTTTGTGTCTCAGTGAATTTAATGAAGACAGACAGTAATATGGAACCTCTTAACAGAGGCAGAGAAATTTTTAATTATCTAATATCCAGCACAACCCCTGGCCTGATTCTCAGTCTGATATTAGTATTTGCCCATCATAAGAAATTACAAAGTTCTAGTGCCTATCTTGGAAGGAATTACCACTCAGAACCCATGTAAATGGGTTTCTTGAGAAATGAGCAGTTGATCATTCTTAAGTACAAATGTAAAACCTAGTAAGTCAGCTTTCTTCAGCCACCCTTTTAGAACAATGCCAAGCACTGCTGTTAGTACAGGAAAAAAGTATGAGCTTTAATTCTCTTGAGTAGAGGGAATTTGGTGATATAATACACATGTAATATATATGACAATTGTTCACCTGTTGTAATATAATATGAACCATTTCAGTGACAAAGAGGGATAAAGCCCTGACTACATCCAACTGACATGATTCGATTAGTGGCTCTGGTGACTGAAGGTACTTGGCAGGGGTGGGACTGGGGTACCTATCCCAAGACGGAAAGTGGTTATGTGGGATGTTCCCTGTTATGATCCCTAGTAAAGACTGGGAATGTTTTGCAAGGGGGCAAGGCCCAAACAGGGAAAAGGGTAGTGGACATAGCTGAGCTGCCACAGAGGTGGGGGAATATCCCCATTGTACTCCTGTCTCTTGGGAAAACCACAAACCACAAAAAGGGGGAGTAATGGGACAGGCTCAAAATGAAAACCCATGGGTGATGGTGACAACCTTAGTGACTGGCCCAAATACTTTGTAGTAAATCTGGGAGGACAGGATGAGCTGGTAGACCCAGTGTGGACGTGAGATACTGGGTGGGAAGATGGTAGGATGACCCAGGGAGCATAAACTGCTCAAAAAAGGCCTTTTGTAATATAATGCACATATAATACAACAGTGGTGCTAGGCTCTTTTACAGAATCATTCAATAAACACAAAAGGTCATTAGCATTTCTCTACTGTTCTGTGAATTTAGTGCACTGCAATTAAGAAGAACTCTTAGGAAAAGTGACCAACATTGCTGGGTTGGGGAAGTTAATAGTGATATCCCCTTTCTCTGAATAAAAACGGGAACTATAAGATGGTGTTCCTTTACCAATGTGAGCCTTTTCCATAAAAGTACTGGTTAAACTTCTTTACTCTGCTAAACACACTCAGGGTTTTCCTATCAACTTGGCCATAATTATAATCAGCTGTTATTAATGATTGTGAAGTAAATATCATCTCATAGTGCCACTAAGAACATTTCTGATAAAATGGTACCCATTCCACAAGATGAGAGATCACATACCATTCTAATGGCTACACAAGAAGGGTACTCTTTTGTTGGCTGCCAATAAGGCCTATTCAGAGGTCACTACCCATTTCCAGGTAGACGTATTTTACAGCAATGCAGTTAGTGGTTGTAATATAGTCAAAAGGTTCAGTAGGAACTTGGGGTTGTTGTTGAACAGAATAGGAGCTACCTCAGCTGTGAAGTACACTGAGGTTAAGGTAGCTTTACGCTCAGTCTCATGTTGTTTGGTGACTTGTATAATCCATATCTGTCAATTACATGCCCACAACAAGAAATTTCCTTTTTGAAGAGTGCACACACACACACACACACACACACACACACACACACACACACACACACACACACACACACACACACACACACACACACACACCTGTCTCTATAACATCAAAGATCAAACTGTTTTACCCTGTATACGTCACTAACTTTAAATTATTTAAGTGATCTTCATTATATTTTTCCAACACTAAAGTGCATATTGGGAATTCCATGAAAAGCTTCATACATCACGTTTTGCCAAATGACTGGCATACACACCACACCAAGCCAAAACAATACAGTTATACTGAAAGAGGCTTTTATGTATATTGTTGTTGTGTCTTTCAGCTTTTCCCGGTTAGGGGTCACCACAGCAGAACTCCGGTCTGCTAATGATTGGCAGTAGATTTTTACGTGCCGAGTTGCCAGCCCTGACGCACAACCTTCAACGAAGGTATGCCCATTCACGCATGTCTCCATGCAGAAGATGCTCCAGCTGAGAATCGAACCAGACAGCGTCTTACTGTGAGGCGACAATGCTACCGCAGCACCACCACCGCAATCTTATATTAAAATTCTAAATTTTTTGGAAGATTCATTCACCTTCCTCTACAAGCATATATGTGACACATAAGTTTTAATATTCCCCCTGTAATGGATGCAGAAGATCTTCAGTTTGTGCAAATGGCTATTTTACAAAACACAGGATGAACAGTAACTTAAAAATCTCCCCAGATATACACATCCCCTGACCTACTTTACTTAGGTTCATAGGTGTGTAGTAGGCTAATGGCCCTGGAGCCTTTACAAGCCTAGCCCATAAGATTACCCTGGCATCATGCTATCCGACCTTAGTTTCTAGTGCCTCTGTCAAGTAGAGCCACTGGAGTGATCCCCGGGGTGAATTTTCAATTTCCCATCCACTCATCAACATTTCTCTTGAAGAGGGCCAGTGAGGTGCTCTGCTCTGCTTCACATGTATGGGAAGTCTATTCCATAGCATGGACAGTCTCTGGGTTATGAATCTGTCCATCCAGCATGTTATGTTGATTGTGGTAATGCGGTTGATGTCTCTGGAGTGTGTGGTGTGGAGGGATTGGAATTTCTTTAGATGTAGCATTTCTAACAGAGCTGGGTCAGACATGGCTTTGTAAGTCAAGCAGAGATCGCCTCCAAGTAGGCGATATGAGACAGAGAATAGTTGGAGATTTTTGAGTCTGTCCATATAGAATAAGTGTTTAAGGCCTAGGATCCTCTTTGTTCGGTACTTTTGTGGCCTCTCCATTTCCTGCAAGTGTCTAGTGAGGTACATGCCAAATGGGGCATTGTACTCGATGATTGACCTAATGAGGGAAGAGAAGAGGGAAGCAATGACCTCTTTCTTCCTGGAAGCAAATCCTTTAGTAATGAGATGTGCCACATACAAGGACTTTCTGACCACAGTAGCAATGTGGTGATCAAAATGGAGTTTGCTGTCAACCTGTGTTCCCAGATCTCTTATAATGCCTTCTGTGTTCAGTGGACTACCATCGATTTGGTAATTCAAGGGAACAGGGTTTTTCCCAAGGGGGATGATGACACATTTTTTGGCGTTGAGCTTAAGGCCATGGTTCTGACACCAGTCGTTGATCTCAGTGAGGCCTTTCTGTAGGATGTCAACATCACTTGGGGAGTTAATAATAGCTCCCAACTTGTAATCGTCTGCAAACTTTGTCAGCCAGAGTCCCTTCGTGTTGGCCTGGACTTCAGAGAAGTCGATACCAAACAGGAGAGGACCCGGGACTGAACCCTGTGAGACTCCACTCATGACTGGTCGGCAGACTGACTTAGAGTCAATTACTTTCACACTGTGGGTTCTATCTGTGAGCCAGTTTGCAACCCACCTAGTGATATAGGGGTTGATGCCCAGCTTAGCGAGTTTTTCTATGATTCCTGAGTGGGGAATGGTATCAAAGGCCTTGACCAGATCAGGGTAAGCTGTATGAAACACCTTGTCTTCATCCACAGCTCTGGTGACTGACTCAAAGAAGTCAACCAAGTTGAGCAGGCATGATCTACCCTTCACAACACCAAACTGTGTAGGATCCAGAGTTTTGAGATTACCTATATCCTTGTTTATTAGGTCCATATTGATGTGTTCCATAGCTTTGCATATCAGATTTGTCAGGCTAATGGGGGGATAGTTCCCAGGGTCTGTAGCCGCTCCTCCTTTATGGAGAGGGATGACTGTAGCAGTGTGCCATTTGGTAGGGACAAAGCCTGAGGTGAGGCTGTTACTGAACAGGGCACACAGGTGAGGTGCCAGTTCACTCTGTAGTACATGTAGAACACAGCCAGGGATATTGTCAGGTCCCATAGAAGCTGTATTCTTGGCCTTGGACAGTGCTGCTTTAATATGTGAAGCAGTAATACTGGGTGCCTGACAATCTACTGGTATTGTGATTGGTCCTTTGGGGGGGGGGCAGTAAAGTTGGGACCGAATCTGTCGGCCAGTATATTGGCAATATGTGCAGTAGCTCAGAGCAAATCTGGGTATTGCCGTTGAGATTCTTTATATAACTTTAGAAGGCCTTGTGGTTGTCTTTACTATATGTTGCAATTCTGTTTTCATAGCTAGCTTTAGAGTATTTGATAAGGGATCTCAACTTTTTGTTGAGGCTGATAAGGGAGTTTATGCAGTCTTCGGACTTCACCTTATTCCACATCAGTTTCCTAATCTGTTGTAGAGTTTGTTTATGGTAGGGGACCAGATTGGCTTTTTTTTTTTTTTTTTTGAGGAGAGCATCTTGGTTCTATTGGGTATGGTGGGATCCATGCATTTGTGTACGTATTCGTACAGTGCACTGGTGTATGATTTGGCAGTCATGCAACTAGTCTCCATTTGCATGGGTCCCATGAAGTTAGCCGCCTCTGTTTTTAGGAGCCCAAAGTTAGCTTTGGAGAAGTTTTTCATGGTGGTTACCTTTGTGTGTGGGGGGGGGGGGATTTCCAAGGTGATTAGTTTGCAATTGGATCTAACCAGGGAGGAGTTGACTACTGGTGCAGAGCAACGGTCGACCATGTTAGTAATGACCAGGTTGAGGATGTTGCTACCTCTAGCGGGGGTAAGAAAGTACAGTTTTGTACCTACGATAAATGTAGATGTCCGATAGGAATGCATCTGCAGTCTTCACAAATGGGTTGTACTGTCGTCAGGCAGCCCTTCGGTCGGCCGGATTCCAAAGTCTCGGTCTGGCTTCGGCTGGTGTCGCACTTCACCCGACGTCATTGCGGCAGTTCTTCGGGTATAAAGGCATCAGCCGACGCCATTTTCCTCAGTGTTTCTTGCCCCAGATGCCAGGTGCCCTCTTGGATGGCTAAATTTGGATAAATGCCAAAGTTTCCAAATGGTAGAGAGCAAACACACAAAATAAGCATGTATGTACATATATACAAACAAATACACCATAATAGATCCCCCCCAAGCTAGCTGAAGGTTGGCAAATACCCTAGGAGTACCTCAGAGGGAAGGAGGAGGTAATCCTGACTGCAGATGCATTCCTATCGGACATCTACATTTATGGTAGGTACAAAACTGTACTATGTCCTTCAAGGATGCATCTGCAGTCTTCACAAATGGGTAGAATACCATAGCTAAACTAGGGAATGAGTAGAGATTATGGTAGTTAGGATCCCTTGCAAAACAGCAGTGGCAAAACCAGCTCGGGATCTAGAGTATAAAGGTAAATTATAATGCTTGGCAAATGTATACACGGAGGTCCAAGTAGCAGCCTCTATAATGTCCTTGGTAGCCACTCCTCGTAAGAAAGCTGTGGTAGTGGCTGTAGCCCTTGTGGAGTGAGGCCTGATGTTCTCTGGAGTTTTCTTTCCATGATAGGAGTAACAAAATCTAATGCAATTTCCTATCCATTTGGAGATTGTCTGTTTTGAAATTGGTTTTCCTTCCTTCCCTGTTGCATATGCTACCAGAAGCTGGTCAGTTTTTCTATTGGATTTTGTCCTGTCCAGGTAGTAGCGTAATTGTCTATGCACATCCAAGGTATGTAGTAGCCTTTCTCCCCTATTCTGTGGGTTGTGGAAGAATGTAGGAAGGTGGATAGCCTGATTTAAAGAGACTCTGGATACCACCTTAGGCATAAATGTAGGATTTGTTCTCATGGACACTCTATCTTGATGGAAGATCAGGAAGGGTTGCACTGCCATTAATGCCTGTAGTTCAGAGACCCTTCTTGCTGAAGTTATTGCCAGCAGGAATGCAGTCTTCCAGGATAAGTATTGTAATTCTGCTGTTGCTGCTGGTTGAAGGGGAAGTGTCAATTTTTCTAGTACAAAGTTCAAGTCCCATGCTGGTAATGGAGGTTTCCGGGGAGGTTTCACATTTTTAATTCCTCTCAGAAACTGTCTGAGCAGAGGATGCGAGAAGACAGGAGGATCCAAGCTGTATTCTGCTGAAATAGCTGAGGCATGTATCTTGATGGAAGAGTAGGACAGGCCTGTATGGAAGAGCTCTGCCAAGTACTCCAGGATGTTGGCTATGTTCACCAGTGTCACTTCTTGCCCCTTTGCAGTACTCCAAGTGAGATATCTTTTCCATTTTGCTGCATAATTCTTTCTTGTTGAAGCTCTTCGAGCCTCCAGGATTATGTCCTTAACCCTTTGGGATAAATTTGGGTTAATTGTTGTCATGTAATGTTCCAGGCAGTTAGCTGTAGAGTTTTCAGGTTTGGATGCAGGATGTTGAAGTTGTTCTGTGTTAACAGTAATGGGATCAGGGGCAGTGTCCATATTTGTTCCCGGGACATGCTCCTCAGCAATGGATACCAATGTTGTCTTGGCCAGTCTGGAGCTATCAGAATGATCCTCGGATGTTCCTCTTTGATCTTCAGAAGCACCTTGTGCATCAAAGGAAGTGGTGGGAATGCGTATGCTATCAGGTTTTTCCAACTGAAAGATAGGGAGTCCACCTTCCAAGCAAGTGGGTGGTACGTCCTTGTGCAGAATTTCTTTAGCTGGTGATTGAGTAGGGATGCAAACAAGTCTATTTGTGGTAATCCCCATTCTCTTGTGATGGCTTTGAAGATGTCCGGATGCAGCATCCATTCGTGGGCATCTGTGGTAGTTCTGCTTAATATGTCTGCTAGAATGTTTTCCTTCCCTGGTACATAAATTGCTTGTAACTGAATGTTGTAGCCCAGAGCCACATCCCATAGGTTCAGTGCCAGCCGGCATAGAGGATATGAGTGTGTGCCTCCCTGTTTGTTGATGTACCACATAACTGTGGTGTTGTCTGTCCTTATCATCAGCTGACCTTCTTGGAGAAAAGGTTTGAAGGCCTGGATTGCCAATTTTACTGCCATCATTTCCTTTAGATTTATGTGCAGGTGCAGCTGGTCTTGAGTCCATAGGCCTTGAATGCACCTGTCCAGCATGTGTGCCCCCAACCGAGGTCTGAGGCATCTGTCGTGATGGTTTGTTTTGGTTGGCTTTTGCAGAAGGGCAATCCTGAGTTTGATTGGCAGGCCTGAGCCCACCATAGGAACTCTTTCTTCAGGCAGGGAATCATTGGAATTTTGGTTTCTAGGCTGTGCTTGTGTTGAGACCACAAATTCTTTAGGTACCATTGTAGCTTTCTCATATGCAGCCTGGCATGAGGGACCAGTATTATGCAGGATGCCATGAAGCCTAGAGCTTGCAGCACTTTTCTTGCAGTTAGATGGTTCTGCTTTGTTAATGCCAAGAAGTAGAGAGGAAGCTGCTCTTTCTTTTCTGCAGTTAGGGATGCCATTTGATCTGATGTGTCCAGTTCTGCACCCAGAAAGGTTATTCTATGGGATGGAATCAGCCTTGACTTTTTTATATTGACTGTATATCCCAGGGCTTGCAGCAGGTAAATGACTCTTTGTAGGTCTTCTGTTAGTTTTATTTTGTTGTCCGCTTGTATCAGGCAGTCGTCCAGGTAGGGATAGATTTGAATCCCCTGAAGTCTGCAATGAGCGATTACTGATGCCAGGCATTTCGTGAACACTCTGGGCACAGTAGATAAGCCAAAGGGCAATGCTGAGAATTGATAATGCTCTGATCCTGCAAGAAATCTGAGATATCTTCTGCAAATTGGTCTTATGGGGACGTGCAGGTATGCCTCCTTGAGATCTAAAGTTACCAGCCAAGACTCCTTGCCCAGCATAGGAAGAAGCTGCTGAAGGGTCAGCATTTTGAATTTTGGAACAATGAGGAATGTGTTTAAAGCGGACAGGTCTAGAATAGGCCTCCATTTGTTTTCTTTTCTTGGTACCAGGAAGAGTCTGGAGTAAAATCCCTTTCCTTGCTCCAAAGGTGGTACCTTTTCCACAGCTCTCATTCTTAGTAATTGAGATATTTGCTTTAGAGCTTCTGTCCTTTGAGTAGGTGGCAGGTTTGGCATTCCTCTTTTGCTTGGTAGAGTATGGAAATGGAACCTGTAACCTTGGTCTATAGTTTGCAAAATCCATTTTCTCTTGTGATGCAATGCCAGTTCTTTGAAAATAAGGTTAGCTTTCCGCCTAAGGGTGCTTCCAGTTGTGCCCTGGTAGGCGATTGCCACCGCCAAGTCACTGTGAATGAGTTGTTGTAGTGGTGGTGGTTGCATCCGTACCTCGCTGGTTGTTACCTTGCCACTGGCATCCCCTGTAGGCACCCCTGGTTTGGTTTCTGCCTCTCGAGCGCCTATTCCTGCCTCTTTGTGCCCTAGAGGAGTCTGGAAAGGACCAATTCTTGGACGGCCAGTTCCTGCTAAACCTTGGAGGTTGAACTTGTAAGAAATCTTTCACTGTTTGTACAGATTTTGCTTTCTCTTCCATCTTTTTAGTACCTGTTGCAGGGGAACCAAATAAACTGACCTTGTCCATAGGTGCATCCAAAAGCTTTGATTTGACATGGTCTGGTAATGCCTTTTTTTTCAGCCATGCATGCCTCCTGATAACTGTGCCAGTCATGGCTGATCTAAAGGAAGCCTCCAGTGCATCATAGCCACATTTTAAAGAATGGTTACTAACCTGCTGTATGTTATGTACCATTTCTTGAATATATTTCTTATCTAAAGATTCTTCAGAGGACAGCTTTTTAGTCAACTGGTCAAGCATAAACTCTTGGTATTGAATCATATGAAATTGGCAGTTCAAAGCTCTAGCTGACAAAGTAGCAGAGGTGTAAACTTTTTTACCCCATCTCTCTAAGGACCTGGATTCCCTTTCAGAGGGAGGGTTTTAGTGGAAGTAGCTGCTACGGCTTTAGGACCCTGGGAGATAGTCTCTGGATCTGCAAAGGAGCCTTATATAAATGGTGATGAGTGTCCGGGACCCTGTAGAACCTATCGGGCTTAGCAGGAGCCGGAGGTAATGAATCAGGAGCAGTGCAAGCATCATTAAATGCATCATCAACAACAGAAAGTACTGGAGGTATAGCTAAAGGCCTATGCTGTGGCAAATGTAGAAAGGTCCTAAGCCTTTTTCTGGAGTCTGAGAAATCTTGGCCCTGCCACTGAAATTGTTCCCTCATAGCATGCAAGGTTTCCCCAAAGGAAAATTCCTCAGGAGGAGAGGCTGAAGGGATGGACTCCTCAGCATCAGAGTCTTCGTAAGGAGAATAAGCAGCCTCAGGAGGGTCTGTATGTTCTGAGTCATCAGAGGAATCATCTGTGGATACTGGCTCAGGGGCTCTGCTCTAGGCCTTTTTCTGGAGGAGGAGAGAGGCCCTGTCTGGATGAGGCTGGGCTCCAATTAAAGAGATGAGATCCTCAGCCAAAGTAAGCATATGGGAGCTGGTGCTGGGCCTGAGAGAGGGGCTTGGCAGGCACCGCTTTTGATGCTTTGGCTGCTTTAGCCCTGGCAAAGGCCTTAATAGACATTGCTGCAGGAGGCCTAGCAGCTCCACGTGCAGGGGTAGAAATATCCAGGGAATGGTTTCTGATAAATCCTGTGAAACCGCAACAGAAGGTTGCATTTCAGAAGCCGTTTCTACCAGGTTAGAAGAGGCCTCGGTAGAAGGCATGATTTCGCTGAAGAAAGAACCGCTTGCTCGGTTTCGCCAAAACCGAGACACTGCGGTTTGCTTAACCGCGGTTTCAGCGAAACCGCGGACCCGAGTGTCGGTCCTTTTCTTTGCGTTTTTGGTACATTGTAGTCGGAGGATCCGGCGGCATAATATATGCAAAATCGGAGCCGAAAATCTGTTCAGCAAACTCCGACCGACGTCTAAGCGTCCGTCGGTTAAAAGAAGCACAGGCTAGACAAGCTGCTACGTCGTGGTCTGGGCCTAAACAATGTATGCAATAGGAGTGGAAATCTTTATGAGGTATTTGTTTCCCACAAGATAAACAGTTATTCACTTTCTCTGACATCGGCTGAGGCAAGAAAGAGTCCCCAACGGGGTACTTAGCTTTTTAGAAGTCTTCGAAGTAATATTCGGTAGTAGTAATCTCTGGATCTGACCGACCGGCACTTGCGAACAGCTTCTGCTTCGGGCGCCACGCGGCAAGAAAGACTGAGGAAAATGGCGTCGGCTGATGCCTTTATACCCGAAGAACTGCCGCAATGACGTCGGGTGAAGTGCGACACCAGCCGAAGCCAGACCCAGACTTTGGAATCCGGCCGACCGAAGGGCTGCCTGACGACAGGACAACCCATTTGTGAAGACTGCAGATGCATCCTTGAAGGACATCGAGTTGGTCCAAGGCATTGGAATTAATGAATTCCAGGAAATGTTGGGCAGGTGTATTGGTACATGAGTAGTTTTCCCAGTTAATGGAGGGGTAGTTGAAGTCGCCCAGCATGAGAGTGTTAGGTTGGACCCTAATATTCTCCAGGGTGCTTAGGAACATGGAGTGTGAGTCTTGGAACATGGCTGGGGACCTATAGCAGGCTATGAACTGAATCGCTGTCTTACCCAGTGTTAGCTGCACCTGAAGTATCTCAGATGCATTATGTTGGGCTACCAGTCTGGAGGTGTGCACAGCCTCTATGAATATTTTAACACCACCACCTTTGGAGCTTTGGTCCAAGTTCTGGGGCCAAAAGGTGTGGAATGAGTTATAGCCTGGTAGTGCAAGGGTGCTTTCTTCTGCCTTGAACCAGGTCTCTTTTACAACATAAGGAGTGCTTTGAGTGAGCGCATTTTGAGATTTAGCCTTCTAACGTTGAGCAGCATGACCCTCAGATTGCATTTGTTTGTAGCTGTTATGGTGGTAATTTGGTCTTTGGAACACTGCCTAAAAAGGCACTATAGGGGTGACAAGAGCCCTGGCCAGTATCCAGAAGTCCAGGGGTGGCAGATGCAGGCCATCTCTGGCAAAGTATCGAGGTCTGTCAATCATGTCATCCCAGGCAGACTGATATTGGATCCCCTTAGAATGACACCAGAAACTTAGCCAATTGTTGAAATCAGTCATTTTCTGCTTGTACTGTAGTATCATTCTGGGTGATGGTAGGATGACACCAGAAACTTAGCCAATAATTCAGAAGCTGTAAGTATTGTCCACTAAGACTTTTCCACTGTGGACAATATTCCCGCACTTTCCATCCGTTCTAACTTTTCCTCTCATCTACTACCAAACTGATACAGTCCTGTATAAGCCTTACAAGGTATGAATTAGTAATTTTATCCATCTTAATTCTGACTATTATGCCCTACAATCTTCCCATTTTATTACCAAAATTCTGTATGACATTTGTCAGTTAGCTATGGTATGTTGGCACCTAACACATGATGGCACATACAATATCATAATGGAATACAAGTAGAAATCAAAGATCTTGCCCATTCTCTAACAAATCATGTAAGAGTCCAGTTTGTACACATGAATTTTACCATCTGAGTAAGGCTTTATAAACACCAATGACTTCTGTAGTATTATTTTTAACAGCATTGTGCTATTCTCCGTAGAAAAATTACACTGCCTCAGTATCCAGTGCCACTTTAAATATCATTCCTATATATTTACAGGAAGGCATGTGACCCACATTGTTTTGGTAATTTTCTAAGTTAAATAAGTCATGAGTCTGAATTTGACTCTGCCCATTCCAGTGAAGTAAAAAAACACCAATCACGAGCAACAGTCTTGCCAAAAACGTGGTCACATTCAGCAAAAAAATACAAATTATCAAAACTTTTTTACTCTAATATTTTTATTTAAATTCATTAAAATATTATAACAATAAAATAAATGTTTTAT
The DNA here is from genome assembly GCF_019279795.1 of Protopterus annectens. Taxonomy (NCBI): domain Eukaryota; kingdom Metazoa; phylum Chordata; order Ceratodontiformes; family Protopteridae; genus Protopterus; species Protopterus annectens. Next base: position 1,558,660,937 of record NC_056744.1, read on the forward strand.
ACCATAAATTTTGCATATGAGACAACTACCTGCAATATATACATAGGCCTGAAATAGTGTATGAGATATTTCCAATTAAGTAAAAACAATTGTTTATAAAGACATAAATTACCTTAGAAAGAGTTTCATTTGAAAAGTCTTGATGAGAGATTAAAACTTTATCCAAAGATTGTTGATGAAGTTCTTCAGATAAATTCTAAGTTCATTTGTTGTGGTTTCTTCAGATATTTCTTTTAACAAAGTCAAGAAATCTTCAATACTTGGGAGAGTTAACAGAATTCCACTTTCTAGTGATACATTTTCTAGCTACAGCTAGAATTGCCCATAAAAGATATGTCTTAATGTTATTCATACTAAAACCTTCATATACATTAAAAATGTTATTGTTTTGTTTAATGAAAATGAATTTGAAAATAAGGCTTTAAGAAAATTATCAATATTTTCTCAAAATTGTCTTATGTTGGGACATTCATAAAAATATGAAACCAATCTGCTTTACAATGAAGCATCTCCAACAAATAATATTTTCAGACTTTCTGAATTAAGCTATTTTGTCTGGAGTTAAAACGGCTCTATGAAAAAATTTCCAGGTAAAAATACTCCAATACTGAACCCAAGAAGTGAATTTAACACAGCATAAAATTTATGCTTTCCCCATCTGGGAATAATTAGGTGAAAGAGCTTTAGTTATAAAATTCCAGTGTTTAGAAGTTAAAGTGGTCTTACATTTTATTAGAATACCATATAATTTGGATGTGATATTATCAGTTTTAAAACTATTATGCAATACTTCAGATACATAGAATATTAAAGAGGTTTGATATAGAAAAGATGAGTTTTTAATAACTCTGCAAAGATCTTGTGTGTAGGTTAGTATGCTCTGTAGTAGTAACCAATCTTGGGATGACAGAGCACATTCTTTAGTAAGCTGTTGATTATCTAGTATGTCTAGATCTTTTATACAGTGTTGCCAGCAGTTAAAGTTCTTAAGTTCCCATGCATTAAAAATGTTGAAATGTAATTTAGTTGGAAAATTCTTAGTGAAAGTGTACACACCCCTGTTAAAATGCCAGGTTTTGTGACATAAAAAAAATGAGAACACAATAAATCATTTCAAAACTTTCCCCATCTTTAATGTGACCTACAACATATACAATTCAATTGAAAAACAAACAAATATAGTAGGGTAAAAAATATAAACAATAAAAAACGTGCGATAAGTTGGTTGCATAAGTGTGCACACCCTTAAACTAATACTTTGTTGAAGCACCTTTTGATTTAATTACACCATTCGGTCTTCTTGGGTACACACCTGCCATCAATTAAAGAGACTGATTAACCTCAAATAAAGTTCAGCTGTTCTAGTAGGATTTTCATGAAATTTACTCAGTTGCCTTCTACAACAAAAGCCATGGTTCGCTACAATAGAACCCACTGCATGGCGCTCCCAACAATTAAATATCTGTAAAAGTACATTCTAAAAACAGTTGGTTCCATTGCTTGAAAAAATGGAAGTGTCAAAATTTTGACAGAGGCCAAGGGTGATATAAATTACCTAGCTTAATCTGGCACAAACCTCCATGCATCTTATATCAATTGATCTACTTGGGTAATCATATCTCTGTACATTTGTATGATTATCACCGATGTTAGCTGTTTATTTATCGCTTCTGTAAAGTGCTACTTACATGATAACATAATTTCTGCATAATGGCACTGAATTGCAAGTATCTCTACTTTTTATATATATAAACTGTATCCACGTCAATTATTCCTCATCACTGCATGTGTGTTACACTCAACTGTACAGTTTTACAGAATGGTAACTGCATGTAAAAGTTGTAACTGCCTATGTATTCTGGGTCATGGCAGAATACAGTCTGTTGACAGACCACCAACCCTGTCAAAAACGTAAATAAATTAATAATGTATAACCATCCATCCTACAGAACACACCAAATTACTAGGAGTAGAAATAGACAGTAAACTGAACTTTAACATTCACATTTCAATGACCATTAAAAAAGTGCACAAAAAACTAGGAGCATTATATAGAAATCAGCAACTACTTACCAAAGCAGCTAAAATTTTGATAGCAAATTCTCATCTTATCTCTACCCTACTCTACGCCTCTCCAGTATTTACTAACCTTAGACAATGTGATCTAAATAAGCTCAAAACCTGCTACAACAAAATCGCCAAATTCGCCACAGGGGTTTCCTACCGTACTCACCACTGTCTCTCACTAGCACAACTGGGCTGGTTAGAGCTCTCCCACCTCCTTCAATGGTACCAACTCTCACTCGCCCACAAACTAATAAACCAACCACTAAAAGTCCCATCCCTCCAGAATCTACTCCAACCCTACATAACCATGAGACCACTAAGATCCAGCCACAAAAACCTCCTACAGGTTACAAGAGTCAATAACTCTGCTGGAGAAGCATTACTCTCCTGCACTATAGCCAAACTCTGGAACTCCCTCCCATCCTCAATTACCTCTGTAACTTCTTGCACCCACTTTAAATCCTTACTAAAATCACATTTCAAAACTTGCCAGATATCCCCTTGCAACCCCCCCTCTAATACCATCCACTCCCCCCGCCCACTACCTCTCTCAGCCCCCTATCAACAACCTACTCTTAGCAAGCTTGGCTACTCATGTTCCCAGCTACCTACCACATAATACTAATTTCTTGCAGCAACAACTGCTAATGGCTGTTCTGAACCTCAAAAACAGATTGTATCAATTGTTCACTGATGAATCTCAACTACATTTGTAACCATGTTTAGTATATGTCACAATATTTTAAAATTGTAATATGTTCTACAGCTGTTTTACATCTGTTTTCTTCTTGTCTTGCATCCTTAACTGGACTAATGTCTATATTTAAATGCTATGTTTTTTAACTGCATAATGCAAATAATACTTAATGTGGAGCTTTTCTCCCCGGGCCTCCTCTGAAAATGGACCTGTGTCCAGTCAGACTCTCCCGGTCAACAAATGTAAATAAATAAATAAATAAAATAAATAATAAAGCTTGAAAGAAAAAAATAAAGTTAAGAGTGACTGACATGAATACATGTGATATATTTAGAAAGAAATATGTGTGTGCCTGTCTGTGTCTATGTCTTAAATTTACAAAGAACAACATAAATGTAAAATACACCCAAGCAGAAAGGCTAATCATTGTTTTGAAAAGTGTTCTGAAAATATACCTGGAATAAGTAACTGAGTCTGCATACTGTACTCTAAAATAATGCAAACATTTTCTTAACTATGATACTGTACTCAAATCCAGTACTAGATGACTACACAATTCATAACAAATAAACTGCTAAATTACTTACTTCTAGAGCACTATAAATGTTTTTTTTTTCTGAGTTCCTTAACAGCCTCTGACCCTTTAACTGGAATACCAATATTCTCTGCTTCTACAAAAATCCGTTTGCAAAACGAGCCTATGTAAGTTTGATTTAATGAAATGACCATGTGGGCTTTCATCTGCTGCTCTGGATTCCTCTGCTTTCAAAAGGCACACCATAAGTGAACTGGTGATCCCTTAAATTGAATATGGGTGTTGATGTCAAGAGACAGTGACTGTATGTGTGCATCCTGCAAAAGGGTGGTGCCATGCCTGTCATCAATAGGTACAAAGAGAAACTCCAGTACCATCCTGTAATAGATTAAACAGGTAATCAGAGCAATGAATGAAGGAAAGACTTTCTGAGTTATGCTAAAAGAGGGTGCAGGTTCCATAACGTACAGTTGTGTACACCTACCATAAATGTAGATGTTCAAGTGTATTCACTGTTGCAGTCATCACATTTGGGTTATCCCTGCCAGGGTAGTCCTCGGCTGGCCCAAATACCAGAGGCTTAGTATTTTTGCATCGGTTGCTGTCACTTCAGGACTGCAACCAATGCCATTACATCCGTTTTTCTTACCCTAACATGTCAGGAGCTCCCCAAGTAGGAGCCAGGTGCTGGTGGAAGGACCCCACCAGCAGAAAGTAAATACCAATATGTCCCTTGTAAGGAAAGAGAAAAAAGAGGGATGGAGGGAGGGAAGCCAGGACTGCAACAGTGAATACACTGTTGCAGTCATCACATTTGAGTTGCTTCCCAAAGTTGAGGAAATGGGTGGAGGCAGTCAAGAAAACTAAGGGCTGGCCAGGATGCCCTGCAAGACTTCAGACATAAACCCTGCCCTGGATTTGGAGAAGAGAGGCAGGTGGTAATATTTAGTAAAAGTGTGAACAGGTGTCCAGATGGCAGCCTCCAGGATGTCCCTGGTGGGGACTCCTCTGAGGAAAGCTGCAGAGGTGGAGGCTGCTCTGGTGGAATGAGTCCTGACCCCCTTGGGGGGAGGCATTCCATGTTGTTTGTAGCAGAAATGGATGCAGTGTGCTATCCATTTGGAAATGGCTTGTTTGGAGACGGTTTTGCCTTCTGCCCCTGTAGCAAAGCTAAGCAGCAATTGGTCAGACTTTCTGAAGGATTTAGTCCTGTACAGATAGAATCTGAGTTGTCTGTGCACATCTAGAGAGTGCAGGATCCTTTCTCCCTTGTTTTGGGGGATTAGGAAAAAAGGTGGGCAAATGAATGGATTGGTTGAGAGACACACTAGACACCACCTTGGGCATGAAGGATTGGTTAGTTCTGAGGGATACCCTGTCAGCATGGAAGATGATGAAGGGTTCCACAGCCATGCACGCTTGCAGCTCGGAGACTCTTCTGGCTGAAGTGATGGCCAGAAGGAAAGCTGTCTTCCAGGAGAGAAATTTTAGCTCTGCAGAAGAAGCTGGTTCGAAATGGGGCAGGGTGAGCTTTTCCGAGACAAAGTTAAGGTCCCAAGCCGGGGTTGGTGCTCTTCTGGGTGGCCTCAAGTTGCTAGCCCCTCTTAGGAACTGTTTGATCAAAGGGTGTGAGAAAAGGGGATGCTCAGTGGGGAAATGAGTGGAGAGAGCTGAGGCATGACTTTTTATAGAGGAGAAAGAGAGCCCACTGTGTAGTAAGTCAGCTAAGTAATCCAGGATGAGAGGGAGGAAGGGCTGTTCTGTATTGGCTCCCTTAGCCTGGATCCAGGTGCAGAACCTTTTCCATTTGTCAGCATAAGACTTTTAAGTGCTAGGGTGTCTGGCCTCACATATAACATCTAGAACCTGTCTACTGAGGTTGGCAGATTGATCCGGGGTTAGGGAATAAGCCAAGCTGCCAAATTGAGTGTCTGCAATTGAGGATGCATGAATTTCCCTTCCCTCTGGGTCAGGAGATTTGGAATCTGAGGAATATGCCATGGTGGCAGTGGGGACAGGCTGTGCAGCAAGGGGTATCAGTGCTGGTGAGGCCAGTCTGTTGCTATAAGAATTGACCTTGGTTTTTCCTCCTTTATTCTGAACAGTACCCTGGGGATGAGAGGTAGTGGAGGAAAGGCATAGACTGACACGATTGACCCAGGGGAAGGACAGGGCATCCACTTTCCAAACCATGCAGTGATGCTCCCTGGTGCAGAATTTGCTGAGCTGATGGTTGGTGTGGGAGGCAAAGAGGTCGACCTTTGGGGTGCCCCATTTCTGAGTTATTAGGGTGAAGGTTCTTCTGTTGAGCTGACACTCATGTGGGTCCAGAAGATTTCTGCTTAATTGGTCTGCCAGATTGTTGAGAGAACCTGGTAAGAATTGTGCTAATTGTGTTTTGAATTTTGGAATCACCAGAAAGGTGTTGAGAATAGACAAATCCAGGATAGGACACCAAGAGTTTTCTTTTCTGGGTACCAGAAACAGTCTGGAATAAAAGCCTTGTCTCCTTTGTTCTGCTGGGACAGGTTGAATAGCCTTGATACTGATAAGAGAAAGTACTTGCTTTTGGGCCTCTGCCCACTGGTTTGGGGGGAGGTCTGGCCATCCACTTAGGGTTGGGAGTGAGTGAAAGTGGAATCTGTATACCTGGGAAACAATGTTTAAGACCCATCTGTCCTGGGTAATGTACTCCCAGTTTTTGGCATGGAGGGCAAGTTTCCCTCCTAAAGGTGCTAGTACTTGGGCAAGTCTTGGAAGAGTTAAGGATAAGTCTTTGCGCAATTTTACCATAGGATGGCGGCTTACTACTCCCTGCTTTGGACTTGGGAGCACTCCATTGCTTAGACCTGTGCACAACCTGAGACTGAAGTTTTGGTGGTCTGCTTACCCTGGGTTTGGACTGAGAAGGCCTGGAACGGACTGGAAAAGACCAGTTTTTAGAAGGCCAATGCCTACTGAATCTAGGTGGCTGTACTTGTAAGAAATCTTTAACAGTTTGCATAGATTTAGCTTTCTCCTCCATCCTTTTGAGGACTCCTTCTGCTTTATTGCCAAATAGATGCTCTTGGTTTAATGGTGCATCTAGCAATTTTGCTTTGACATGATCTGGCAAGTTTTGTTCCTTAAGCCAAGCATGCCTTCTAAGAACAGACCCAGTGACAGCAGCCCTGCAAGATGCTTCTAAGGCATCAAACCCACATTTCAAAGTATATTTACCAACTTGGTTAGCAGAATGCATTAACTCTTGTAAATCTTTGTATTCTGCACAATCAGGACTCAACATACTTTTCTGTTTAATTAGCTCCATAATATGCTGATGATACTTTAACAAATGAAACTGGAAATTTAAAGCCCTAATGGAAAGAGTAGCAGAGGTGTGTACCCTCTTACCCCATCTGTGTAAAGCCCTAGAATCCCTGTCCGAAGGGGTAGGATTTTTGGCAGTTGTAGCCATAATGCCTTTAGGTCCTTGAGAAATGGACTCTGGATCTGTAGTAGGATTCTTAAAGAGGGATTTCTGGGAGTCAGGTACTCTATAGTACCGGACAGGTTTCCTGGGAGCTGGAGGCAAAGTATCAGGGGTAAGGCTGGATTCCAAAAAGACATTGGGCCGGATTCACAATGGCTTGCACGGAGTTTACGAATAGAGTAAGACTCCATGCAGCCATCATGTCCGACGAGCGATCCAGGAAGAGACTGTAGGGGCATGTAAGAGAGTTCCTAAAACGTCTCCTACACAGACAGGGCTGGGATATGCAAATTACCTCACTTGCAGACGAAAGGCTTGCAAATGAGGTAAATTTGCGATCCAGGAAGCACAAACCTGTCCGAGTAGGAGACGTGTTAGCTGCAGAAATGTACTCAGTTGACAACTGAGTACCGTTCTGCAAATAGCACAATGGAGCCTTGTCAACTCCAAATAAAGGTTGCATATGGTTGAGGAAGCATGCCAATGGCCAAATATACGGCCATTGGAAAGTTTCCCAGATGCAAAATTAAAATAAAAAGATATTTTTTTTTTGGCGATTTCCGATGCTTAAGCGTAGCGCAGCGCCGCGCAAACGGGGTGCGCCACAAAAACCAGAAAAATTAATATTTAAACCCACAAATGTGGAATTTATGGAAATTGTTAAATTACAATGTAAGGGAATAGCAGGCTGAAGACCATATGGCCACCGAGTAGGGGTTGTTAAGGGGGAGAAGCCCAGTCGAAGACATGTAACCAAGCATTAGTAGGCAATCCTATGTAAATGAGTGTTAGGATAGTGAATCACACTTTTACATAGCAAATGAGCACAGTCAGTGGAGTATAGGAGTAGGACATGGGGAGGAACAGAGTAGGGGATAGGTGACATCACAAGGGGGGTATGTATGAAAGTAGTGAAGCTCATTGGAGCACAGTGGCATGTGTTAGCTGTCAGTTAGACATCATGGAAAGAGATGTGTCAACAGGTAGGCCATGTAAAGCCAAGAAATGGAAGGTGTATACTGTGGATAGCACCAAAGTTTCTTGCTGAGCAGGTATGCGTGTGTGTGCACGCCTGTAAACTCGAGTAAGACAGAGTGCGCATGTGGAGGTGTGAGTGCGCGTGTTTAAGCTGGAGTAAGCATGTATCAGGCTGTTGGAAGACCTGTAAGCATGTTTGTGCTGATGTGCGCAGTTCAACCTGAATAAGCACGTTTTAGTCCGTCTAAGCATGTGTGCGTGCGTGTGAGCTGCTGTGAGCGTGTTTCTGCTTGTATGCGCATTGCTCCCCCGAGGAAACAGAAAGGAAAAAGGAAGCACAACAAATAGTAGGAAGCTACCAGGGAATACTAGTAGAGCTAGCAGGTGCAAACAATCAGAATCAGGCAATTACACAGGCAGAACACTAGCCCAGCCCAGCCCAGCACTTAAAAAGTACAGTTTTGTACCTACCATAAATGTAGATGTTCGAGTGCTAATACAGCTGCAGTCATAACAGATGGGTTCTCCTGCCGTCAGGCGGGTCCTCGGTCGGCCAAATTCCAAAGTCTAGGTCCGGCGTCGGTTGTCGTCGCTTCTTCCCTGACGTCAGTGCGACAGGGGTATAAAGGAACCAGCCGACACCATTTTCTTCAGTTTTTCTTGCCCCAGATGTCAGGTGCCCCCAGAAGGAAGGCAATACATAAATTTGTGTGGTAATGCAGTGCAATATAATCAAAATACAGTAGTTGCAAGCAAATACATCATAAATGAATACCCCAATCAGGTTGTATGAGGATATGTTAGCCTATAGGCCTGTCCCAAGAGGGGAAGGAGGGAGGGAAACCTGGACTGCAGCTGTATTAGCACTCGAACATCTACATTTATGGTAGGTACAAAACTGTACTATGTTCATCATGCATACAGCTGCAGTCATAACAGATGGGTAGAATCCCAAAGCTAAGAAAGGGGTGGTAGGCACTAGTTGGAACTAGGAGGAGCCAAAATGCCCTGCAAGACTGCAGTGGCAAAGCCTGCTCTAGATTTGGAGTATAACGGTAGGTTGTAGTGTTTGGAGAAGGTATGCACAGAACTCCAAGTGGCTGCTTCCAATATATCCTTGGTAGGAACTCCTCTGAGGAAGGCTGCAGAGGTGGCTGTGGCCCTGGTGGAATGAGTTCTAATGCCTGTAGGAACAGTTTTGCCATGAAAGGAATAGCAAAAGCGTATGCAGTGGGCTATCCATTTTGAGATTGTCTGTTTGGAAATTGGCTTCCCTTGAGCTCCTACTGCATAGGCCACAAAGAGCTGTTCTGATTTTCTGAAAGGCTTTGTTCTGTCCAAATAATAACGCAGTTGTCTGTGGATGTCCAAGGAATGTAGTAATCTCTCTCCTTTGTTTTGAGGATTAGGATAAAAAGTTGGTAAAAGTATGGCCTGATTTAAAGCTACCCTGGATACCACTTTAGGCATAAAGGACGGGTTGGTTCGTAATGAAACTCTGTCCTGATGGAAGATGATAAAAGGCTGGACAGCCATGACAGCCTGTAGTTCTGAAACTCTATGAGCTGAGGTGATAGCCAGAAGGAAAGCTGTTTTCCAGGACAAATATTGCAAATCTGATGAAGCAGCTGGCTCAAAGGGAGGCAAGGTCAGTTTTTCCAGAATTAAATTAAGATCCCAAGCAGGTATTGGTTGTTTCCTTGGAGGCCTTAAATTCTTAGCCCCTCTGAGGAACTGTCTTAAGAGAGGGTGAGAAAATAAAGGTGGATCAGTGTTGTATTCTGCAGAAATGGCTGAGGCATGGATTTTGATGGAGGAGAAAGAAAGTCCACTGCTTAGCAGTTCAGCCAAATATTGTAGTATTTGAGGTAAATTCAGTTTTCCATGATCCTGGCCCTTTTTCTCATTCCAGACACAAAAACGTTTCCATTTTGCAGAGTAAGCTTTTCTAGTTGATGGCCTTCTGGCCTCCAAAATGACATCCTGCACCTCCTTGGAGAGTAGGGCCTGTTGTGATGCTAAGGAATCTTCCATGTGGCTAGATTGAGTGTTTTTAGCTGGCTGTGAAGAGTTTTGAAACTGTGCTGAGTCAGAAGAAGAGGCATTAGAGGCAGGGTCCATGGTGGGGAATGTGTCAGGCTCCTCAGGAGTGGGTACTAGTGTTGCCTTGGCCAGTCTGGAGCAATGAGAATCATCTTTGGTCTGTCTGCTCTGGTCTTTAATAGAACTTTGGGCAGCAGAGGAAGAGGTGGGAAGGCATAAACTGTCATTGATTTCCAACTGAAAGAGAGAGCGTCCACTCTCCAGGCCTTTGGATGGAAGATCCTTGAGCAGAATTTTGTCAATTGATGATTCTTGTGGGAGGCAAAGAGATCTATGTCTGGCCTTCCCCATTCTTGGATTATTTCTGTAAAAACTTTTGGATGAAATTTCCATTCGTGTGGATCTGTCATATTCCTGCTTAGGTTGTCTGCCAGCGTGTTTTCCTTGCCTGGCAAGTACTGTGCTTGTAGTTCCATTTGTAAGTCCATGGCCATGTTCCAAAGTGACATGGCCAGTCTGCATAGGGGATAAGAATGTGTTCCTCCCTGTTTGTTTATGTACCACATAACTGTGGTGTTGTCCGTTCTTATCAATAGTTGACCTGGTTGTAGAAGGTCCTTGAAAGCTATAATAGCATTTATTACTGCTAGCATTTCTTTTTGATTGATGTGAAGGTGCTTTTCTTTTTGGGACCATTTGCCCTGAATGCACCGATCTGTCATGTGCACCCCCCCCCCAGGCGTAGTCCGAGGCGTCTGTTGTGATGACTTGATTTGCTTGACGCTTGCTGAATGGAAGACCTGCGTTTGTTTGACATGCTTGAGCCCACCACAGAAATTCCTTCTGCAGACATGGAATTAGTGGTATTATTGTTTCCAAACTGTGGCTGTGTTGAGACCATATGTTTTTCAGGTACCATTGAAGTTTCCTCATATGCAGCTTTGCACATGGGATTAGTAAGATGCAAGATGCCATGAATCCCAGAGCCTGCAGGATTTTCCTTGCAGTCAGCCTGGTGCAATTTGCTAGTGTTCTGAAGCATTGAATTAGTTGTCCCTGCTTCTCTGGCGTGAGGTAGGCCATCTGGGTGTTTGTGTCCAAATTGGCACCCAGGAAAATTATCTTCCGAGAGGGTATTAGTCTTGATTTCTTTTTGTTGACTGTGTATCCCAGAGAGTTCAATAGCATTATTACATAAGCCAGATGTTTCAGAAGAATGTGCTTGCTGTCCGCTTGGATCAGGCAGTCATCCAAGTAGGGGTATATTTGTATCCCTTGAAGTCTGCAGAAGGCAATTACTGATGCCAGGTATTTCGTGAATACTCTGGGTGCAGTAGATAAGCCAAAGGGCAATGCAGAGAATTGATAATGAGTTGAACCTGCAAGAAATCTGAGGTACCTTCTGCAATTTTGTCTGATTGGGACATGCAGGTATGCCTCCTTGAGGTCCAATGTTACCAGCCAAAACTCCTTGCCCAGCATGGGAAGAAGTTGCTGTAGAGTGAGCATCTTGAATTTTGGTACGAGTAGAAATGTGTTTAGGATGGATAGATCCAAAATAGGTCTCCAATATTTTCCCTTCCTTGGCACCAGAAATAGCCTGGAATAAAAACCTTGACCTTGTTCGTGCGTAGGTACCTCTTGAATAGCTTTCATGCTTATGAGATCTGTAATTTGCCTTTGTGCCTCTGCCCTTTGATTGTGTGGCAGTTTTGGCATGCCTCTCATTATTGGAATGGTGTGAAAATGGAATTTGTAGCCTCTCTTTATAATGTCCAGGATCCATTTGCCCTTTGTGACAATATGCCAATTTTTTGAAAATAATGCCAGCTTTCCTCCTAAAGGGGCTGCCATTTCAGACCTGGTTGGCATGCAAAGGGTAAAGTCATTTGGTTTGCTTTCTGAAAGATTGCAAGTTGTCCTCACCACCTCTTTGTGTAGGAGCTTGCCATTGTCTGCCTCTAAAAGATCCTTGGGCTTGTCCTCTGCCCCTCGGGTGCCTGTATCTGCCTCTTTGGGGTCTGTCTGTGGCAGGAAAGGACCAGTTTTTGGAAGGCCAATTTCTACTAAAACGTGGGGGTTGAACCTGTAGAAGTTCTTTCACAGTTTGCATTGATTTAGCCTTTTCCTCCATTTTCCTTAATACCTCCTCAGCATTAGCACCAAATAGTACATCCTTTTGAAGCGGGGCGTCTAGTAATTTAGCTTTGACATGATCAGGCAAGGCTTGTTCCTTGAGCCAGGCATGCCTACGTATGACTGATCCTGTAACAGCAGCTCTACATGAGGCCTCTAGAGCATCAAAACCACATTGTAAGGTATGCTTACCCACTTGTTCTGCACTATGCATCAAATCCTGCAACTCCTTCAAGTCTGGTTGTTCAGGTTGTGACATTTTACTTTTCAATTGTGATAACAAAAACTGTTGGTATTTTAGCATATGAAACTGACAGTTTAAGGCCCTCATGGATAAGGTAGCCGAGGTATATACCTTTTTTCCCCACCTTTCTAAGGATCTGGAATCTCTCTCGGAAGGCAATGGATTTTTAGCAATGGAGGCCTTAACTCCCTTGGGGCCCTGTGAGATGGTTTCTGGGTCAGCAGCATGGCTTTTGTATAGAAATTGATGTGAGTCAGGAACCCAGTAGTATCTGTCAGGCTTAACTGGAGCTGGAGGTAGAGAGTACGGGTTAAGGCAGGCCTCTGAGTAAACATCATCTAGAATGTCCAAGCCCGGAGGTATAGCCAGAGGCCTGTGCTGAGGTAGCAAGAGAAATTCCCTGAGCCTTTTCTTGGAATCTGAATAATCCTGGCCTTCCCAGTGGAAGTGTTCCCTTAAGGTATGCAAAGTTTCCCCAAATGAGTAATCCTCAGAGGGGGATACAGAAGGGATGGACTCCTCCGCATCAGAGTCTTCAAAAGGGGAGTAAGAATGTTCCTGATCATCGGAGTGCTCTGAAATAATGGAGCCCTGATCAGAGGAGGGGGAATCTTCCTCCACTCTGGGCCTTTTATCCAGTGGAGGCTGAGAACCTCTGATAAGAGTAATTAAATCCTCAGCCATTTTAAGCATCTGTTTCTTAGGCATGGGGCCTGGAGATGGGCCCTGTGTAGCTGGACTCTTAGAGTGCATGGTAGCTTTATACTTTGTGAAAGCCTTGATGGAGAAAGAAGAAGAAGGTCTGAAGACACCTTGAGTGGAGGTGGACCTGTCCACATTCTGAGTTTCAACGCCAAGAGTGGCTTCGGTATCTGTAATGTGAGGTGTGGCCGAGGAGCCTGCGACCTGGGGCACAGGAGACACCATCAAAGAAGTGTCGTCGGTAGTCAGGGGCTGCATAGGCACCTCGCTGAGAACCGGACCACGTGTAGTCGGCTTTGGCGTGGTGTTGGTAGAGGCCGTGGACCTCGTGTGTCGGTCCTTGTCTTTGCATTTTTTAGACAAAACCGGAGTCGGAGTATTCGACAACATAGTATAGTTAAATGCTTTCCCAAAATAATGCTGGGCGAACTCCGCCCGATGCTTAATAGTGCATTTGTTGAATGTAGCACAAAAGCGACAGACCGAGACGTCGTGGTCTGGGCCTAAACAAGGTATACAGAGGGAATGGAAATCCTTATGTGGTATTTGCTTCCCACAAGAAATACAATTATTAACTTTGTCTGACATCGGTCTGAGGCAAGAAAAGTTTCCCCAACGGGGTACTTAGCTTTTAAGAAGACTTCGGTTTCCAAATTTTCGTAATCTCAGGAGCTGGCCGACCGGCACTTGCGAACTGCTTCTGCTTCGGGCACCGCACGGCAAGAAAGACTGAAGAAAATGGCGTTGGCTGGTTCCTTCATACCCCTGTCGCACTGACGTCAGAGAAGAAGCGACGACAACCGACACCGGACCTAGACTTTGGAATTCGGCCGACCGAGAACCCGCCTGACGGCAGGAGAACCCATCTGTTATGACTGCAGCTGTATGCACGATGAACATCTCTGCAAACAACAATGCAGTTTGTTTCTCTCAAGAGACACTGCAACACTGGAGTAAGCTACTAGAAGTGAAAACTGAAAAAGCTACACTCAAACAAAAAATGCTAGGGTTGCCATTGCTGTTATAAGGTGACATATGCAACATGCTGAGGGTGGTGACAATGCAAATGCTGCCGGACAACCCAACAGTGAGGAGACGGAGAAGAGTGTACAAGCCCAGGTTCACCTAGCAGGGGTTACATGAGCTGGAGATAGTGGAGCGCTATAGAGTGGACAGAGACCTCCTGCAGCAAATAGTTGAGCTGTGCAGGCCACGCCTCACACACAGAACCAGCAGAGGGGAACCCATCCCAGTGGAAACCAAGGTATGTGTTGGCCTAAGAATACTAGCAACAGGTACCTTTCAGAGACCAACTGGTGATATGATGGGGATATCACAGGCATCAGCATCCAGGGTACTGCACCAGTTCCTGGATGCCATGTCAGCACATGTCAGTAACCATGTATATTTCCCCAATTCCCGTGAGGTATTGGCCAGCAATATGCGTCTCTTCCAGCAAATAGCAGAATACCCTGAGGTAGTGGGTGCAATAGACTGCACGCATATACACATCAAAGCACCAACCGGTGAGCAGGGTAGGGCCTACATTAACCGCAAGGGCTTCCCCTCCATCAACTGCCAGGTCATGTGTGATGCCCAGGGCATAATAATGAATGTGTGTGCTGGCTGCCCTGGAAGCTACCATGATTCCCATATCTGGCATCTGACGCAGCTGTACCAGACATTTGCCAATGGGGACATCCCACATGGTCACTTAGTGGGGGATGCTGGCTATGCACTGGAGCCGTGGCTGACACCCATCCGAAACGCACACACACCTGAACAGGAACGCCATAATGAGGCACACGCACAAACACGAAATGTAATTGAGCATGTGTTTAGGTTGCTCAAGTCACGGTTCCGGTGCCTGGACACATCTGGTGGAGCCTTGCAATACTCACCAACTACATGTAACCAAATTGTCATGGTATGTGCTATGCTACATAATATGATTCTGCGAAAACAGCTGCAGCAGGACCAGCATAGGCCTGGGACAAACAGCTCCCCACCAGTGCCAAGGCCATCACAGGCAGAGCGTGACTCGGAGGAGGAACAACCTGAGCCTGCCCCAGTAGGCAGAAGGAGGCGTGCCCAGTATGCCTTGGCAAAGAGGCAACGCATAGCACATACACTGGCTCAGTAGGAAGCCTGGAAATTATACCTCTCTCTGACTCGTGCATATAGTAAAAGGGATGCCTAACTTGACACTACCTGTTTCCAAACATGTATAGGGAGTGCAGTATGTGCATCTGACATAGGCAGCCCTGCAGCACCACCTGAGGCATGATTACCATGTGTTAAGCAATGTAAGTAGTATATGCAAACTTGATGACCTTGAGTATCATCCTACCCTCACCAAACATGAGACCAGAAGTGTAAGATCAGACCAGAGAGTAATCTCACTGGATATTCACATCCCAATCCCAGCCCATGGCCAGAAAAACACAGTGAAAATTATTTACTAAAGCAAATGTCACACTCCTCAAAACTGAGGTGGAATCTTTCACAGCCCCTGTGCCTGTGGAAAATATGGCTCAGACCTCATAACCCTTTATAAATGCATTCTATGAACACCGTCAGGAATGCATGGATCATGCAATCCCAAATAAAACCAAGACCCAATCCTCCAAAGCCAGGCATCCTGTCCGGTGGACCCCAGCCATAAACAAACCATACAATACAAGTAGGAAGCTACTATATGATAGATCAAAATCCCAAAAAGGGAAGGCATGTCTGATCAGTATTATTGAAAAACTATGGCCACACATAAGATCGTCTAAGGCCATCTTTGAGATTAAAATTGCACAGGACACCAAGGATAATCACAAGGCATTATTTACTTATGGTAGGAACCTGTGTGAGAATCCCCAGATATGCTCAGAAGTAGTCCAAAATGGCAAACAATACACAAACCCACAGACATTGCCAACATCTGAGCTGACAGGTTCAGTGCAAACTCCCCCCCCCCTCCCCACCAAAAGGGCAAATATCTATCCCAGCAGAGTGCTGGCCCCCTGACATTGCAGATGCTCAGGTAACAGCCAACCTCTCCAAAGCAAAACACACAGCATCAATGGGACCAGACGGTGTCCTGGGCTGTGTCCAACATGAACCCCAAGAAGAATTGAACACAAACATAAAACCACTGTTCAATCTCAGCCTTACCACAGGATATGTACCCAAAGAGCAGTGTACAGCAACAGTGGTCCCTCTCCACAAAAGTGGTGCCTCAATGGATACTGCAAACTATCGCCCCAGAAGCCTGACTACCTTGGTCTGCAATGCTATGGAAAGATCATCATGGACCTCAGAAATAAACATATTGGGGACCTACAGACACTGGATCCTACCCAGTTTGGCTTTGTCAAGGGCAGATCCTGCCTCTTAAACCTGGTTGAGTCATTTGAAACGGTCACCAAGGCCACTGACGAGGGGAAGGTGCTCCACACAGCCTACCTGGACCTCGCAAAAGCCTTCCATACAGTACCCCACTTGGTCATCATAGATAAGACCACCAGCTTCAATATAAACCCCTATGTCACTAGATGGGTTGCAAACTGGCTCAAGGACAGAACCCACATGGTCAGAAATGCTGGAGCCATGTCAGACCCCAAACCAG
Source organism: Protopterus annectens (assembly GCF_019279795.1). Taxonomy (NCBI): domain Eukaryota; kingdom Metazoa; phylum Chordata; order Ceratodontiformes; family Protopteridae; genus Protopterus; species Protopterus annectens. The sequence goes on from NC_056744.1 coordinate 1,558,677,430, forward strand.
CTACAAGTGGCATCTCACAAGGCTAAGTCCTGGGACCTCCCTTGTTTGGTATATCTTTCTCAGAGGTACAGCCCAACACAGAAGGACTGTTGGTGAACAAGTGTGCAGATGACTGCAAACTGGGCGCCATAATCGACCCTCCAGCTGGCACAAACATCCTACAAAAGGGCCTCATAGAAACAGACAATTGGTGCCAGAGCCATGTCCTCAATCTAAACACAAAACAGTGTATAGTCTTCCCCTTTGTCAAAAACTAAGTGCCCACAAATTACCACATAGGTGGTAACCCATTAAGTATGGAAGAAGTCATAAGGGACCTGGGGACCCAAGCTGATAGCAATCTCACATTCAATAGCCACGTGGCCAAAGTGTTTAGAAAAACATTTCATATAGCCCACCTAATCATGAAGGTATTCACATCTACATCAGAGGAGGTCATCATGCCTCTTAACTCATCCCTCATCAGGCCCATAATTGAGTACAATGCCTCTTGTGGGATGTACCTTATCAGACACCTACAGCAGCTGGAAAGAACACAAAAGTACCTCACCAGGAGGATCAAAGGGCTCAAACACATGCCATTTGCTGCCCGGTTAAAGAAACTGCAGCTCCACTCAGTGGCATACTGCCTGCCCAGAGGCAATCTGTGTCTGATGTATAAAGCCATGTCCAACCTGGAATCAATGGACATGCTGCACCTCGGAAACTCAGAATCCCATCAAGCTACACGCTCAAGAGACCTGAACCTCAGGACTGAAATAAATAGGGCATGCTGGAGTGACAGATTCATAACCTAGAGGCTCCCCCCACTCTTGAGTAAACCTCCACTCCAGGTTAACCAGAGGCCCTCATTGACTCTCTTCAAGAGGAATCTTGATGAGTGGATGGGAGATTGTAGGTTTACCCTGGGTATCACTTCTATGTCACTGTTAGACAGAGGCACAGTATACTAACCTTGAAAAATGTCATGGCAAAATCCACTTAAAATGTGTGTTGAAAGCCAAACACACTCTGGCTAGGATTATAAATGCCCTAGTGCAGAAAGCCTAGTATGAATCTATGAACAGAATCACACACACCAACTAGTACAACTGTGGTCAATGTGGAGTAATGTTTGGCAATGTCCACCCAAGTTGGTGAATACACAGCAATGTCGGACAAGCCTGGTTTAAGTAGGCCATAGCTGAACAAAATGCAACATGCTCATAGTTGCCCAACTGGCCCTTAACCAGTCTGGTCTGCTCCGTATGAACATTTAAAGCAGTGATGGGACTCAAACCCATGATACTGTGCACCACAGTGAAAGTACTGAACCACTATACCATGACAGTATTGCAGTGTTCAGCCAGTAAGAGAGAATGTTGCCAAGTCTTTGCAAACTATCACATGGAAACCCTGCAGGCACAGCATAATCCCTATTGAGTTATGACACAAAGGAGTCTGGCAGTAAGAACACAACAATACTTCCAACACACACAGTATAAATGTCAATATTGGTCATGTTCACACACAACCAGAAATGTAGTGGACTCCAGATCACAACATATGGAAAGGTCACACTGGACATGCTCACACACTTGGATAAATGAGACATATGTCAGGCAACAAACCATGGAAAGCCTGAACTGGGCATGCTCACACACTTAGGCCATGTCTGAGTATAGCAGTCAGTCACACATATCTGGCAGTTGTATGTGTTAAGCCAGGAACCTCCCACGATCCAACAATCTGCCCTGTGCACACAGTTAAATGACAACAGACACATATATTAATATACTGGAACCCTGTCATGATCAAACATGTTACGCAGATACACAAGTTGATCATAGAAACTGGGAAAGCTATGGCAATAAAGAACTGCAAACAGTAGCAGCAACAAATATTGTGCATCCCGAACATAAACATAGGTGCAGAGGTTGATACTATGCTGTCTGCCCTAGGGAATTCATAAGCCTAGGCAGAGTGTATTTGGCGTTCACCTCCCCAGTAGAGTAGCCTACTGTGCTACTGTAAAGTAGGTCACAGAAGGCACCCTTTAAGGCTAGTTTGCTGTGCCTCTGTCAAGCAGGGACACAGTGGAGATCCCAGGGGTGAAATTGCAATTTCCCATCCATGCGGCTGTATTTCGCTGGAAGAGGGTTGGCGAGGGGCTATGTCTAACTTTAACTGGGATTCAATTCCAGAGTGAGGGGAGCCTCTGGGTAATTAATCTGTCCTGTAGCATGTCCTATTTATTTTTGTGTTGAGGTTTAAGTCCCTGGAGTGTGTAGCTCTAAGGGTCTTGGATGTTATGAGGTGGAGCATGTCCATTACTTCTGGGTTTGACATGGCTGTGTACGTCAGGCATAGATCACCTCTGAGTAGGTGTTAAGCAACTGAGTAGAGCTGGAGATCCTTTAGCTGAGCTGCATAGGACATCTGTGTGTAGCCCATGATCCTCTTGGGGAGGTACTGTTCTGTTCACTGTAGTTGCCGCAGGTGTTGGGTAAGGTACACCCCAAAAGGGGCATTGTAGTCAAACATGGGCCTGATGAGTGACTAGTAGAGGGCCACAATGACCTCCCATGATCTACATGCAAACACCCATGTGATAAGGAGGGCTATATAAAGGTCTTTGCAATGACTCTGTCAATGTGATTAGCAAAGGAGAGGTTATAATCTATGTGGGTCTGTGGGATATTGCTCTGTTATTTAGTAGCTTCCTCCTTCTGTTGTACAGCTTATATATGGCTGGGATCAACCAGACAGGTCTCCTGTTTTGGAGGAGTCATGGTTTTATTTGGGATAGCATGATCAATGCATACCTGCAGGTGCTCATACAATGCGTTTGTAAAGGATTCTGCAGATTGGGCTGTATTATCCTCTAGCATGGGGTCTTTGAAGTATTCCACCCCAGTCTTCACAAGTGCAAAGTCTGCTTTTGAGAAATTCTTTACAGTGATTTCCTTGGCTGGGGGTGGGGATGGGATATGGGTGTCCAGGGAAAGTTGTTTATGGTCTGATCTTAACAATGATGGTTCTACCTCTGGTGTGGAACATAGAGTCCCCATGTTGGTGATGATCAGGTCCAAGATGTATTCCCCCTTGTGGGTGTGGTGACTGGTTGTGCCACAGCACATGGATCCACAAATTGTAGTGGCTGTAGGGTGATGTTGTTGAGGGCCTGAGTAGTATCCCCAGTCAATATTTGTGTACCCGAAGTCAATCACTATAATGGTGTGAAGACCTGCATATCCTACACTGTTCCCAGGAAAGCCAAGTGTGGTTACTGGGTATGGGGGGTGGCCTGAACTACTCACCAAACCAAAAGGCAGTTTTGTACAATGGTAGTTGTATATGTATGGCCTGTCATGCTTAGTGCAGTGGTACCAACCCAGAGGTGTGTGTATCTGTGATGTATATGGATACACCCCCTACTTGTGTTGTGTGTTACAAGTCCTGTGGTCACAAAGCATGCTATAGAACATAACCTGGCAGTGCCAGTGTGCATATGTGACCATGAACTAGGCGTCTGTTAATGTACAGATATTGTTAACCCCCATACTGAGGGATAGTTAAATATGTACATTCTTCTTTGGAAAGACTGATGATGTCAGCACCCTATAAATACAGCAGGAGAAGGAATATCATCCAGTAATGTGAATAGCGTGCTGTGCTAATGCGTCTCTCTCAAGTATCATAACATAGTTAGGTAGGGGTTTGAAACCTACAAATGCCATGTGTGCGTTTGATACACAGTTTGTCAATGTGTTGTGTGTTTTGCTTTTATTATTGTATGACATATTATTATAACAGTAATTTCAATGCACACATCAGGTATGTGTGTGCCACATACAGATATGTACCTGTCACCTTTAATAGTTCCTATGTGTGAAGGCTGCCCCATATGAATACAGTTGTTACCTTTGCCAGCATGTGCCGCAGGTTACCAGACCTTAGGCCATACATGTATGTTGGTGACAATGCAGGCTACTGCAGTAATCTGTGTCCTAGGCCAACTATGTGACACACACCCATGAAAGCTTTGATAGATTAATGTGGGTGAGGGTTCATGTCTGGAGTATATGTCAGACATGTTAAAACACAGCAAAGTCTGTGAGTGATGGGCACCCAGTGTAGGTGTATGGCAACTGTTGCCAATATGCATACAGACACCTTCTTGCTTAGGTGATACACCGAGGGACTGCAGAATACCTTTGGAAATGTGAATATCACAGGAAAGACAAGATAACACTTGCCCACATGTACACACCATTACCCGTTCTACATGATGGGTGCTACCACCTACATGGTACTGTTGGAATACTATGTTAACTACATGCCGATGCCAATGCCACAGTTGTGTTACAGCAATACAGCATGGCTTGGAAAGCAGGCATCTGTCCATATGATACCCTTGTGGTGGTTAGGTGTGTCATGTGTAGAATGCATTGTAGGCCACTGTATGTATTTGCAGTCATGGATGGACATATCTGCAGTGTGTTGGCATGTACGTGAGACTGCTATATGCCAAAGAGTATTGTTCCCAGGGATGTGTGTGGCTCAGTAAGAATATAGTGTAGTACTGCAGGGATATCACTGACACCAGGTTCCTACATCTGTGTATCAGTTGAGGAGACACCACGTCATGACCACTGAATGTCAGGCTATGTAAGCTGTGTATACTACCAGAATGCAGACCATTGACATTTGGAAACTGTATCACCCACAGCATACTGTCAAACCATGTCATGTTCCATGCTAACCATGTTCACAAATGTACACCTGCAACTCAGTGCTGCAAACATCACACATGTACTGTCCACACCCCAACACATGCAGGCACAAGTACACACAACAGCCATGTGGCATATGTGCAGACAGTACACTTTGGAAATTAACACTGGTGTATACAAAACTGCAATGACAAACATAGGTAATGCATCATGCATGCTCGAATATACCCACAACAATATCATTACACTGTACTGTTAACAACATGATAATATTACTACAGTGCTATGTTGTCACCCTGTGCATCAGCACCATGCTACCCTGTTCCTGCATCAATGTTACAGATGGCAGGAGGTGGCACAGTTTCATCATATGCACAGGGTGTGTACTTGGTTTGCCAGAGTCTGCCATTGACACATCCAATTGACATGTATGTGTGTGTGTGTGTGTGTGTGTGTGTGTGTTAGTGAGGGACAATAGTACAACATAGGGCAATGTTGCTGCAATGTGTGTATGTGTTAGCCCTAGGTGTTAGCATTATATATACACACACTTCTAAACATCCATTGCTGTACATATACATGCATATGTAGGCACATAGACTGCCCACCTTTCATGGTGGGAATATCACTTCTGAAATAGTTGTGAGACATACCATTCTGTAATGATATTGCACAGTGTTGTGCATAATGCATTATGCTGTCCTCAGGCCGTATAGCTGTAGCAGGCCTCATTGGCTCAGTCCCACAGACGTTCACCACCACATGACATATACCTGCACTGCATGCTGTTTTCAATGCCGCACACTACAACCTACATTGATATGTGCACATAGCAACCTTCAACTACATATGTATGTCCAGCTTTCACTAGCAGTTGCAGTATCTCCCTTGCCCTATGCACATCTGCATATACATATAGATACAGAATGCTAACACATATGGAGGGTTCACAGTATGTAGATTATTAGATTATGTAGTTTACATTACCTTTGTCTCTGACAGCTTTTTTCTGCTGGCTTGCTGGCTGGCTGGCTGGCTGGCTTTTTATTTTTTTTTTTGGTCTCTGTCTCTCTCTCTCTCTCTCTCCCTCCAGTTGCTGCAATGCTATTATTGCATGTGTGGACTGGCAGTACATGCTGCTTTTGTAGGTATCTGCACATGTGCATGTGATGTCCTCTGCACCAATTTGTGGCCAGCATTTAGTAATTGCATGCAGCCTTCTGTGTGGTAATTGCAGTTCTCACTGTGATTTCAGGACACTGCTATAAAATGATAGGTTAGGTAGGCGTAGGCCTTTCAGTTTTACAAGGTGGGGACCATGCTGGTTTGCTGTGGACACTGTTGTGTGAGTCAGAAGGTTGGTATATCTCTCATATCTAACACTGTGTTGTAGCCACTGAAATGCATGTTGTACTGAAACCTGACTGTTGCTTCTTCCAGTTCACTCTTCTCAGTGTGTATGTTAACTCACACCTGCTAATGCTAACACTGTTTACATGTGAGTATGTACTTACCTGTGGGATTTGAGGATTAACTGGCATACAACAGTAGTTCTTGCAATGTGTTGCTATGGCTTTTGTATTTTCCCTTTACATTCACTCCTTGAATGCCTGATATTTGTCTTTACTGGAATGTGTTGCTATGGCTTTCCTATTTTCCATTTGCATTCACTCCTTGTAATGCATGATATATTTCTTTCAGCACTAAGTTCTTATATGTTTGCTGTGGCTTGGTGGCACTTCATGCAGTCTGGTGAGCCCAAGGTCTGGGGTTTGACACTTACAAGGGTATTTTATTTTGCTGCTGAGCAGTACTAGGGCCTTGTCATACAGAGTGAATAAGGCACGTTTAAACAGTTGTAAGCAGGAAGTCAGTGGGGACACCAGCTAGGGATGTGCAGGCTGGGTGTAGGGAAGGTCCATAGCTGCACATTTCTTTAACTGCAATAGCTGTACATATGTTTGACATTTGCTGTGACATTTGAAACCTTCCACCCCTGAGAGAGGGGTGAGGACAACTAAGTATATTGTACTAACAATTATGAATATCAGGCACATGCAGTGCTAGTGATCTGCTATACTGTCATTAGTATTTTAGATGGCTACATCCTTTGATATTTCTGTGTTGTACTCCTACTTAAGGGCATGCTTGTGGAAGTAATTCTACAGCTATTCGCAGAGTATGTAACAACAGACAGGCTGATATGCCTGTGTGTTTCTGACACTTGCAGGCCTCAGATCCTCTCAGGTATATATTTGACCAGCCTCAGGGAAAGGTACATATCAATGGGATACACCCGTGATATATTTCAGATATTCTGCAGTTGTGACCGTGGGGTATTTTGAGCATATGTATTATACATCATTTCTGACATGCAAGTAGTGTCTACTTTAACTTATTGACAGTTACCATTACGTGGGATTCCCCACATTTCTGCCTACTGTTAGTACATTTCACAGGGAGTCAGGGGGCACAGGTAACAGTTGTTTGCAAATCAGGGACATCCCTGTAAATCAGTCACAGCTGGGAGGTCTGGCCTCTTACCTATTCAAATATGGCGGTGTTTATCCTGCTCTGATACTGTGTGGGGTTTGTAAGGTGCTACTGTAACATTATTACCTACTAGCATGACTGTTTCTCTTCTCACACTAATGTAATGCAATTCCACAAGAATTGCCAGTAAAGATACACAGAACAAGCTTTGTGTAATGGCCCTCCTATTTTCCCTTTACATTCACTCCTTGTATTTCATGATATATTTCTTTCAGCACCAAGTTCTTGTATATCTGCTGTGGCTCAGTGGTAATTCATGCAAACTAGTGTTTCCAAGGTCTGGGGTTCAAGACTGACATAGGTATTTTATTTTGCTGATGAGCAGACTACAGGCCTTGTCATACAGAGTGACTAAGGCACTTTTAAGCAGTTGTAAGCGGGTTTGCACGTGTTTGTGCGACACTTAGCTGCGCTTAGCTAAGCGCACACCAGCGCACACCCGCTGACTACTGCTTAAAAGTGCTTACACCCGCTAACACCCACGCTATTTTCTTTTAAAGAAAAGAAAATGGGGAAATAGGAAAGTGGTGAAAAAGGGGGCACAAAGAGGGTAGGACAGTAGGAAAACAAGCTCGGGATGTGCAGGAAGGATGTAGGGAAGGTCCATAGCTGCCCATTTCTTTATCAGCAACAGCTGTGCATATGTCTGAAATTTGGTGTGAAATTTGAAACCTTCCACCTCTGAGAGAGGGGTGAGGACAACAAAATATGTTGTACTGCCAATTAGAATTATCAGTTTACATGTCCAGCGGACATGTGTGCAAATTGGGCAGCTATGTATGGGGCGTAATTTTTTTGTGGGAACAGAGTGCCCTTTCTTTATTTTTTTTTCAGGTGAGAGTGGAATGTGAGGTACAGGAAGTAGGTATATTTGGGGAGGTAGGCATGACACATGTGGGGGGGTAAACACAATTGATGAGGATGGATGTTTGGATATCACAAGCCCATGGGCCCACAGATGGCAACAGTGGAACTGAGATCCCCACCCATGGGCAGTTACCACTGCGTCTTCACAGCCCAGGCCGGGGCTGTGCTGGGGGCTGGATAGGATGGGCAGGCACACCCGTGAGGTGCGCCACTCTCACCTCGAGCTGGCATAGGGGATCAGTGAGAGAACGCCTGATCTCACTACGCACCACAGACCGGACCCTATGGAGGGTGAGTGGGGGTTCTCCTCCGGCCACGCTTGCAGAGGGGGGATGAGCCCCATCCCCTGCAGTGCTTCCACCCGAAGGTGGCACAGGGCCACCGGAGGAGGAGGTCCCGGCCTGGGCACTGGTGCCAGGTGCACTCGCCAGCTGAGGTGGGAGAGGTGGGTCCGCTGGAACCCGCCTTCCCTGTTGTCCTATGTTTAGCAGTATTTTATGGCATTTTGGGTTAGTAACAAACAACACCATTCAAAATTAATTGTAACAGCATGCATCAGTATTCCCATTAACCAAACACCCATGAATTCTGAACATTGAGCAGCAAGCATAACACATGCATATTTAGAACAACAGTGCACATTCCAACAGCATGCAGGGTTGATTGGTGGCAACAGGCCATCAGGTTTGGATATGTGAACAGGGCACATGTGTCAGCGTACATGCAGATATGTATGAAACAACAGGACAAATGTCCATGGGAATTAATTGTGAATACACATACCCAGTTTGGTGTGGAATGGCATAATTTGTGAAAATAGGGTAGGGTGGAGAAATATTACATTAACAACTTACACTACCTATACATATACTGTACATTCCTAGTAGATGCAGATATATATCTCCTATATGTATTAGTACAGTTTCCTGTATGTAATCTTAGGAATGTTGGTGATGGGGATGTTACTGCTACATTAATATACATTCCATTTTTATTCATATATGTTCATATCTGGCTGTGTTCAGGTACAGCATCCTGCTACATTTGATTTATATGGGTCTAGACAACTGTGGATGTTCAGCATTTCATACAACCATACTATCTTCATAATGCAAGGGTACAGCAACATAATATTATGTAGTGACTACAGTATACCTTTATTCCAGACTTATTACAGCTTTCTTGGTAGCTTCAAACTGTCTTTCTCACACTCTCTCACTTATTTTATATTTACATTTCAGAATGGTACTTAATTCTAGGCTTTATTAACATTTATTACTGGGTTACAACAATCTTTTCCAGCTGACTGACTTATTTTATATGGCAGAATTTACAAGAATGTATTCGACACTTGTCTACCCTTTGTTGATTGATTACCACTCATTTTCAGGCTGAAGCAGTTATCTTATATTACAATACAGGTGGAAACTCTATTTGAGACTTGTTTAATCTTTATTACTGGATTGCAATACACTCTTTTCCAGGCTGCATCACTTATCTAATCTTACAATACTAGCAGAATCTTTATTCTAGGCTTAATTCACCTTTATTACTGGGTTACAACAATGAACTCTTTTACAATCTGTCTCACTTATATTCTATAACAATACCAGCTAAATAATTACTAGCCTGCCTGGTGGCGCAACCTCAGCAGCCTATCAGCATAGGCTCGCCGATTCGCGGAATGGACACCTGCAGCTGTAATATAAATGAAGGAGTATTGGAACATACCTCTCCATACTATAGGCTAGGATAGCATTTCTTACATACATAATTACATGGATACTTACTCAGTAGTAGGGCATTGGGCATTTGGCGGGCCTCCTGGATCCAACGGTTTAGTTAGTCCTCCTTACGTCGCTTCAGGTCCGCATGGTGGTGACAGACCTGTTCACCAGTCCTTGGAATGCCTGTGGCACTGGTGAGATCATGTGCCAACCGGTTCCATGCCTCTGCCTTGTACGCACCCCATTGAACCTGGCCCTGCATGAGTTGTGTTTCATGATCATGGACTAAGAGCCAAACCATATATTTTGACTCCTAAACACCCCACCTTTGTGCTCTAAAGCGATTACCCTCTCCTGCACCTGCCATCCTGACTGCAAATGGGTACCACAATCAGTTATGGTGTGTATTCCCTCCTATGGGGCTTATATATGCCGGTTTTCCCGCACTTATATCTGATTGGCCATTTTGGATATTTATCAGCTTAAAGCAAACCTGCTTTGTCATGGATCTATTTTCATTCATTCCTATATATATGCTAATACTGTATTTCTCAGTACAGCTGTCATGGTTTAGTGGTTCAGTACATTGACTTTGGTGCACAGTATCCCGGGTTCGACCCTTGGCATTGCTTTTTTTTTTACTACTGTCTAGACAAGATAGGAGGTGTGTCTATGTAAAGGCGGCTTTGATACAGCTTGCCCAATGTTGCCCACTGGTAAGCTGGTTGGCACTCTGCGCAGCTCCGCGCAAGCGGATTACACTGAGTAACACGTTATTTAGCTATGAGAACTCATATTACGCTGGGTGAAGCACTGCTGAGCTACGGGCACTCATATTAAGCTTGTTAAAGTGCTGCTCACCTACGGGCACTCAAATGCAGCTTGTTAAAGTGCTGCTCACCTACGGGCAGTCAAATGCAGCTTGTTAAAGCGCTGCTCACCTAAGGGCATTCAAATGCAGCTTGTTAAAGCGTTGCTCAGCTATGGGCAATTATAATCCTTTTTTATAAATTATTCTGTCGGATTTCTTCACAAATACATGGCCCATTTCATTACATTTTACTTAAATTATAGCTATATATTTATATATATATGTCAGGAGATTGTTTCATACTTATTTAAATAAAAATGGTGCATGATGTTGTGGGGGCTCGAACCGTGACTACCTCCTCTTTGGCCAACGTCTCTACCGCTACGCTATTGCTACTTGGCTTAATTTGCATATGTAGATCTTATATGCTTTTCAATGTCATATCTGCTAACTGTGGCTGAGCGAAGGGCATACCCACGCAAATGAGCACAATTGCGGGCAAACATTTTTGAAATTATAAAAAAAAAAAAAAAATGAAACAAATGAAATTACACAATTTTCAGTAGGGTTTTGTCTCTGGGGATGTGTGGTGCTGTGTTCCTTGACATTTCTAAGGACTCGCTCATGGGTGTTTACTTTCAGGCCTCTGACTCTTCTGGGGGCGTGTCCCTTTGAAGTACTCGGCATTCGGACACGCCCCCTACTTTTCTACATGGACCGTGTTAGCCTAGGGTATGATTCAGCATGCCCTCATGAATATGCATGGCATGCTGATGTCATACCGTTCAACTGCAGCCTCCGAGTAAGACATATTAAGTCTTACACGGAGGTTTTGTGAATCCGGCCCATCATCTACAATTTCCAGAACAGGAGGGATAGCTAGAGGCCTGTGCTGAGGCAGTTGTAAATATTCCCTGAGTCTCTTTTTGGACTGAGACTAGTCCTGGCTCTCCCAGCCGAAATGCTCTCTAAGGGTATGCAGGGTTTCACCAAATGAAAAATCTTCTGAATGGGAAGCAGAGGGAATGGAATCTTCTGCATCAGAATCCTCATAGGTAGATAAGGGTATGCCCTGGTAATCAGAAGGATCAGAGTTATCAGACTCCTGATCAGAAGAATCAGAAGGAAAATCAGTTCTTGGTCTTTTTGAGGGGGAAGGCTGACTTCCCCTAATTAAAGTAATGACATCTTCAGCCATTCTAAGCATTTGCTTTTGTGGCATGTGGCCCTGAGAATGCGCTTTGGTCATCGGTTTCCTAGTCGTAGTGCAAACTTTAGGCCTAAGAAATTCAGTATTTTTGGTTTGAAACAGTCGTCGGTTTAATATGAAAATTGGAAGGCCTGAATACACCTTCAGAAGCCGGTGCCTGCACAACGGCTCCCGACCCATCCAAGGTAGAGACATCTGCAGGTTCCATAGTCGAAGAAGCATCTCGCAGCATACCAGACTTCGAATGGATCTCAGCAGAGGCCTGCAAATCTGTAGAAGCAGGTATCAGGGGCTACGAAAGCACCTCACTGAGTACTGGTGGACTGGCAACTAGCTTAACGGTAGCATCTTCGGCAGTTTTGAACCTATGCGGTCTGTCTCTAGTCTTTATTCTTATGTTTTTTCAGAAGATCGGTAATCGTATGGCTTATCGAAGCCATTTCAGAGTACGGAGATTGAGAGCGAAAGAATTTAGCTACAAAAATAGCCTGACAACGAATAGTTCAGGTATTGAACAAGGCACAAAACCGACAGCGAGGGACATCGTGGTCTGGGCCTAAACAGGTGACGAAGTAAGAATGAAAATCTCTGTGAGGTATTTGCTTTCCACAGGCAATATAATTATAAATTTTTTCTGACATCAGTTAGAGCAAGAAAAAAGGATCCCCAATGGGGTATTTATCTTTTAGAAGACTTCAGGTCTGAAATTCGAAAAACGAAAATTTCAGGAGGCAGCCGACCAGCACTTGTGAACTGCTTCTGTTTCGGGCACCACACGGCAAGAAAGACTGATGTAACGGCATCAGCTGCATGTTTTATACCCCTGACGACCTGACGTCATGGAAGAAGCTACAGCATCCGACGCAGAAATCCCAAGACTCTGGTATTCAGGCCCACTGAGGGCTACCTGCAGGCAGATAACCCAAATGTGATGACTGCAACAGTGAAACACGAAGAACATCTCCCTGGTTTTGAAGTGGAGGTAGTCCACTACTTAGATCTCTGCATTCCCTGTGGCTGTTGTCTGAGAGGTTTTGCTCCCCAGGGCCTGGGCTGGACTGGCTTAGTGGAAGCAGGAAAGAACCAGTGCTTGGTGGGACAATGCCTGCTGAACCTGGATGCCTGGACTTGTAAAAAATCCTTAACTGTCTGCATAGATTTTCCTTTTTCTACACTCTTTTTAAGACCTCTTCTGCCTTAGTGCCACATAAGTTGTCTTTGTGCAAGGGGACATCCAACAATTTAGATTTGACATGATCTGGCAGGGGCTGTTCCTTAAGCCATGCATGCCTTCTAATGACAGATCCAGTGACTGCTGCCCTGCAAGAAGCTTCTAGGGCATCAAAACCGCAGTGCAAGGTGTGTTTAGTTACTTGACTTGCAGAATGCATTAACTCTTGTAACTCTTTAGATTCTGCACAAGAAAGGAAGACATTTTTTGTTTGAGGAGTTCCAGGGTGTATTGATGAAATTTTAGCATAGGGAAATTACAATTTAGTGCCCTGATAGCAAGAATAGCTGAGGTGTATACTTTTTTACCCCATCTGTCTAGTGCACGGGAATCCCTATCTGAGGGGGTGGGATTCTTAGTAGAGGTTGCTTTGATCCCTTTAGGCCCTTGAGAAATTACATCAGGGTCAGCAGTAGGATTTTTAAAAAGAAATTTGTGTGAGTCAGGGACTCTATAGTACCTGTCTAGTTTTCTGGGTGCCGGAGGGAGTGTGTCAGGAGTCAAGCTGCATTCCATGAAAACATCCTCCACAACATCCAGGACTGGAGGAATGGCCACAGGTCTGTGTTGTGAAAGATCTAAGAATTCCCTGAGTCTCTTTTTAGACTGAGGGTAGTCTTGACTCTCCCATTGGAAATGCTCCCTTAAGATATGAAGGGTCTCCCCAAAGGAAAACTCCTCTGGGAGAGAGGCTGAAGGGGTGGAATTCTCTGCATCAGAATCCTCATAAGTAGAGAGGGGTTGCATGTCTTCATATTCAGATGCATCAGAGTCATCTGACTCTTGTTCAGACAACACTACAGGGGACAGATCTCTTTTCCTTTTGGAGGGGGTAGCTTGACTTCCCTGATCAGCCAAACCTGAGACTGGGTCATCAGTTTCTTGGGTGTGGTTCATACCCTGGGCCTAAGGAACTCTGTCATTTTAGAAAGAATGGCAGTCATGAAAGAAGACATTGGTTTGTGTTGAGAATCGGTAATGCGAAGGACTTCCTCAGAAGCCAGTGCCTGCTCAGTGGCTCTAGACCCATCCAAGGTAGAAACGAACACAGGATCCTTAGTCGAAGAAGAGTTTTGTGGCATACCGGACTCCGAAAGGGTCTTGGTAGCAGCTTGCGAATCCACAGAAGTGGGCATCAGGGGCTGCAAAAGCACCTCACTGAGGACTTGAGAACTGATGACTAGCTTAATGGAAGCATCATCGGTAGGTTTGGACCTGTGTGGTCTGTCTTTATCTTTACGTTTTTTCAGAAGATTTTCTGTCGGATGGCTTACCGAAGCCATATCAGAATTTGAAGACTGTAAGCGAAAATATCTAGCTACAATAAGGGCCCGACGATGGATAGTTCTAGCATTGAACAAAGCACAGAAGCAACAACGGGGGACGTCATGGTCTGGGCCTAAACAAGTGACGCTGTAAGAATTAAAGTCTCGGTGTGGTATTTCCTTTCCACAGGCAAGACAATTATTAACTTTTTCTGACATCGGTTAGTGCAATAAAAAAGAATCCCCATCAGGGTACTTAGCTTTAGAAGACTTCAACTTTAATTCGGTACACAAAACTCCGGTAGTGGATGACTGGCACTCGTGCAAACTTCTTCTGCTTTGGGCTCCATGGCAAGAAAGACTGATGTAATGGCGTCGGCTACCTTACTTTACACTGCTGATGACCTGACATCCATCCTGAAGCGACAGCAACCGACGCAAAAATACTAAGCCTCTGGTATTCGGGCCAGCCGAGGGCTACCCTGGCAGGGATAACCCAAATGTGATGACTGCAACAGTGAAACACAAACAACATCTGAATGACTGTATGTTATGTTTGAAAAGGAACAGATGTGTACAGAATGACTTCACAAGTGCACATGTAAACAAATACCCCGACATACACATTAAGATCAAGAATGTTTGCTAACAGAGATTCATATGCAGTACTTCGGACCATAACCAAAGCTTAAACATTATGACATTCTTTGAAGATAAGGCATTTTTCTGTTCAGCATTACAGAGTGGTAACAGAGCCCTTGAGTTTCCATTTTCAGCATTAAAGTAAGTAACATTAGTCAGGGAGAAAATGGCTACAGGGGTACTGTAACTGGGTTTGAAGCTGCCTTACTTATCTATGAGAATGTCCTATGCAGTTAAAAATGAAAGGATTTGTATGTATAACAGAAATGTTCAAGTTGTTTATCTATAGGATCCAGGCTAGCAACTGGCTGACTTTTTCAGCAGTTTTGAAAGAAGATGTTTCTGGAAGAGGGATTGTAGTAGCTAGTTTAAAAACTTAGGGATGGATTTAATACTCAATGACTGATTAAAGATATGGGTCAAGGGAGCAGTCAGGTAATGGCAATCAAGTTAACACAAAATAGGGTGAATTTTGCTGGAACTGGATTTGGAAGTGAATTCTGCTAAACTACTCCTTGACTTTCTTATTTGCTATGGATCTGAAGTATAACTAAGGGTACTCAAGGTACTTTGTGAAGGGTTGGTATGGGAAAGTAATCAAATAGCAATAAATAAATAAAGTAAACATTGTGATACTTGTTCTGTTTGGGTTTTATAGTATTATCTGTGCTTTGCTTAATGCCTTGAACAATTTCTGGTATCAAGATACGTATTTCTATTGATGTTATACATCTTACAGGCTGAATGATGTTTTGATGATCTTCCAGAATAGTCTAGGATTACTTAGTTGAGACTGCTAAGACTGTTATTGGTACCTGCAGTAATCAGAGCTTTATTAGTAAAGATTTTTTTTGTTTGTCTTGTTTTGTTTTTTTGAATGATATAATGTACATACTTAAATGCATTCCCTAAGTCATCTTCCAGTCTTTCCAAGCAGCATTTCTGTTTTTAAGCAGTTGGAAAACATGAGAAGTCAGTCAGGGTACCTTATTTGCCTTAAGTCATAAAGTTTTTAGAGGGTAAAGCTTATTTTGAATAGAAGCAGCATTATGTTAACAAACTCCTCCCTGCCTCTCAAAGTTTGTTTTTGCATTTATTGATTCATCTGCTTTATCTTACTCAGGGCTGCTGGGAAGCTAGAACCCATTCCAACACATAAAAGGCATAAGGCAAAGAACTAATTCTGGACAGGATGACAGTCTATCACAAGATTGAATCCCTTATGTGGGATGCAACTGAAGCACCTGGTGAAAATCCATGTTGATGGGTTTATAAAAACTGGTTAGAAAAGAAGGATACGGAGGCTTTTGGGTGAAAAATAAAATATGTTGGAGAGAAGAAAGCTAGAAGATGAAATTACTTGGGGGGGGTGGAAAGGGTACTTAAAGGTAGAAATGGCCATAGGCAGTTACAAACAGAAGGAAGATATAAGAGATTTGTAAGGGGAAAACAGCATACATCTGAAGAATGTAATGGGGGAAGAAAGGGAAGAAATGAAGACAAGAGTTAGTTCTGGGAAGGGAAGGAAGGAAGGCTGAAAAAAATGCTGAGTGATGAGTATAAGGGTAATGGGAGGAAGACTAGGATGCGTGGTGGTCACAGATGAGTACAAGGGTAATGGGAGGAAGAATGGGATGTGTGATGGTCACAGATCAGTATAAGGGTAGTGGGAGGAAGACTGGGATGTGTGATGGTCACAGATCAGTATAAGGGTAGTGGGAGGAAGACTGGGTTGTGTGACAGTCACAGGAGTGAAGGGGAAGAGGAATCAGTGACAAAGGAACTGGTGGTCTTATGTAAATGAAAGTTGCTTCAGTTTATAAAGAAGTGGGGAAAAGGCAGTATGGCAAGGATGGAAAAGGGTATGGAGGGAGGGGAAATGAGAGTAAGGGTACAGTGACAGAAGAGAAGTGTGTTAGGCATGGTGGTATACTAGAGAAGGGAGATGAATTCAGACTGACGTGGAAAAAGATACAGTGTGGATAATTCAGACTGACATGGAAAAAGGTACAGTGTGGAAGGACTTGGTAACAATAAGAGGATGAGGTTACATTACCAATCTATATGTTAATTAAAATGATGACAATGAGGGCAAAAGTGGATCTAACAATGAGCAGATGTAATGAGGAGGTTAAAATGCTGTAGAAAGGGGTAAACCGAGGTGACATACAGTTGTTTTTGTTGGAACAAATAATTTAGCAGGTGGTGCAGTGGGTTAAAAAGCCTCGACAGCTACACGGACATTCATCAGTCGTTTCAGGGATGCTTTACATTCCAGCTGCTAGTCTGGCAGGAGGAAAAGAAACTAACAGGTATAATGAATGGTTAAAGTAAGGAATTGAGGAAAGCAGATCTGAACGGGTCTATATTATAACCACAAAAGTCCTTTTCAGCGAATACATAAACAGCAACACATATTGTGCGAACCGTGAATACACCGAATGCCCTAAACCGCGAAATTCAAAATCTTGAATCGTCATAGTTGGCCAACCCCACCGCCCGCTACATACTACCTACCCAAACAAAATAAATAAACCACATACATACACTAACCAAAACCCTACTTCTAACCCTAAAGTAAAGCTTGCATATACTACCATGTATGCACTTACCTTAACCCGCACCCTAACCCTAAGGTCCGTAGCTATCGCACACTTACCTTAAGGAGCTATACCCAAACAAAATAAATAATCCACACATATACACTTAACAAAACCCTACTTCTAACCCTACACTAAACTTTGCATACATTACTATCTATGCACTTACCTTAACCCGCACCCTAACCCTAAGGTCCGTAACTATCACACACTTACCTTACTTAGCTATACCGCAGAAGGGCCAACTATGACGATTTGACATTTTGGATTTCGCACTTCAGGACAATCAGTGGTTTTGCGGTTCGGTGAATACGTGTCGACGTTTCCGTATTCATGTAAGTGGACCTTCGCGGTTTTAATAGGGAACCGATCTGAACTGGTGGGAGATGAGATGGATAAGATAAGAATCAGGATAGAATTATATATAAAGATTATGTTAATAACTGTTTGTTGAAATCTGTGATGTCTGGATACATTGGACAAGCAGTATTTTGTTTAAAATAAATAATGGAAGAGAACGATGGAGCACCATTACATAAATGAGGATGAAAGCAGTAATGGTGAGCGAGGTACAGCTTTGATGGAACTGTATCACTAAAAGAAGTCAGTACATGGTAAGGGGTAAGGGCTGTGGCATTTTGTGTTTTGTAATATGTGGCCAGGGGAAATATAAGAAGGGGAATTAAGGAAATTATGGGTGAATGTTGGGAGAGGGCCTCAAACATCTACCCTACACAGATAGGCTAAAAGCCCTGTCCCTCTACTCAGTTTCATATAGACTCCACAGGGGTGACCTCTGTTTGGCATATAAAGCAATCTCAGGCCCTGCCTTGATGGGACTGCTGCACATCCGCTAGTCAAGCTCCACTCGAGCAACCCATGCACGTGACATCATCCTGGTCTGTGATATCAATAGGACTTCTTGGCAGGACAGATCTGTGTCCTAGACACTCCCCCATCTGTGGAATAGACTCCCTCTTCACAGAGTACCTCATTATCCTTTTTTAAGCACAACCTGGATAACTGGATGGGAAACAGAAAATGCACCCTTGGGATTCCACCTGTGTCCCTGCTGGACAGGGTTTTGGGTGCTGACTTGCCTAAACATGGGCTAAACTCTTGGCTAGGCTTATAAGGGCTTCAGGTCCAATAGCCTAGTAATCTCCTATGATCCTATGTAAAACTGTATAGCTCATCAGATGAGGAACTGAAAGCACATCTGCAAGTGCTCAAAACTTTTTCAAATGATGTAAGAATGTCATTTGGTCTTGATAAATGTGCAAAAGCACCATTTAAAGCAGGAAACCTGCAGCACCAAGAAAGCATCAGTTTGGGACAAGAATGTAATATAACAGAACTTAAGCAAGAGGGGTGTATAAATATTTGGGAATTGATAAAGGATCAACAATAAAACATGAAAAAAACATAAATTAAACTTAATAAAGAATACGTTAAAAGACTTAAGTTAATCCTGAAAACAGTGTTGACATCTAGGAACAAAATTCAAGCTATAAACCAATTTACTCTTCCTGTCCTAACTTACAGTTTTTGAGTGATTGACTGGCCCCAAAACATGTTGGACAGACTAGACAGGAAAACAAGAAGGATGCTTCATGGTCACCAAATGATTTATAAAAATCAGTGTATACCAAGATTATATAGTCGCTGTTCCGAAGGAGGGATGAGCCTCCTTTAAATTGATTACAGGTACAGATCTGCAATTGTGGGACTGCACACATATCTGCTAACCTCACAAGACCCAAATGTAGTGAAAGTTTTGAAACATGAGTAGAATAAATCTAAGATGACTTCTCTCCTTAATCTAGTAGAAGCATATTGGTGTCAAGCAGGAAAGGAAATCAAACCAGAAGTAGATAAAAATCAAGCAGCAACTGAATCTGCCAAAAAACAAAAGAAAGAATATAAGGTGAAGGATCAGATGAGAAGGCAAGAAATGTGGAAAATGTATAAATATAGTTGCAAGTATAGAAAACTTCTGGAAGAACCTCATGCTGATCAGTCCATTCCTGTCATGGCCTTAGAAACCCAAAAGACTTGGAGAAATGAAAATAAATAAATAAAGAACGAAGAGAGCTAGCTGATCTCACTGATGGTGAAGGTCGGTTTCAGTGTATGAAACTACTTACTAGAAACAGTAAGATACTGGATGGGAACTGAGGTTAGGTTCATAGGTGTGTACTAGGCTAATGGCCCTGGAGCCTTTACAAGCCTAGCCCATAGGATTACCCTGGCATCATGCCACCCAACCTTAGTTCCCAATACCTCTGTCAAGTAGAGCCACTGGAGTGATCCCCAGGGTGAATTTTCTATTTCCCATCCGCTCATCAAGACTTCTCTTGAAGAGGGCCAGTGAGATGCTCTGCTTGACATGTATGGGAAGTCTATTCCATAGCATGGGCAGTCTCTGGGTTATGAACCTGTCCCTCCAACATGTTCTGTTGATTGTGGTAATGACGTTGAGGTCTCTAGAGTGTGTGGTATGGAGGGATTGGGATTTCTTCAGCTGTAGCATTTCTAACAGAGCTGGGTCAGACATGGCTTTGTACGTCAAGCAGAAATCGCCTCTAAGTAGGCAACATGAGACAGTGAATAGTTGGGAGTTTTTTGACTCTGCCCATATAGAACAAGTGCTTAAGGCCTAGGATCCCCTTTGTGAGGTACTTTTGTGGCCACTCCAGTTCTTGCAGGTGTCTAGTGAGGTACATGCCAAATGGGGCATTGTACTCGATGATTGGCCTAATAAGGGAAGAGTAGAAGGAGGCAATGATCTCTTTCTTCCTGGATGCAAAACCCTTACTAATGAGATGTGCCACATAGAAGGACTTTCTGACCACAGTGGCAATGTGGTGGTCAAAAGAGAGGTTGCTGTCAGCCTGTCTTCCCAGATCTCTTATAACACCTTCTGTGTTCAGTGGACTACCATTGATGTGGTAATTCATGGGAACTGGGTTTTTCTCAAAGGGGATGGTGACACATTTTTTGGCATTGAGCTTAAGGCCATGGTTCTGGCACCAGTCGTTGGTCTCAGTGAGGCCTTTCTGTAGGATGTCAACATCACCTGGGGAGTTAATAATGGCTCCCAACTTGCAATCGTTTGCGAACGTTGTCAGTCAGAGTCCATTCGTGTTGGCCTGGACTTCTGAGAAGGAGATACTAAACAGGAGAGGAGCCAGGACCAATCCCTGTAGGACTCCACTCGTGACTGGTCGGCAGTCTATATGTGAGCCAGTTTGCAACTCACCAAGTGATACAGGGGCTGATGCCTAGCTTAGTGAGTTTTTCTATGATTCCTGAGTGGGGAATGGTATCACATACCTGGGCCAGATCAAGGTAGGCTGTATGAACCACCTTGCCTTCATCCACAGCTCTAGTGACTGACTCAAAGAAGTCGACCAAGTTGAGCAGGCATGATCTATCCTTCATAAAACCAAACTGTGTGGGATATCCTTGTTTATTAGGTCCACGATGATGCATTCCATGGCTTTGCATATCAGAGTCATCAGGCTAATGGGGCGATAGTTCCTAGGGTCTCTAGTCGCTCCTCCTTTGTGGAGATGGATGACTGCAGCAGTGTGCCATTTGGTAGGGACAAAGCCTGAGGTGAGGCTGTGACTGAACAGGGCACACAACTGAGGAGCCAGTTCACTCTGTAGTTCATGTAGAACACAGCCAGGGATATTGTCAGGTCCTATAGAAGCTGTATTCTTGGCCTTGGACATTGCTGTTTTAACCTGTGCAGCAGTAATACTGGGTGCCTGGCAATCTACTGGTATTGTGATTGATCCTTTGGGGGGGGGGGGGTAAAGTTGGCAATGAATCAGTTGGCCAGTATATTGGCAATATATGTTGGCTCAGTATAGGAGGTACCATTGTGCATTAGCTCAGAGCAAATCTGGGTATTGCCGTGGAGATTCTTTACATAATTATAGAAGGTCTTGTAGTTGTCTTTACTATCTGCTGCAATTCCGTTTTCATAGCTAGCTTTAGAGGATTTGATGAGGGATCTCAACTTTTTGTTGAGTCTCATAAGAGAGTTTTTAGAGTCTTGGAACTTCACCTTATTCTGCATCAGTTTCCTCCTTCTGTTGTAGAGTTTGTTTATGGCAGGGGACCACCAGATTGGCTTCCTTTGGAGGAGAGTGTCTTGGCTCTATTGGATATGGTGAGATCCATGCATTTATCTACATATTTGTACAGTGCACTGGTGTATGATTCAGCGGTCATGCATCTATATTCCATTTGCATGGGTGCTGGGAAGTTAGCCACCTCTGTTTTTAGGAGCCCAAAGTTAGCTTTGGAGAAGTTTTAGATGGTGCTTACATTTGCAGAGGGGGTGTGGATTTCTAAGGTGATTAATTTGGGGTTGGATCTAACCAAGGAGGAGTTGACTATTGGTGTAGAGCAACAGTTGCCCATGTTAGTAATGACCAGGTCAAGGGTGTTGCTACCTCTAGTGGGGGTAAGAACAAGCTGGTCCAGGGCATTGGAATTAATAAATTCCAGGAAACATTAGGCAAGTGTATTGGTACATGAGTAGTTTTCCCAGTTAATGGAGGGGTAGTTGAAGTCGCCCAGTATGAGAGTGTTAGGTTGGACCCTAATATTCTCCAGGGTGCTTAGGAACGTGGAGCGTGAGTCTTGGGACATAGCTGGGGACATATAACAGGCTACAACCAGAATTGCTGTCTTACCCAATGTTAGCTGCACCTGAAGTATCTCTGATGCGTTATGCTGGGCTACCAGTCTGGAGTTGTGCGCATCCTTTATAAATATAGAAACAACACTGGGGCCGAAACATGTGGAATGAGTTACAGCCTGGTAGTGCAGGGGTGCCTTCTGCTGTCTTGAGCCAAGTTTCTGTTACAGCACAAATGTCAATGCTCTCCTTTTTAAGGAGTGCTTTGAGTTAGTGTATTTTGAGATTTAGACTTCTAGCATTGAGCAGCATGACCCTCAGATTGCATTTGTTTGTAGCTGTTACGGTGGTAATTTGGTCTTTGGAACATCGCCTAAAAAGGCACTATAGGGGTGACAAGAGCCTTGGCCAGTATCCGGACAACCAGGGGTGACAGATGTAGGCCATCTCTGGCAAAGCATCGAGGTCTGTCAGTCATGTCATCCCAGGCATACAGATACTGGAGGTCCTTAGAATGACACCAGAAACTTAGCCATTTGTTGAAATTAATCATTTTCTGCTTGTACTGTGGTATCATTCTGGGTGATGGTTGTATGCTGTTCAGGGCTAGGTTCATACCCGCCTGGGCTACATAATCCCGAGACCTCCTCCATGTCTCTTTTCATGTAGTCCAGGAAGGTATGTCTCAGGTCATTCACACCCACATGTACAATGACAGTCATATTTGTACCTGTTGTTAAGGGACCTGAGTGCGTGCGTTATGTGGTGGATCCTGGCACCTGACAGGCAGCTGACTGTTATTTTCTCCTTATTCAATCTAGTGAGTAGGACATCAGTGTGCCTCACTATCGCGTCACCTATGCCTAGTGTGCTGGGCATGCTGTTTCGTCTTAGGGGCTTTGGTTGAGTGACACACTGTTTAGGTGAGTTATGTGTCTCATGATTAGTGTTGTATTGTGGTGGTCGAGTGCATTTCTGCCTTGGAGGTCTCTGCTGTTTGGGTAGATTTTTATTGAAAGCCTCCACGGAGGTGGGTGTGTGGTTTGTGTTTTTTTGTGAAGGCAGTGCTGGTGTGTGTTCTGGAGGGCTATGTGTTCCATGTGGTGTGGTGCAAGTGTTGACCTTCTCTTCCTGACCTGCTATTTCGGTCTTGACTGGAGAGTGCGTGGTTTCCAGTTTGGATATATAAGTGCATCTCTCACAAGTCTGAGTGTTGGGAGGTAAGAGGAGAGGGTTGTCAGTGTAAATGAGGCAGTTGCTACATTGCCTCAGGATGCCCAAGTTCACCAGGTTAATAGGAGAAAGCACAGGGAACTGACCTTTAGGCATGCCTGAAGGGATGGGCATTAATAATATGTACTGGAGATGTTTCCTTGTTTAGTGCTGGTAGCACTTTTGTGTGCTGCAATAATTGCTACAAGAAGTCTGATAAAGTGCTAGACTAATAAGCTAGTAAAAGTGCAGGAGAGATCTAAGGGAAAAATTGAAGAGCAGACTTAGGCACCTCTCAGAAGCTTACAAACAGTCCTGAATGCAGCAAATATGTATCTGGACTAGACTACTTCCAGGAAAGACAGGAAACAAGAGCAAATGCAGGCTTTTAAACCAGAAAGTTGAAAGAGATGGAAAAACTGCCCAAACAGCCAATAAACTACAAATTCTGGGTCAGAAACCACTCCTCTTGTGGTAGATAGGCTACCTAGTGCTTACCACTCCCACTGATAAGCTAGAAGGCTTCCCTCCAACACAGAAAGGCTTGGGGGGCTCAGAAGCTTACATACAGTCCTGGATAGAGCAAATCTGTATCTGGACTAGACTAGTTACAGGAAAGGCGGGAAAAGTGCTACCACAGGCTTTTAGACCAGAACGTTGAAAGAGATGGAAAAAAACTGGCTTTTAGACCCAGAAAGTTGAAAGAGATGGAAAAAACTGCCCAAATGGCTATTATACCATGACCCCCCATTAATATGCCAAAACGTGCACGCTGATTGGCCAGCATGCACGTTGTAAATCGACTTATACTAATGGAAAAAGGTCCGGTCGCCCGGACTTTTTCCATTAGTATAAGTCTCTTAAAACACTGTCTCGCTATGTTCAGAGTTTAACATAGCGACACAGGTTTAAAAAAAGCAACGGAGATTCTCCGTTGCTTTTTTTAAAGCTGTCTCGCTATGTTAAACTCCTTTAACATAGTGACACAGTGTGTAAAAAGCAACGGAGATCTTGCTTTCTCCGTTGCTTTTGTTTAAAACTGTCTCGCTATTTTAAATGGGTTTAACATATGAGACAGCTTAAAATAAGCAACGGAGATCTCCGCTGCTTATTTTAAAGCTGTCTCGCTCTGTTAATCCCATTATACATAGCGAGAGACAGGTTAAAAAGCAACGAGAAAGCAAGATCTCCGTTGCTTTTACTTTTTATGCTAAATGGGTTTAACATAGCGAGACAGCTTTAAAATAAGCAACGGACATCTCCGTTGCTTATTTTAAAGCTGTCTCGCTATGTTAAACCCATTTAACATAGCAAAACAGTAAAAGGCAACGGAGATCTTGCTTTCTCCATTGCTTTTGGCCACAGCTCTGATGTACTGCGTAGGCATGCGCAGTACATCAGAACTGCCGCGGATACCAGCCAGTTGCGGAAGGGCAGCAAAGAGGCATTATACAATGCCATTATTTAAAAAAAGTAATTATTTCTTTTCTTAAATAATGTCATAGTATAATAGCAATAACCCACTTCTGGGTGGAAGTAATGCGAGATTTACCCACGGTTGTCTTTGTTTGGTCCCTCGGGACCAAACCACGCCAACCGTGGGTAAATCCCGCATTACCCACACCCAGGCGTGGGTTATTGCTATAATAAACAACAATTAATTTCCAGGCCAGAAACCACTCCACTTGTGGTGGATAGGCTACCTAGTGCTTACCACTCCCACTGACATGCTAGAGAACTTCCCTCTGACACAGAAAAGCTTGGGGGGCTCAGGTGAATTTGAAGAGGATGTGGCATTTAATGCACTAATGGCAAAACATTATCATTTATGGTACCATTCAGTGTGGCAGAATATGAGGGAAGAAAAGGACAAGAACAACTATGTGATACTACAGAGTGGCAAAAGAAAAAACACCTACATGATACCACAGAGGGGGAACTATGACAATCTCAATGAAATGGTAAGTAGGGAGTTAAGGATGTTTTAGGAAACAGTAGAGGCAGAATTATTAGAGTTAAGGACAAGGGAGAGTATGAAAACAGCACTGACTAAGGGAATTAGTAATAAATGTAAAGGAAATAAAAATTATGGTTAGAAGAGTTTTAAGAGAGGTAGTAAGAGAAAAGGGGGCATTCATGCAATGAACAGGTAGTGCAGGTTTGAAAATTTAAATTCATATGGGCTTAATGAAAGATGGCAACTAGTTAAATTAAAATGGCTAAAGGAAAGATGGAGAACAAAAAGAAGCACAAAAGAGGGCGACAAAAGAATTTTACATACATAGACAAAAAACATAGCAAGATGTCTAGTTTAACTGTTTATAATGGGGAGAGCTACTACTGAAGATGAGAAAAAAACAAAAGACTCTAAATGATTTCTGAAGTCTATTTTGACATAAACTGCACTTACCAACAACAAGTGTACCGACCAAATGATCCCACTTCTCCATTTGACCACCACACATCGAGTACAGAAACACAACTTTAAAGCATTTTTTGTAGGAGGAAATGCTGCTCATTGTGATGGCTCTGTTCTCCATACTTCAATTTTCAAACACACACACATACACACACACACACACACACACACACATACAAGTCATACCAATTCAGGGGAAAAGAACACACACATTCCCATTCCTCTAAGATTCTACAACCTGTCCAGACACCCTTGATCTATACTTACAAACTATGGGGTTTTACTAATACAGAGTAAAGGCAAATACATTTATTTGCTTTTCTCCAAGATGGTGTGGCCAAGGATGTAGTCTATTTAAAAATCAGTGGCGTAAGACAGAGTCCACACAACTGGGGCTGTAGAGGCACAGCCCACCTGCAAAAAGAATATGCTGTCAGATCACATATAATTCATGATAATCTGCTTGGTAAGCTTGTCCACAGCAGATCAGGCATGAAAGATGTATCTGCAATAAGACCATGAAGACCCATTATTTTAATATGATGTTTAGAAGGAAAGACAAAGATGAAGGTCTGCATGAGATGGGATGAAAGGAGAAAGGGGGGGCAGAAAGTATACAGATGGGCTTGTCAAAGTGGAAGCAGTAGAACAGAAACTGGCCAGGCTTAGGGAGAATAAGACTCCAGGACCAAATGGGATTCCAGCTACTGGGCTGAAACCAATAATGGAAGTTTTTAACAGGTCTCAGAACCCTGCATTAGTACCAGAGGTTCAGAGGTATTACCGTTGTACACGGTTAAAGTAGGAGAGATTCTGAAAAATCATAGGGCAGACTGTTTAACTTCAGCTGCTGTCATGTCTAAAGACTTTTATTCACTCTTGGCAATGAGTACCTTATGTGCTGCAACAGGGCAGCAAACATAAAGAGTGACAGGGGCATAACAAAACAGGCAAGCTCACATGCACATTAAACATACCTCTCAACTGCCTCAGTTTTCCAGAAAATCCCTGATTTTGCATCAGATTTTTTTCCTGTCCCTCATAAAATGTTTGATTAATGCCATACATCAGAATTTCATACTTTTTTGCTCAGAAAATGCATGTTGATGCAAAATCTATTGTTCTACTAACTTTTTAAGCTAATTAGATTAATATTTTAAAAGCTGCCCCAATCTGGGACCTTTGTCCTATTATTTGTGGCTTTGTCCAAAATTCTTGAGTAAGGAAGTTATTGGGTTACATACATACATGCATACATACATACATACATACATACATACATACAAATATTTCAAGCACGGGCATTAATGCCCTTCTATCTTGTCATTATACCAAAGCACTTGTTCCCATAATAAGTATCCAGGCTGTTCTTAAAAATATCTAAACTAGTACTTGCTTTAATGAAATTTGGTAGTCTGTTCCATGCATCAGCTACTCTGTCAGAGAACCAATTAGTACACTTCTCATTCCTATAGAATCTTCTACATAGGTAAAGTTTGTGCTTATGTTAGAAATATTTCGGGTAACTCTATCAATGGTAAAAGATGTGTGTAAGGGCAGATTCAACTGTCAATCATGTGCGGTAGTTTAAGTGATAGGTTGTGGTTGTATGGACATTAAGTGGTATGTTGGACAGACTAAGAGGGCCATTAAGGTTAGGATTATGCAGAGGTGCGGGAAGTTGTTGAAGACTGGGGGGGCAGAGGGTGAGAGGGGCGTGTGGTGATATAAAAAGGGTAACTTTTTAAAACTATTTACTACCACAACATAGGTTCACTTGGAGGACATTTTAAGCTTAGCTAATTTCCCTTTTGGTGCTTGAATTAACATTTCCTGATTGGTCTTACCTATCACATGGCTGATAATTGTATATTAACCCTAGTGAAAATAAATGTGATCATACTATAGATATTTTGAGGGGACCCATGTAAGAGATGCAGCATTTAAGAACTGCCTCTATCCATTAGTGGCATGAGGGGCAATCCTGGAGTACATTTTCTATTACCCATCCTTAGATCCAAGTTGCATTTGAATGTGGACAGGGATGAGCTTTGTTTTACATGAATGGATAGTCTGTTCTAGAACAGTGGTAGCCTCTGTGATATATATCCATCTCTCCACAACATTCAGTTTAGATACATGGACTGAGTATTTTTGATGTCATTTGAATTGCTGATGTTCAGTAGGTCCTTCTGTATTAGGTTGGAGGATGCTTTGTATACCAGACATTTCACCGCTAAGCACTCTGTAAGATACTGAGTATAATGATAAATCTTTGAGGTGGTCCATGCAAGACCTATTGTTTAGGACTTATATCCTTACTAAATTGATTTTGACTAGATCTAGAGATGTTGCATGGGTCTGGAGAGATGCATGCCAAAGTGGGCATCATACAAAATGATTGACCTAATGAGGGCTTTGTAAAGGGGGAGAATAACTGCACTAGATCTAGTCATAATCAATTTGTTTATAAGCTGTGCAATATAGAAAGACTTTCTTATGACTCTGGGCACATGTTGGTCAAAAGTTAGGTCACTGTACACACAAGTTCCCAAATGCCAAACACCTGGGTCATTTCTCAGGGGGCATTGCCGATTTGGCAGTTCCCTGGAGTAGATGACTTCCCAAAGGATACAATAATGTATTTCTTGGAGTTTAGTTTCAATTCATGATTCTGGCAGTTTAGGACAAAACTTCCTGCATGATGGCGAAGTCATTTGGGGATTCCATAACTGCTCCTAGCTTGCAGTCATCTCAAACGTAGTTGGCCAAAGCCCTTTGGTATTTCCTTCTACTTTAAGATGTACATGCCAAACAGAAAAAGGCTCAGCACCAAACCCGGGGGACTCCATTGGTGACTGGTCTTTTCCCCATTTTGATCTTTTGCATCCTGAGAGCAAGCATACATATATGCATTCTTTGATTCACATTCCTGATTATATTAACCTGACTTGTATTAAATTATATTCCTTGTATAATACAGGACCACTTGTTAGAATGTGTTTTAAATTTGTAGTTTTGAACCGTCTTCTAGTAAGCAATGAAACAAAATGTATGAACCAATAATGACTAAACTACCCATTTCAGAAAATTTCAACCATAAAATGCCACTCAAACCTCTGTCATTACAATCCAACAATATTAGTAAATATGCAAAATATCTGCAGAAGTCAGTCATCTAAATAATTCCACATTAAAGGGATCTGTAACTAATGAAGAGGCTGCTGCTAGCAAACAACTTTATATTTCATTGTTTCATCTACAAATAAAGTGCCTGTTACCCTTGAAGAATAAATTGCCTATGCTACATTAAAAAAAATGACAAGCTAGTAATTTTGCAATTGAAAATGGATGGCAGACTGATAACAAAAACAAAGTTACTAGAATGGGTATAAATACAATTTCAAACAGCACACTGTCAACATTACAACACATTCAACAATGTTTTTATATCAAAACAGCAGTTTCACTATAAAAGTAGCATTTTTACAGGAAACAACAGCACTTTCATATCAAAAATAATATTACAGCACTTTAGCATCCTTTTAATAGTCACTTACACACAAACACCATATATGCAAGAAAACAACTTCTCTCCAACACACTGAGTCACAATTAAACCTGGACAGTCTACGAAAATCTGCCCTGGTCTAATACCAAAAACTAAGAAAAGCATTTTTTTTTAATAAACTTCAGTTTCTTTTTTTTTCTTTTTGCTAAAAACTCATCTGACTAATTCTATGCAATGCTGATTGCATGGCTGTAACCCATGGATATTCAGTCCATAGGTCAAATCCTTCAGATCACAGCACCATTGGTTTACATAATCTGCCAGCATGTGATCCCAGAAATACAGAAATCTTTTTGTATACTTTATAATGCAGTAAGAAAACAGTGTATTGTCATCTCCTGCACGCTCATCTTACTTTTTTTTTACTTTATCTGGACAGTGAGCTACTGAGTTTGCTATCTGTGCTATAAATGCTAAATCTAGTCACAGACCGTCAGCGTTCTTTTACCTGCTGGAAGAAGAAGCACACACGCACGCGCTCTCGCGCACACACACGCACACACACACACGCACACACGCACACACGCAAGCACACGCACACCGTACCTTTATGGAATCCATCGGAAATAGGCACGGCTTGCTCAGATACTAATGGCCCTCACACACCATGTCTGCTGAAATGGCTTGCTTGCTCCGGCACTATCTTTGTGTAACTAATGGCAATACCCTCCTTTGCAGTTTCCCGGATACAACACGGTATCTCTGCTGGTGATGTCAGCAGAAAGTTTAAATGAAAAGCGCCAGGAAATCGGGAATGTACCATTCCCTCAAAAGTGTGTGGGGGGGCACCCCTCCCCCCTCACTCTATGGTTCCGGCACCCATGGGATTATGCAACATTTGAAAGACATTCAAAATAAAAATATGAAAAGTCCAGTTGCAGAACATTTTGTTAATGTGCATGAGGGGAATTTATCCTGTTT
Organism: Protopterus annectens; assembly: GCF_019279795.1. Taxonomy (NCBI): domain Eukaryota; kingdom Metazoa; phylum Chordata; order Ceratodontiformes; family Protopteridae; genus Protopterus; species Protopterus annectens. The sequence continues at coordinate 1,558,707,831 of NC_056744.1, forward strand.
TTTTTCTTTTCTGTTCTTGCTCAGCCAGTATTGACTAGGGGGGTGATATTGTTAGGAAATTTCTGAACTAGAAAGCAAGTTTATTTTAAACTATAAGACACTGTCACCAAGGGTTCTTAATTTGGAGCTAGATTATGTAAAAATGTTTGGGTAAATAAAGTGGTGAGGTAACAAGTTAATATTTAGTTTAAAAAATATTTTAAAGTTATTTAGGTTATTTTTTGAAGGTATAGTAGTATATTTACATATATTTAAATGCATTTGATAAATGGTGTATTCTGTCACTTTAAATGTATGTATTTAATTAATTAATTGATTAATTAAGTGTTGGGGGTTTTGTTATATTTAAAAAATTGCTGTTTTTGTTGTAATGTGACCATTGAAGGCGAAAAGCCGAGGTACCAGTTACCAACTGTGAAGTAAAAGTGTTTTACAGCCTTAACTCTTCTGTTCCTGTGGTGTTTTCTTATCTTCTATATAGGTTGTCTGATGATTCTCTAGAACTTTTTGATAACCCCAAACACTCTCAGAGTTTGGCATCTATTTCTCAGAGGTCCCAGTAAAGACAAGAGGCCTGTGGCTGACCATGTTTGCAGACGACTGTAAGTTGGGTGCTGTCACTGACTCCCTAAATTATGTTAACATACTGGAAGAGGGTCTCACAGCAACTAATGACTGGTGCAAAAATCATGACCTCAAGCTAAATGCAAAAAAAAAGTATCATCACGCCATTCAGCAAAATCACAACCCCTATTGACTGTTACATGAATGGAAACCCCCCTAAGCACACAACCTGTGGTGAGAGACCTGGGCACTCAAGTTGATAACAACCTCAAATTTGACCATCATGCAGTGGCAGTGGTCAGAAAAGCCTTTTACTTGGTTCATCTCATAAATAAAAGAATTAAATCCAGAAAAACAGAGGTTATTACCTTTCTATACTCCTCAATCATTAGATCAATAATTGAGTACAATGCCCTATTTGGGATGTACCTCTCCAAACATCTCCACCAATTGGAAAGGCCACTGAAATACTTCACAAAGAGAATCTATGGCCTCCAACACCTGTCCTAAGCAGACAGGCTCAAATCACTACCACTCTACTCAGTATCATACAGATTGCTCAGGAGTGATCTGTGTCTCGCATACAAGGCAATCTTGGACCCTGCCCTACTAGAGATGCTCCATATCTGTAAGTTTAACTCCTCATGCACTACCCAGTCAAAAGGCCTGAATCTATAATATATGAAGTCAACAAAACCTGCTGGAGAGACAGGTATCTTTCCCAGAGGATGCCCTATCTCTGGAACAGACTTCCCATACATGTAAAACAGAGCACCTCACTGACCTTCTTCAAGCACAACCTTGATGAGTGGATGGGAAACCACATATTTGTCCCTGGGGTTCCACCTGTATCCCTCACTGACACGGGCGACAGGTGCTGACTGAGGTTTCTTTTTGGGGATAAACTCTTGGCTAGGCTTTGAATGGCCCCACTGCCATTAGCCTAGTAACCTCCTATGATCCTATGACATGCCTTAACTGTAACACATGTAATCAGTTTACCCAATCTGCATATAGACTGTAGATCACCTCAGATGAAAAAAACTAGGTCTGAAAGATACAAACTAAAAAAAGTAAGGGCCTAGGACACAGCCCTTTTTTAGGGTTTGAAATTAAGTAATATTGCTAATGCTCTATTTTACTTGACAGTACACAGTCTGTTATAAATGATGTACCACAATGACATGGGCTACTTGCAATTACATAAAAAGACAAATCCAAAAAGGAATACTGAACAATCTTTTAATATGGGTTCTAAATCCAGTTTTCAGAGCTCTGTAAAATAAGTAATCAAAGAGAAGTTGTATGTTAAGCAGCTCCATGAATAATTCAAAAGGATAAATTTGAATTTTATTTATTTTATCCTTTGTTGACTAGGTTAGTCCCACTAGGCTAATGATCTCTTTTTTTGAGGTGGTATTTATACTACTGGGGAAATTTAGCCATGGCATCATAGAACTTCCTCTACTCTTTTCGATAGTTGGCGAGGAATTTTTACATCTCACTGAGCTCCCACCGACTCACACAGAAGGGGCCTCAGATTAATATCTCATCTAAAGGGCAACACACTCAGGAATATAGCACCACCTTATGTGTACTGCAGTGTTAGTACTGGAAAGTAATCCATGCACCTACGGTGAGAAAGAACCCCACAACCTTCTGATCTTCCAGCAATGTGCGTTACCTGTTGTGCCACTGACACTGACTCATATACATTAACTTCCTCAGACCACTGCACTGATTGGATACTCATACCTCTAAGAATAACCAGGCACATCACCTGCAGTATTACTCAGTGCTGCAAACAGACTTCTAGGAGATTATAAGAAGCATTCTGAACGTTTCACGTTTTAGAGTGCTTGGCAATAGTCCAACACAAGGTCTAAATCTCTGCTCAGTAATTAGTTACATCTGTGTACGATCATAACATTTCTTTTAAAGAATTTAGGTGTCAGAATAAAAATGACCACGTCTTTCCATGAACTTGTATCCAGTTGGCTTTAGGATATCACAGTAGTCAGCAAGGTAATAAAGATGCCAAGGATGAGACAAGTTGATTTTCTTAAAGGCAGCAATTAGCAGGACCTGACATGGGATGAAGTCATGCAAAAGAAGTCTTGTTACTGTTATCTGTTACAGGCCTATGACCGGATCACAGTAGAACAGGAAAAGGTTCTCCTGTGGATCTATATTTCTGAGTTTAGGATGGCATATGACAATATTCCTCACAGAAGGGTTATAAGCAGCTTAAAAGGTTTTGCGATATCAGTGGAAATGTTAACTGTGCATGAAAGTTGCCAGAAACACAAAATATAGAATATGGTGATGATAGGAAACTTGTTGTGGAGAGCACATGACTGGTGGAGTGCAACCAAAGTTGGTGCTGGGGACAGTAAGGTTTAATGTACTTACTTCTGCTACATCTAGTGGTATGGAGGAGATACTAAAATTAGTTTCTCAATAATAATAACATGGAGGCAAGCATCTTTATAAGTTGAAGAGAAAGAATCTGGAGAGGAATAAATACATTTAGTTACTTACCTGTGTGTATATGTATGCATTTGTGCAAGGATGAATGTATGAATGTTCAGTTTGAAAGGCCCATTTTCAGTTTAGTCCTAAAGTAAAAAGCTCCAAGACATAGTATAAACACAGAGTGAGCACTGTGGGTAATAAGAACAAAAGTGTGAATAGAAAAGTTCAGCATCTTAAATGCACAACAACACAGTAGCAAGGACACAAACAAATTATTCACCAACCAAAAAAAATCAAATATACGTATGATTCATACTGAATTTATTGGGACTTAAAATGGTGTTATTGTTACATATGTATCTTACTATGCTTGTTTTGATGTACTTTAGATGGCTAGAAAGGTGCTTGGTGTGACATCTGGAAAGAGGAAGGAGGACAAGAAGACCTGGTGGTGGAATGAAGAAGTACAGGAGAGTATACAGAGAAAAAGGTTGGCGAAGAAGAAGTGGGACTGTCAAAGAGATGAAGAAAGTAGACAAGAGTATAAGGAAATGAGGTGCATAGCAAAGAGAGAGGTGGCGAAGGCTAAGGATAAGGCGTATGAGGAGTTGTATAAAAGGCTGGACACTAAGGAGGGAGAAAAGGACCTGTACCGAGTGGCTAGACACAGGGACTGAGCTAGTAAAGATGTGCAGCAGGTAAAGGTGATAAAGGATAATGAGGGAAACATACTCACAAGTGAGGAGAGTGTGTTGAGCAGATGGAAAGAGTACTTTAAGGGGTTGATGAATGAAGAGAATGACAGGGAGAGAAGGTTGGATGATGTGCGGATAGTGAATCATGAAGTGCAGTGGATTAGCAAGGAGGAAGTAAGGATAGCTATGAAGAGGATGAAAAACGGAAAGGCTGTTGGTCCAGATGACATACCTGTGGAAGCATGGACGTGTTTAGGTGAAATGGCAGTGGAGTTTTTAACTGGATTGTTTAATGAAATCTTGGAAAGTGAGAGGATGCCTGAGGAATGGAGAAATAGTGTTTTGGTACCGATTTTTAAGAATAAGGGTGATGTGCAGAGCTACAGTAACTACAGAGGGATTAAACTGATCAGTCACAGCATGAAGTTATGGGAAAGAGTAGTAGAAGCTAGGTTAAGAAGGGAGGTGATGATTAGTGATCAGCAGTATGGTTTCATGCCAGGAAAGAGCACTACAGATGCAATGTTTGCTCTGAGAGTGTTGATGGAAAAGTACAGAGAAGGTCAGAGGGAGTTGCATTGTGCCTTTGTGGATTTAGAGAAAGCATATGACAGGGTGCCTACAGATGAGTTGTGGTATTGTATGAGGAAGTCAGAAGTGTCAGAGAAGTATGTAAGAGTGGTACAGGATATGTACGAGGGTAGTGTGACAGCGGTGAGGTCTGCGGTGGGAGTGACGGATGCGTTTAAGGTGGAGGTGGGATTACATCAAGGATCAGCTCTGAGCCCTTTCTTATTTGCAAAGGTGATGGACAGTTTGACAGACGAGATCAGGCAGGAGTCCCCGTGGACTATGATGTTTGCAGATGACATTGTGATCTGTAGTGAAACTAGGGAACAGGTGGAGGAGACCCTGGAGAGGTGGAGATATGCTCTAGAGAGAAGAGGAATGAAGGTCAGCAGGACTAAGACAGAATATATGTGTGTGAATGAGACGGAGGATAGAGGAATGGTGAGGATGCAAGGAGTAGAGGTGGCGAAGGTGGATGAGTTTAAGTACTTGGGATCAACAGTTCAGAGTAATGGTGAGTGTGGAAGAGAGGTGAAGAAGAGAGTACAGGTAGGATGGAGTGAGTGGAGAAGAGTGTTAGGAGTGATTTGTGACAGACGAGTACAGTAAGAGTGAAAGGGAAGGGTTACAAGAGGGTAGTGAGACCAGCTATGTTATATGGGTTGGAGACAGTGGCATTGACAAAAAGGCAGGAGTCAGAGCTTGACGTGGCAGAGTTGAAGATGTTAAGATTTGCACTGGGTGTGAAGAGGATGGACAGGATTAGGAATAAGTATATTAGAGGGTCAGCCCAGGTTGGAAGGTTTGGAGACAAAGCCAGAGAGGCAAGATTACGTTGGTTTGGACATGTGCTGAGGAGGGATGCAGAGTATATTGGGAAAAAGATGCTAAGGATGAAGCTGCCAGGTAACAGGAAAAGAGGGAGGCCTAAGATAAGGTTTATGGATGTGATGAGAGAGGACATGCAGGTGGTTGGTGTGACAGAGCAACATGCAGAGGACAGGAAGAAATGGAAACAGTTGATCTGCTGTGGCGACCCCTAACGGGAGCAGCCGAAAGAAGAAGAAGTTGTTTTTTCTATAGAATATAGTATAGCAATGTCAATGGAACTAGTACTTTGAGAGTTTGAATGCTTTAACTATAAGTATTTTTGATTGGTTAGTTACTTAAGTATATGGGTGTACTTAAACACAATGTTTTACTTGTTTTATTACCTGATGAAGCAGTGTGTTTAAGTGCTTATATTTTTAATAAAGCTACTGTTTTATGCCTGACATGCTTCGATCTTGTTCACCTGCACTTCATGGCATATCTTAAATACATAGACAGTGGTCACATAGTAAAGTCAACATTCTAAGTAATTTCATGTGCAGTACAGATAGATGGGTGTACAAACTAGACAGAAATATAAACCTCAAAGTTATAAGGTAGTAAAGGACAAGAACACTTGTGGTGCAACAGAATGATACATTTCAGCCAACTGGTATATCTCTTGCTATATTTCTTGGCTGTTAGGTTACATTTGTGAAAAATTGTTTACATGATTGACTAGAGGGCAGTTTATTCTTAACTTACACAAATGCAAATGGATACATTTTGGATGCAATAACTGAGGAAGGAAATACTGACTGAAGGGTTTCAAACTCAGGATAGCAGTTCAGAAAAATCATCTGAGAGTAGACGTGTCTGAAATCCTAGATCCCCTAGGTAGAGTGCAGTAAAGCTATTACAAACACTAGCAAAAATTCATGTATATCCTAAATAATAAAAAAATCCAGAGGGAGGTGTGGTGTCTTACCCTTTACAGAACACTGATCACACTGGATTTGGAGCACCATGTGTAGTTTCATAGATCCTATAAAGACAAGTATGTGGGAATGTTAAAGAAGGTGCAAAATACAACTAGAGTGTAAGTGGACTCAAAAGCCATATGAAGCTTGGCTTAGGGTGTCAGCAGTCTGAATTAGAGACCAGAAAAGTTGAGGAGTCATGAGATGAATATTCAGGACATTAAGAGGAGATTGTGAGGAATATAACACTACGGTGGAAAGACATTTGGAGGAGGGGACATAATTTATAAGTATTGGATTTACATTTTAGTGTGGATACAAGGAAATACTTGTTCAATGTGCTTGGATCTGCTTACGGAATGCATGGTCAGGGCAAAATAAGCTGAGGTTTTTCAGGCAACATGGGAAACATGGAGAGTAGGGATGAAGGAAGGAAGAGGTCTAGCTTTGGGGTATGAGAAGTATTTAGGGCAGAAGAAGTACAGACAGTGTCTCCTCCTGCCTACACCTCTAATGCACAATGTAAAAAAATGATTCTTCCTTTCTTTAACATTAATGCACTTTTAAGGGATTAATTTGATGCTATCATTATAACAACACTGACCAGTGCTGATAACGTAAAGGAAAAAACCCTGACTACTATTCAGGCAACCATAGGAGTTTGACTAGTGGCTAAGGAACTTGATGACAATGACAGGAGGAGAGATGACCCATCGTAGGTCTTGTAGGTAGAAGGTGAACTACAGTGCATGTAGGACTGTATGCTAAGAAGAGGGAACCCAACAACTTACCACTATGTTTGGCAACAGCTGCCTTAAACAATTCACAAATAATGTGTTGGGTTTGTCAAGCTGAAGGGCCAATAAGAAGTGTGAAAGTTATGGGCTTCCTCTTGTTGTCTAACTTTCAAACTGTACAAATGTCTTTGGACCTTCTCCCTTCACCAGACTGACAGCAAATAGTGCTGTACAAACATCCGTTGCAATTTTTAATAACTAAAACATAAAATTAAAAAATACAAAAATGAGTCTGCTCTTTTAAACTGCAATGCTCCAAATAATCCCTTTCTTACAAAAAGAGGTGATGTGCCCCATAAATCAAAATATTTACAGTTACTTAAAATATGTACATGCGTAAACTACCAACTGACATTATTCTGGTTTAGTTTCTCCAAGTCATTACCATGACAGGAATGGACACTGTTCCTAAGTCAAAGCATGATTAAAGTTCAAGAAATTAGGAATTTTTCAACCTTTGATGTTAGCCAGAAGTGCATTTCGCAGCACTCACAGTGTTCACTGAACTGACTCCATTTGTAATTCATACGGATTTACATGTAAATGATAACATATCTAAATAAGACCACTTTTTTTACGAAACCTATTGCTCCTACAATTATTGGAAATGTCTGGGTATCCTTCTTCCACATTGTCCTGTTTCTCCCCTGTTAGAAATATACACAATGAATAAAAGTGACAGAGAACTGTCCAGTTATTAATAATTATACATCAATGCTGCATTAGCCAAACTTGTGCAGAGGAAACTTACAGTGGACATTTATTCAGTGAATGTCCACATTAGGTTAGATAGATTGCTAGATCTGTAGCTTAAGGGGGGGTGATGCACTCCTGATTGTGACATCCTTCAAACAATATGTTAAACTAAGGTCCCATCTGTTCTGCTTGAGTTGGTAGTAGCTTAGGTGGATGTAAAGGATCCCATGGAACCTTTCAATTTGAATATGAGATGTTCACAGATGCCCTGGATGAATTTCCATTGGTAGTAAAACACCACCCTAGGTCTCCCCTGAAATAAGGCCATTAGTCTAGTGGAAATCCAGGTGAACAAGGGCTAAATAAATAAAATAAATAAATGCATAGTTTCTCTACTTATAATCCAGCATACAGAAACATTTTATGCTACATCTTTTCCCACTGAGACACTCTACAATTCAGATGACAATAGGCAGGGACTGAGATGTTTTCAGCAATATGATCCACAAATAATGAGGAAAGTAAAGGACAGCTTCGCAGATGTACTGACATCACATGTCTTGCAAAACATAAATAGCCTGCCAGAGAGCAATAATCCAGATAATAAGTAAATGAAGCAGCAAAGCAATTAAAGAAGGATAAAAAGTGTATTGTGCTTAAGATGTATTGAGGCTTTGTATGAAATGTTTAAGGGTAATGGAAAAGTACTCCGTACTGATACAAAATTACAACCTGCATGACGCATAGTTAATTCCTCAAGGACTTCCTGTAAGATGTACAGTCTTACTATCTCAACAATCTAACAGTGAGTTTCTGATATACACAAAATACCTGGTTTGAGTCTTAAAATGTCTATTTGAGATGTTTTGACTTGGACTAAGCAATCTGTCTTCCAATACCTAAAATAAGACATACTTAGGGAGTCCTATCTCTCTGTTAAAGGATACACATTTCAATTCATGCTGCTCTTTAATATACTAGCACTAAAATTTATGGTGAATTGTTATTCAGGTTACCCCTTACCATTTATAAACATGGAAGTGCAAGCATAAATGTTGTTAAAATTGTCATTAATTATTAGGAATGTGTAACTTTTCTTGCACTCCATCACTTTGGTAACAGTAGTTGCTAATACCTAAAGTTTGATGCCTTCTGGCACAATTAGTCTGCCTATTTACTTGGATGTTAAATAAACTACAGATCCCAATTTCACAGTTGAAAAACTCTTCATGCCCACCAGGAATTTGCTTTATGTCTGTTCCATATATTCTTGAAACTATTTCTTTTACCTTCACCACCTACCTATAAAATGTTCTACATATTTACTACTAACTTTGAGGAAAAATGCTGTCTCATGTTCCACTGCAGCATCCTCACTAGATCTTCAGATGATATCATATGATAAAACTGTGTTTACAAAATATAGTACTTTCTTGCATACCATAGATTCCCTTCCAGTATTTTAAAGTTTTTTTCCTGTCCATGGCTTTTTGCAGGATACTAAAATATCCAAAAGAATCTTCCAAATGTAAAACAGAAAAGATGGAAGTAATGATTCACAGCTACATGGATTCAAATAGGCATACAATATATGGCATGTGTATTGTCATACTTTCCGCGGCAAATGAAAATAACAAACTCGTAAAGAACTGATGTATTCACCTTACCGTATACAATCTGTCAATATCAAGTTTTACAGTGTTTGATGCATAAAGTGTGTTATTTGTGCAAGAAGTTTTTCTGATAAGGAGGGCCACTTGAAAAGCTTCTTAAAGCTGAAAACTATTGCGATGACATCTTGAAAGGATGAACCCACAATCGCTCACTAACTAAATTAGTGCATAAGCTACTATATTTCCATGTGAAGTACATTAACAGGGGAGTTTTATATCCTGGTAAGACAGGTCATCAGTTATGTCTGACAGGTGCAACTGGATTGAAAATTAAAACACTGGATGACTTATTACTGAAACCATCAATATAAAATAACTGTTCCTCTAAAGAAGTACAGTTCTTGTTTCATTAGCAAGCATGCATTATTGATATATGTAAATCATTGCTAATATCTAAGGTGACATAATTTTGTGGGTCTGGACATAAGAAAGAAAGATGACAATAGAACTCAAAGATTTCAAAACATGTCATAATCTTTATATCATTTTCAAATCACTTACAGTTTTTTAACATCATGAGTATATCCAGAAATGAAATTAGCTGTAAAATGCAGGTGAATTAGAAATGTAACAATGCATTTTAAAAAGGATCTGGATTGAATTTAATGGATTATGTGGGGCATGGCTTACATGCCTTACATGAAGCACAAGTGGGAAACATCTTGCTAGTTAATATTTATGGCCTCAGTAAGGTTTTTCTTAGTTTCAAATATCTACTTAAGAATAGCTAAAGTGCCCCCAATGCAGTAATTAGGAGAGAATGGACACCATCATGACACAGAAGAACAGAGTCCTGACTACGCCCCAGGATCCTGGGTTCACGTAGCAGCCCTAGTGCTGGAGGTACTAGTGGGGAAAAGTGAAGAAGTTGTGCCCATTCATCTCTCTCACAGGGGGGCTGGATGCACATGCTTGGGATGCATTCTCTCTTTCAGAATCCATGGTAGAGACCTCATATGGAGACAAGATACTGATGCTTGCATCATTCATGGAAGCAGATGATGCCAGTTGCTAAAGCCCATTACACACCTCCCTTGAGGATCTACAGACATGCCTGGGAGAGCATTAGGCCCTTATACAGAAAACACCAATCCACTGGGTGGATGAAGGTGTCACTCAAGGTACTCTTGCAAGAGGGCACAAATGAGTCATAGAGCACTCACTTCTGGAAGATCACCTGGGCCAAGTGATTCAGCTATGACGTTTGAAGAGGGATGCTGGAGGAAACAAATCATGTGGGGTAATTAATAATAATTTGACTATGGACAACTTTCGGTAAGGATACTGGAGAACACTAAAACAGTAAAGACAACTAGAAATAAAATTGAAGGAAGGATTTAGTAACACATCAGCAGGCAGTGAGGGTGGCAGTGGTGAATAGTGCAGGAACCTAAAGTGGACGATACAAACAATTCTGGAAAAGAAAATGGAGATGCACATTTACTGGCCATACTGAAGATATAAGCCTTTGTCCCTCAAGAAGGTTAATAATTTGGCCTTCTAATTACAGTTGAACAGTGTCTCCTATAGCGCTGGTACAGCTGAACAAATGACAGCCAGTAAGACTGGTGTAGTTTCATAAATACTTCCAGGAAGTTTAATCTGCACTGGGAGAGGACAAGTACTGAGACGGGAACACCTCTAAATGACATTCCTATACAGCAGCTTGAGGAGAATGATGTGTTCAGACTGGCTCCTCTAGTTAGGACAGACAAAATACAATCTAAAGCAACAAAGTTACTGGCATAGTCTTCTCCTGACAATTGAATAATTTACAGAAACTAAAGGACCCCACCAGAAAGAAGTACAAACCTAACTCAAAAAACAAGCCACTGGTGGAATCACAACATCAAGAGGCTGCATAACAGAAAGAAGAATCATGACAAAAATTAGGAAGTGCAGCACCCAGTAGGATAAAAGCATTCTCATCAAACTAAACAAACAACTCAGAGGACAAATAAAGTCTATCAAAGCCAAATCTGAGGTAAACTTGGCCTCACAGGTCAAGGGCAACGGCAAGGCATTCTCTACTTATGTCTGCAACCTCAAAGGCAATACACAATTGTGTGCAGAGCTCATTCCAAGTGGAGCACATACACTGAGCCAGAAGATATAGCAAATCTACTAGTCGACAAATTCAGCTCCAACTTTACCTCCCTCTCTCTCCATCAACCTTTCCTCAGGAAATACCATCAAATATAACTCTCCCTACTACCACTAGGGAACAGGCCCTTACTGCTCTCTCCAAGACCAAGAAAAATTTATCAATAGGCCCAGACAATATCCCAGGAAGCCTTCTAAATAGCATAAAACATGATCTATCAGGCCCTCTGGAATTGCTATTTAACTGTAGCCTCCAAATGGGCTTCATGCCTCATGAATGGAGAACAGCAACAGTCATCCCTCTGCACAAAGGCGGGCCATTTACAGACCCTGGAAATTACAGATCCATAAGTCTCACTAATCAAGCCATGGAAAGAATTATCATGGAAATTATCAACAATGACACAGGAAACCTCCAGACCTTGGACCCAACTCAATTTAGTTTCATCAAAGGCAGATTATGAATACTCAACCTGGTGGACTTCTTTCAGAAGGTCACCAAAACAGTGAATGAGGGCATACTAGTTCACACTGTCTACCTTGATCTGGTCAAGGCATAGACACAATCCCCGACTCAGGCATTTTTGACAAACTTGAGGTTAGGTACAAACCCTTATGTCACATAGTGAATAGTCAGCTGGCTCACAGACAGGATTCAGGAAGTTATAATTGGGAAGTCCACCTCTACAAAGAGGCCAATAACAAGTGTAGTCCCTCAGGGACCGGTCCTAATAGTGCTCCTTTTCGGCATTTTCTTCTCTGAACTCAAGGCCAACATCTGGTCACTGGCTGACTAAATTTGCAGATGACTGCAAACTCGGAGCTGTCATTGAATTGTCCACTGACACAGATGTTCTCCAGGAAGGGCTAAAACAGACAAACAACTGGCTCCAGAGCCAAGAACGAAAACTAAATGCCAAGAAATGCAAAATAGTATCCTTCAGGTAGCTATCCACTCCTGGTAACTATCACATTGACAACACACCTCTAAGAGTTGACCCAGTAGTCAGGGACTAAGGGGCACACAGACAGTAATCTAGGCTTTGACTATCATGTGTCTACAGCAGTGAGGAAATCATGCTATGTTGTGCAACATATAAACAAAGGTATGGCATCTGGGTCCAAGGAAGTAACTGTTCCACTGTATTCAGCATTCATCAGACCTCTCGTTGAGTATAATGCCCCCTTTGGTATGCATCTAACCATGCATATCCAATAACTGAAATGTCCACATAGGTTCCTCACTAAAAATACAGAGCATAAGTAACATAGCCTATGCAGACCACCTCAAGGCCCTATTCCTGTATCCTGTCTCCTATAGGCTGCTGAGGGGAGATTTATGCCTGGTATACAAGGCATTGTCGGACAACTCTCTGATGGACCTTCCGCATATCCACAAAACAAACAGCACTAGACTTACCCAATTAAAAGACTTAAACCTTGCCTGTGACATAAACAGTACCTGCTGAAGAGACATATATGCATCCCGGAGACTACCCCTTCTCTGGAACAGGCATCCATGTGAAGTGGAGTTTCTCCCTAACCCAACTCAAGTGTAACAACTAGATGGGAACAGGAAATTCATCCCTGGTTTGTCACCTATGTCTCTAATGGACACAGGCAGCCTGTAAATGGTTCATCTCCCAGGCCTGTGCTTGTAAATGTTTCACCTCCCAAGCCCCCGCTTATACTTAGCAAGGGTACCACAACTTGTCAGAGATTAGTTTTCCTCTTTTTTTGCTTTACCCTGTCAACTATTTTGCAAAGTCTCTGTTAAAATAAAGTTGAAACTCAATGGTTTGAAATAGCTAATATATTATCACCATTAATAATGTTCTTCAGCTTCAACTTCATAATTATTTAAATGTGTTATGTACTGTACAAATGAAAAAACACATAAGATGCATTATTACACCTCCTAACAATGAAAAGGAAGGACAATATAGCAACTGTAACATCAAATAAAGTGTGAAACAAATGGTAACACAGAATAAACTTATCAAAAGTAACTATCAAAGGACTCATTTAGAGAAAAATACCAGAGTCCTCGAATATGTAAGTTACAACAACATGAAGACATAGGCAGGTCAGCTATATCCTAACCCAAATAGACAGCTCTTTAATTTCTGCTTCAAGCCAGTAAGAACTAGGGAATTCCTCAGCTAAGCAAATAGCAAATTCCACAAACAGAGGCTTTGATAAGTAAATGCCCAGAATGCTCAGAAGCCCAACGATTCCAGGTGGCATGAAGAAACTATAGCAGCCCCTAATAGCCAGGTATGCTTCCACAGAGTAGATTCATTTAGTATTATAGGGTCCATAAATTATTAAATTGTCAGGAGAAGACTATACCAATAACACTGAATAAGCAGAACACATGGATCTGATCATCCTCTACCAGGAAAACAGCCACCACATGTGGGGACAAATAAGCTATTAAAGACTATGTCAGCTAAGACAAGACCTTTGTAAATTACACATTGCTTAATGGACAGCCAGTGTAGATTCATTAATACTGGTGTAACATGTTGTAACTTAAAGATCTCTCAATAGCTAGTAAACCATGTTCAGCACCAATCATATTCTGTGTCAGGAAGGCGTAAGTAGAGGGAACTGTTGTAGTCAGGCCAGAAGGAGACAAGTGCATCCAAGTCAGAAGACAGGGGGAGGTGCTTCATCAGGGTGATTTTGCAAATGTGGAAGCAAGGGGACTTTATGAGCACCAAAAAACAGTCCTTAAGTGATAGCCTGTAATCCACAATCACTCAAAGATCTTCCACCTTTAACACAAAACAGGGCATGTCTTCACTGTAAGAGATGTTAGGGGACTCCTTTATACTGGTTTTTCCCCTAAGTGTTACAAGAACAATGCTCTGAGCTTAATCCAGTTAATGTTAATCCAGTCATGGATGCTTTGACATCCCCCCGGGCCAGTAATCAAGGAGCTTGAATTCTCACCACTGACACCGGTGAGAGATGCTCACTTGGAACAAAGATAGGTATACATAGTATTTGCAGATGCAGCTCTCTGCACCAAGCACAATTTTCCTTAAGAGCACACAGGGAATACATTCAGTCCAGGATCTGGGTTTCCCTCGCTCCCTCCTTGGGCCCTCAATAAGACACCCCACTGGCACAGCTCCAGAGTTGTATCCTCAGCCAAGTGTCCTAGGCCAAGTCCTTCATCATCCACTCTGTGAAGCCAGTGCTCTGTACCCCTGCTCTAAGTAGCTGACACACACACACACACTTGGAGATTTTATTTTGAGACACACACACACACACACACACACACACACACACACACACACACACACCTGGGAAAGGCGGGCACAGATTTACTAGCTATCTCCCTCCACCCAGACTATAAGGTATATACTACCACCAGGACACTCCAAAGCCAGCTACTCTAAAGCTCTTACAAGTGCACCCAATTATACTGAGTGAGATTAATACTATTACAAATGGTAGTGTTTGACTACTGCAGTAAGGCTTCCAGGAGCGGCCACAGTGTCACCAAACAGATATAAGTACTCTCAAAGGTTAACAAATTCTTTAAAAGACCATCCACAATGACAGGTTTAAATATATTTAATAATAAATAATAAAATAACATGAAAATACTAAATATCTATTTACAGTAAACAGCAGAGTTTCAATCATAGGAAATATTAAAATAACATAGATGAATAGATTCACAAAGATACAGAAAAACAGTACTTAATTAATCCCACTACATCAACCTGACTGATCTAAAGAATTAATATTCCCTGTTACTTACTAAAGCTAGGCAAGATGAAGTGGGCGAGTGATCCTTCTATGTCAGGTTTCAAAAAACAGACTGCTCTGAGACTCCTTTCTCCTTTAGTATTAAAATATAATTTCATTGCTGGATTACAGAATGGCATCACATACATCTGGTTGTCTGACTTTTGGTTCCCATGCCCCCCTTACTAGAAACTCAACCAGAATCTCACACACGTCTTACAATACACACAAATAGAGTTTTGCTAAGATATGTTATAGCATCTGAAAGCCATAAAACCGTTTCAATATTTTCACCCTTCTATGGTAGCAATTAGTTCACTGCTAAGGACACTAGAACAGGATTCCTAGTCCTTATTTTTAGAGGCATTTTGTCTCTGGTTGCAATCAGAACTGTAATATACAGTCTTTATGGCCTACCAGGTAATTTAATTCACAATATTTTTCAAAGTTAGCTGGACTGAGAATAAGAATACACTATGAGGTGCCAAACTGTAGAAGAAACGGTCCGAAGCTTTGTAAAAGGCTTTATTCAAAATGCCACGAAAAACTCAATTTAAACACATAGCATGAATGCCATTAACCAAACTGCGTTTTCGTTTCTTCTACAGTTTGGCACTTCATAGTGTATTCTTGGTTTGTTTTGGTGTGCCATTCATTTTTATTGGTTTTAGACTGAGAATAACCTTTTCTCTTCCAGTATCTTGTGATACAATATTAAAGTCAAAGTCAAAAAGTAACTTTATTGTCATTCAGACGATACACCAAAATGTACAGCTGAAGAAAATTACGTTCCTCCAAGCTTGATGTAAAACAAAAGCGCAGAAACAAATACACATTTATAACAGTGACACAGTGTCCAAGCCAAATGAGACACAGAATGCATCAAGCCACCTCAGCTGTGCACGATTCAATGGAATCCCCACCAATCACTCCGCCACCAATCCCCATCTCTGACTCCATCAACATCTCAAGTCCAGTCCGATCCACAAATATAAATTCACACATGACTGACATGCAAAGTCAGGCCAACACCTGACTCACTGAATCCAGTGCAACCGCCGCTACCAGAAGACCCGAACAGCCACTACCAAATCCAACGATTAATCCACCATTTTCACCATCCAATACAGTTACCAGTTCCATCTCTGACACCCCTAGCATCCCAAAACCAGTCCGATTCCTCCTATCCAGTGAAATTCAGTATGGTCCTAACAACGAGCATGGCAGACAAAAATCTGGCTTCCGCATTCTGCGATCAGTTCAGTTCTCCACCTAGGCCACTGTAGACCCAAACTTCTACTAATCAGTCCAATGTTTCACAAAACATGGACATCACCGCCACAGTCTATCAGGTCCACCAGTCAAGAACGAATCACCGATGGAGCGCACATGACAATTCACACATTTTAAAACAATGACTATAACATAAATAAAATTAACAATAATTTAACAAAACTACACAAAATGGACAACTGGAGTTGGAGAGGCTTCTGCCACAGAGGGCGCCACCATCTTTTTCATATTTTATTAATTAAATATGTAAATTATTAAATATTTATAATTATTGAATATTAATTTCAACAGTTATAATACAGTCTGACATACAGGTGTATTTCTTGTTTTCTGTCCAGTAGGACCACATTTATTTAACAGAAGCAGCTTTACAAATAAATTTTCAACACAAACACCTGTACAAATCAGATTAACATACAAATGATATGTAATTCTTTACAAAACACCAGCTAGCTATGCTGGCATATGTTACACATCCACTGCCCTACTTCTTCTGGCACAGCTGGTAATACCTCACATCATCACATCTCTCCCCCCCTTTAAAGATAGAGAAACATTGCTGGAGAGGAATGAGCCTGTCTGGGAATACATTAATCCATACCTTGTCCTGAGAGCCCATCTGCATTAACATTGCTAACCCCACTATGGTGCTACACTGTCTTATCATACGCCTGCAACCCTAGGCTCCACCTTAATAACTTGGCATTTTGCTGGCTGGCATGATGTAGCAATGTTAAGGGATTGTGGTCTGTAACCACAGTGATTTTCCTTCCATACAGATGCGGCTGAGGTTTCTGCAGTGCCCATATTATGTCTAGACATTATTTTTCTACAGCTGCATAACATTCCTCCCTGGGTTGGAGTCTATGGTCAAGATACACCACTAGGTGCTGTAACCTCTCTGAGGAAACCTGGCTGAGTATAGCCACCACCCCATGGTTTGAAGCATCCACCTGCACAACAAATTATTTGTTGTAATCTGGACTGGCTAACACAGGGGGTCCTCCCAAAGCTCCTTTAAGCTTTTGGAATGCCTGCTTGCAGGCTGGGGTCCACACTACCTTATCTGACCTGTTTTTCCATATTAGGTCTTTGAGGGGAGCAGCTATTGCACTACAATTGTGAACAAATTGTCTACAGTACCCCACTGTCCGCAAGAATGCCCTCACCTTCTTTTTGGTAACAGGAGTATGCCACACCTGAATAGCTTCCATTTTGGCAGGTTCTGGCCTGATCTTACCACTCCCCACTCTGTCACAGGTAGGAGACATCTGCCATACCCACCTGACAATTACTGGGCTTAATGGTCAACCCTGCACTTTGCAGACTGCCCAGAGTCTCCCTGACATTCTGAAGGTGCTCTTGCCAAGAATGCTTGTAGATGGCAATATTGTCCAGGTAAGCAAGGTCATAATCTCCTGCTCCTGCTAGGATACAAACTACCAGCCTCTGGAAGGTTGCTGAGGCATTTTACATCCCAAAGGACATCTTTGTGAACTCTTACAATCCAAAAGGAGTCACAAAGGCTGACCTCTCTCTAGCAGTGGGAGCCAAGGGCACCCACCAGTATCTCTTGGTCAGTTCAATAGTGGTCAGATATTTAGCCTCACCCAGCTGTTCTAAGCCTTCATCTGTTCTAGATATGGGGAAAGCACCTGACTCTGTGTGACTGTTTGGTTTTCTGTAGTCCACAAAGAACCTGGTGCTGCCATCTTTCTTTCGTACCAGCACCACTGGGGAGGCCCAGGGACCGCTGGACTCCTGGATTACCCCCAGTTCCAACATTTCCTGCATCTCCTCCCTCAAAAGTCTGTCTGACTCACTCAGGCACCCTGTAAGGGGCCTACTTTATAGGCCTTTGGGGTCCTGTCTACACATGGTGCTGTACCAGATGGGTGCACCCAGGTTTCCCAGTGAACATGCCCCCAAACTTCTGCAATACTGCTTGAATTTCTTGAACCTGGGTAGAGGATAGCTGCTGGGACATTGCTACCCCTCTTACTGAGGTGTCATTCTTAGCCTCACTAAGGAGATCAGTCACTGGATCCCCCTCAGACTCCTCCTGCCACCTACTGCAAATACTCAGCACCAGGGCCTCCATAACATGATGAAGCTTCATCATGTTAACATGGTACAATTTGTGTCCCTGCCTCCTGCCTAGCAGGTTTGCCAAGTAATTAACATCACTGACTTTCTTACCACTTTGAAGGGTCCCTACCAAGCTGCCTGCAGCTTACTACATCTGACAGGAATGAGCACCATAACCTGTTGTCCCAAAGCATACTTTCAGGCTCCAGCATTCCTGTCATACCAGACCTTTTTCTGCTGTTGGGCTCCACCCAGGATCTCCCGGGACTAGCCAATGAGCTCCCTAAGGCTTGCCCTTTTACCCCGGGGATCATGTCAGTCACCCTGCTAGACAGGGGTCCAGGGAAGTAAATATTGTGGGAAGAAATAGCCACTGAATTGTTATGGTTGGGCTTGTGCGGGCCCTAGGGCCAATAGCCTAGTATCAACCTATGAACCTGAGGTTTAGGACATATGCTACAACAAACTCCTTGTGGGATTCACACTCACCCTCCCACTCATCATGAATCAAATCTAAAGGTCCCCTCACCCTAGCCCATACAGCAACTCAAAGTGTTAAAAACCTGGGGATTCCTGGGGTACCGCTTTGTACGCAAACAGCAGATGGGGCAAATATTTGTCCCATTCTCTCTTAAACTGGTCTGTAAATGCCTGTAGCATGATCTTTAGTGTAGAGTTTAACCTTTCCATAAGACCATTAGTCTGGGGGTGGTAGCAGGCGGTTTTTAAGTGCTTCACCCAACAATGCTTCCACAGACAAGCCAGCAGGTCTGACCTGAAATTGACATCTCTGTCAGTCAGTATTTCTCTCAGGAAACATACCCTGCTGAAAATCTCTAAAAAAGCATTTGCCACCTTCTCTGCCTCAATGGAGGACAGACCCACCGCCTCAGAGTATCTAGTAGCATAATCTACTATCACCAGGATATACTTCCTGTAGAACTTGGGGTAAGCAGAGGCCTCACAATATCCATAGCTACCCTATGAAATGGCTCTTCGATCACAGGCAAAGGCATCAGAGGAGTTTTGACCTTGTCTCCTGTCATGCCTAGCTTTTGGCACATCTCACAGTTCCTGCAGTATCCTAATACAGCCCTTGTAATCCCAGGCCAATAAAAGTTCTGCATAATACATCTCTTGGCATGGTTTATGTCCATATGAGTTGCAAAAAGAATGTCATGGGCTACAGCTAGAAGTGCCAGACAGTAGGCTCTGGACATTACCAACTGCTGTATTACCTTACCCTCTAGCCATCCCTCAGGGGTCCACTCTCCCTTTGTTCCAGTATACAGACTCCCCTTTTGCTTGAGAATCATGTGCCTCCTTAGCTACCTTCCTCAAGGCTTGTAAGGTAGGTTTCAAAAGCTGAGCCTGTCTCAACTCTACCTTTGTGACCCTTCCCAGCTCCGTTTCCACAGGAAGCCTGGTCTTCTGACATCGGTGCCTCACTGTCAGCCTGGGTACTATCACCCACCTATGTCCTTGTATTTACCTTGTCCATGGAAACATCAGTACCTACCAGCAGCTATCGCTAACTTTCAGGCTCACGTCTACATGGTAGCTCCCTCCCTGAGATAGCCACATCACCAGCCCAGCTTC
This sequence comes from Protopterus annectens, assembly GCF_019279795.1. NCBI lineage: Eukaryota > Metazoa > Chordata > Ceratodontiformes > Protopteridae > Protopterus > Protopterus annectens. The sequence continues at coordinate 1,558,727,942 of NC_056744.1, forward strand.
AGGTGTGGAGTCTGTCTGGGTCTCCCCCAGGATACCAGACCCACATGCCTGTTTCCAACACTGACTGCATGTAACTGCAATCACACAAGGTGCTACATTATCAAAATCATTCCTTATCACAACATCTGCAGGGATATCCTCAAGCCCACCTACCTGCTTGCTTCCTTTTTTGCACTCCCAGTCAAGATGAACCCTGGTCAATTATTTGGAATACGATCCCTCCTAAAGTTCTGACTGCAGTGGACTGCCCAATCAAGTACCACTCCTCTTTAACCACTGCAGGCTTCACATTTATGTCAGAAGATTTGTCTCTCTCTCTCTCTTAGCAATGGCCAGTCTTCCATCCACTAAGATAGGATACAAACACCGGTGACAGTTTGGTACCCCTGTTGTATCCAGACAGCTTACCACTGGCATGCTGTTTTTCCCACTTGCTGGCTTCCTCACCTTTTGCTCCCCACCTTGCTTCAGTGGGCATTTGTATGCTAGTTGGCCCATCTGGTTACATTTAAAACATCTAACCCTTGATCTTGGTCATGTAACTGAACTAGTGGCGTCCCCTGTTACTGGTGGATTCTGTTGGGGTGCTTTAGGCTACCCACCATGGGTTCCCTTATATCCAAGTGCAGCACTGGGTATTCCCTTCTTGTGCAGTGGTGCCCTGCTTGCTAAGTAGAGATCACCTTTTCTCCCAAGCTCATCTGCAGAGTTACACTCCTGGTCTGTCAAGCAGATTATCATGTCCTCAGACAAACTGCTAAGGGCTCATTCCCTCACCAAAAGGTCTGCCAGGCTTTCAAAAGTGGTGACCTGACATCCACTCATCCACCTATGAAAATAAGTCCTTAACTTGGCAATGTAATTGCATACACTTTCATCTGTCTTGTGTCTATGCTACAAAACCTTTTTTTTCTGTAAGCTTCAGGTGTTAACTTAAGACAATCCAATAAACATTGTTTAACTTTATCACAGTTTAAACAATAAGTATCAGACAATTTAGGAACAGCAGTTACAGCTTTACCATGGAATAAGGGGGTCAGGAACAATACCCAGAGCCCTTGGTCAACATTATACTGTTTACATACCCTTTAAATATATGAAAAAAAAACTATCAAAATTATCACCCTCTGTAAACTGTGGAAGAAATTTACTGACATTTATTGCTTCTAGGGTTTGGTTATTCCCTTCTCCATTACCTCCATGACCCTGAGGAACAGTTAGCATCTCCCTGTCATTTTGGCACTGTTTCTCCTTTTCCTCGGCCTCCAAATGTCGCAGTCTCTCTGCTGAATCTAATGCCAAACGTTTGGCCTCCAGTTCAAGTCTCTAACTCCAGATGGGTTTTTTAAGTCCTCTGAAGAAAAGGTGAACTGTCCTGTTTCTGAAAGCTGCAGATCCCCATCACAAGACTGGTTGTCTTCCTGCCTGCTGGTCTGTGCTGCAGCTGTGATTAACACTGAAATAATTTCCTCTTCTGTCAGATTCGCATGCATTTCAGTTTGCACACATTGGCCAACTGGTTCTTTCTCTGTTTGCCATTATCTTCTGCTGACATATTTGACTGCTTTCCCTGACTAAAATACTAAAATAAATAAAAGAGTTGTGAAAATGAAACTCTGTATTATCTTGTGGATGCTAAGTGTACACACACCTTCAAGTGACAACTGCCTACAGGTTAGTGAAGTTCAATTAATATCCCACCCAGCTGTCACCAATACATGATGGTCTCTACTCTGGGTCAGTAATCAAGAAGCCTCAGTCCTCATCACTGACATTAGTGAGGGACGGCCACTAGCAGCAAAAATGGATACACACAGTATTTTTAGATGCAGCTTTCTGCACCAAGCACAATTTCCCTTAAGAGTACATAGGCAGCACACTCCAGACTTAGGGCTGGACTGTCGTTCTCTCTCCAGGGCTCAAACAAGACTCCACACTGACCACTTTGGAGCTCTGTGTCTCTGTTCCAAGTAGCTGACACCTACACTTGGATATTTGATTTTCACACAAAGACACACACACACTCGTTGGAAAGGCGGGCACATATTTAACAGCTGTGCTTCCTCTGCACAGAGCTAGTCTAAGGCTCTTACAAGGGTACTCAAGTATACTGACCAAAATTAATACTAATACAAATGGTAGAGCTTCACAAATGCAGAAAGGGTTTCAGGAGCAGCCACAGTGTCATTAAAATAAGCATGAGTAATCTTAAGATGTTATAAATATTCTCTAAAAGACTAGCCACAATGAAAGCTATAGAAATATTTAATAATAAATAATAAAATAGAAAGCATGAGAGTACTAGATATCTACTCACAATAAACAGAGTTTCAATCACAGAAGATATAAAAATAATGCAGCTGGATAGATTCACACAGATGCAGAAAAACAATACTTAACAATTCTCACAATATTTTCCTGACTGACTAATGAATTACTGTTCCCTAATTAAGTTAGTTACTACAGCAAGGCAAGATGATGAGTGTTGAATTGCTTACTACAGCAAGACAAGATGAGGAGTGTGGCTGTGTGAAATATCTGTGAGAGATCTTTCCTGTCAAGTTCTGAAAAATAAAGTGTCGCTGCAAGAGTTCTGTCATATCTCTCACTGATATCGAAAGAACCATTTCAGTGCTGGTTTTAGAATGACATCTCATCTGGTCACCTGACACTGATACAGTACATACCCAGCGCTTTGCTATGATCTGTAGCAGTACCTGAAAGCTATAAAATGATTTCAAAAACTTCCACCCTTCCAGGGTAGCAATTAGTTCACCCACAAGGACAATACAGTAAGATTCCTAGTTGTGGTTTTCCCAGACATTTGGGCCTCTAGCTGCAATCAGACATTTAAGATAAAATCTTTATGACCTAAACCAACCCATTTAATTTTAACCTATTTTTCAAAATTAGCTGGACTGAGAGTAACCTCTTCCCTTCCAGAATTCTATGATAAAACAGATACACTTAATCAGTTATAATAATACTGTCTGACATACATGTATATCTCTTTTCTGTCCAGCAGGACCCACTGTTGACGTATTTTTATCACGAGCAATTTACAAATACATTTTAACACAAGCATCTATATAAAATCGGTGTGATAGTCAAATGACATAAAATTCTTTACAAAACTCCAGCTATCTACGCTGGCATATGTTAGACATGGATTGCCCTACTCTCCCTGGCACAGATCATCACAAAGAGTATTGGTCATTTTTTGAAGCAAGTGCAAGTTACAAACCATTGCATCTGGATGTATCTTTCATAACGTACAATATACTGAACTATACAAGTTTTAATGCACAAAGTATGCAGTTTTTGTATTTTACTTTACTTATGCAAATGGCCTTACTGAAAATTTTCCTGGAGATAAAAATCCCTGATACTAAACCAACAGTGCCTCACTACATAAATTAACTTATAAGCTATTGTATTTCCATGTTAAATGAATTATTGTTTTTCCTAAAAACAAGTTGTCACCCAGGTCCTGCAGCTTGAACTTATTATATTGAAAAGTACCATCTCTGATGTAAAGTGAAACCACAGCATCAGTAATAAGCGGATCATCTGAAGAATTAAGTTTTTCTGCTTATCCAGAATGCTTTGCAGATGTATGTAAATCATTGCTCAATACCTGCATCAATTTTGGGTAAGGATGCATACTGTGTGCATATATATATATATATATATATATATATATATATATATATGAATTAACAGAAAAATTAAAAAAAAAAAATCAAACACAATATAATAATTTATTTTTTCAAATTTGCTTGCACCTTTAGCATGAGGACCATAACTAGGAAAAATAACTGAAGATAAAAATTACTAAAACAAAGTGAACAAAACACTGTAAATATTAGACCAGATTACAGTGCAATTTATCTTTAGGGTAACATGTTGTGCAAAGCTTTTAAGACTAACTCAAACACAGGTAATTCTACAAGAGTATTTCAACAAGCCCTTTGTGTATAATTTGTAACCGATGAACTGCATCCTCATGGGCAATGTACCCCCTTTTCAGACACGTGCTACACTGAAATTATGGGAACGTATCAACTGGCATAGCTCTCTTTCTCTGACAATAGCTGTAGTCATACTGGTGTACCCATTAAAGTCACTGGGACGTCATCAACAATGTTAAAGGAGGTCATGATGTTGATATAAAGAAATTAGTTTTTTTGGTACTTACGTATTATCGTAACCACATCTGTAACCTATTAGATATCGCTGCTTGAAAACATCTTCTCTCATTTAAATGCAAGACTGAAATCAGCACGGAGGTTCTGTCCAGTGTACTATTACATAGTTTTACTTCCATTGCGATAATATGCAAGTACCGAAAAGTACAGTTTTGTACCTACCATAAATGTAGATGTTCGAGTGCTCATACAGCTGCAGTCATTACAGATGGGTTATCCTGCCGTCAGGCGGGTCCTCGGTCGGCCGAATTCCAAAGTTTAGGTCTGGCGTTGGTTGTCGTCGCTTCCTTCCTGACGTCACTGCGGCAGGGGTATAAAAGAGGCAGCCGACACCATTTTCTTCAGTTTTTCTTGCCCCAGATGTCAGGTGCCCCCAGAAGGAAGGCAAAACATAATATTATGCAAACATGCAATGTAGATAAATCAAAAACAGTAGTTGCAAGCAAGTACACCATAAAAGAATACCCCAAATAGGTTGTATGATAAAGGTGTTTGTCATAAGACCTGTCCTAAGAGGGGATGGAGGGTGGGTAACCTGGACTGCAGCTGTATGAGTACTAAAACATCTACATTTATGGTAGGTACAAAACTGTACTATGTTCATCGTGCATACAGCTGCAGTCATTACAGATGGGTAGAATCCCAAAGCTAAGTAAGGGTGGTAGGCACTAAGTGGAACTAGGAGGGATGAGGATGCCCTGCAGGACAGCTGTGGCAAATCCCGCTCTAGATTTTGAGTATAGTGGAAGGTGGTAGTGCTTGGAGAAAGTGTGCACTGAACTCCAAGTAGCTGCTTCCAAAATGTCCTTGGTAGGGACCCCCCTGAGGAAAGCTGCAGAGGTAGCTGTAGCCCTGGTGGAGTGGGATCTGATGTATACAGGCACAGATTTGCCATGAAATGAATAACAAAAGCGTATGCAGTGGGCTATCCAGTTTGAAATTGTCTGTTTGGAAATAGCCTTTCCTTGAGCACCTGTAGCATAGGACACAAAGAGCTGCTCAGATTTCCTGAATAGCTTTGTTCTGTCCAAGTAATAATGAAGTTGTCTGTGAATGTCCAAGGAATGTAGTAGTCTCTCCCCTTTGTTCTGTGGATTTGGATAAAAGGTAGGTAAATGAATAGTCTGATTCAAAGCTACACTGGATACTACCTTTGGCATGAAGGTAGGCTTGGTTCATAAGGAAACTCTGTCCTGATGGAAAATGAAGAATGGTCGCACAGCCATGAGGGCCTGTAGTTCTGAAACCTTGCGTGCTGAGGCAATAGCCAGAAGGAAGGCTGTTTTCCATGACAAGTATTGTAGCTCTGTTGAAGAAGCCGGCTCAAGGGGAGGCAGGGTCAGCTTTTCCAATACGAAGTTGAGGTCCCAAGCTGGGACGGGTGGTTTCCGTGGGGGTTTTATATTTTTTGCCCCTCTGAGGAACTGCCTTAATAGAGGATGTGAGAATAAAGGATGATCTGTATTGTATTGTGCAGAAATGGCTGAAGTGTGAATCTTGATGGAGGAGAAGGAAAGGCTACTGTTTAACATCTCAGCTAGGTACTGTAAAATTTGAGGTATATTTATTACCCAAGGATTCTGGCCCTTTTCTTGATTCCAGGAACAAAATCGTTTCCGTTTGGCGGAGTAGGCTTTTCTAATAGAGGGTCTTCTGGCCTCCAAGATGACATCCTGCACCTCCTTGGAGAGGAGAGTCTGTTGGGAAATTAAGGTATTCTCTGTGCAGCTAGATTTAGGGTTTTGAGCTGGCTGTGAAGGGTTTTGTAGTTGTGCTGGGACAACAGAAGAGGGACTAGAGGTAGGATCGATGGTGGGGAGTGTGCCAGGCTCTTCAGGAGAGGATACCAGTGTTGTCGTGGCCAGTCTGGAGCAATGAGAATCATTTGTGGCCTCTCTGCTCTGGCTTTTAATAGAACTTTGGTCAGTAGAGGAAGAGGCGGGAAGGCATAGACTGTCAATGTTGTCCAATTTAAAGAGAGTGCGTCCACTTTCCAGGCCTGTGGATGATAGGTCCTTGAACAAAATTTTTCCAACTGGTAATTTCTGTGGGTAGCAAATAGATCTATGTCTGGCTGTCCCCATGCTTGAGTTATCTTTGAGAAAACTTGAGGATGCAACTTCCATTCGTGTGGGTTTGTCATATTTCTGCTTAAGTTGTCCGCCAGTGTGTTTTCCTTCCCTGGCAGGTATTGCGCCTGTAGTTGAATTTACAATTCCAGTGCTGTGTTCCATAGGGTCATGACTTGCCTGCACAGGGGGTATGAATGAGTCCCCCCCCTGTTTGTTTATGTACCAAATGACTGTGGTGTTGTCTGTCCTTATCAATAGCTGGCCTGGATGCAGTAGGTCTTTGAAGGTCATAAGAGCATTTTGCACATCTAGCATCTCCTTTTGGTTGATGTGTAGGTGCTTCTCTTTTTGGGACCATTTTCCCTGAATGGACTGATCTGCCATGTGTGCTCCCCAGGCGTAGTCTGAGGCATCCGTTGTGACAATTTGAGTTGTTTGAGGTACACAGAAAGGGAGACCTGTGTTTCTTTGGCATGCTTGAGCCCACCACAAAAATTCCTTTTGAAGGCATGGAATGAGTGGTATAATTGTTTCCAAGCTGTGGCTGTGTTGAGACCATAGGTTTTTTAGGTACCATTGTAGTTTCCTCATATGCAGCTTTGCACATGGTATTAGTAGGATGCAAGATGCCATGAATCCCAGAGCCTGCAGGACTTTCCTTGCAGTTAGTCTGGTGAAAGTTGCCATTTTGTTGAATTATTGAGACAGTTGCCCTTGTTTGTCTGGCATGAGGTAGGCCATCTGGGTGGTTGTATTTAAGCTGGCACCCAGGAAAATTATCTGTTGAGAAGGAATTAGTTTTGATTTCTTTTTGTTCACTGTGTATCCCAGGTAGTTTAACAGTTTTATTACAAACGCCAGATGCTGCAATAGAATGTCCTTGCTGTCCGCTTGGATCAGGCAGTCGTCCAGATATGGGTAGATTTGTATTCCTTGTTGTCTGCAGAAGGCAATTACTGATGCCAGGCATTTCGTAAACACTCTGGGTGCAGTAGATAAGCCAAAGGGCAATGCAGATAATTGGTAATGGGTTGAACCTGCAAGAAATCTGAAGTATCTTCTGCAATCTTGTCTGATAGGGACATGCAGATATGCCTCCTTGAGGTCCAATGTTACCAGCCAAGACTCCTTGCCCAGCATGGGAAGAAGCTGCTGTAATGTGAGCATCTTGAATTTTGGCACCTGTAGATATGTGTTTAGGATGGATAGGTCTAAGATGGGTCTCCAATCTTTGTCTTTCCTTGGTACCAGGAATAGTCTGGAATAAAAACCTTGACCTTGTTCTTTTGCAGGTACCTCTTGAATCGCTTTCATATCCATGAGAGTGGAAATTTGTCTTTGTGCCTCTGCCCTTTGATTTTGTGGCAGGTTTGGCAAGCCTCTCATTTTTGGAAGGGTGTGAAAGTGGAACCTGTAGCCTCTGTCTATAATGTCCAGAATCCATTTGTCTTTTGTAACAATGTGCCAGTTTTTTGAAAATAATGCCAGTTTTCCGCCCAAAGGTGCTGCCATTAAAGCTTTGTGACTGTGATCTATCTTCTCCACCTCTTGGGGTTGGTGCTTGCCACTGTCTAGCTCTGTAAGATCCTTCAGGTTGTCCTCTACCCCTTGGGCGTCTGTATCTGCCCCTTTGAGGTCTGTCTGTGGCAGGAAAGGACCAATTTTTTGAAGGCCAGTTTCTGCTGAAGCGTGGAGGTTGCACCTGCAAGAAATCTTTCACTGTTTGCATAGATTTTGCTTTTTCCTCCATTTTCTTTAGTACCTCCTCAGATTTAACACCAAACAACACATCTTTTTGAAGTGGTGCATCTAATAACTTTGCTTTGACATGATCTGGTAAGGTTTGCTCTTTGAGCCAAGCATGTCTACGTATAACAGACCCCGTGACAGCAGCTCTACATGAGGCCTCTAAAGCATCAAAACCACACTGCAAGGTATGTTTACCCACTTGCTCTGCTCCATGCAACAAATCCTGCAACTCTTTCAAATCTGGTTGTTCTGTTTGTGTCATTTTGCTTTTCAGCTGAGATAACAAAAACTGCTGGTACTTTAACATAAGAAATTGACAGTTTAATGCCCTCATGGTTAAAGTGGCAGATGTGTACACCTTTTTCCCCCACCTTTCTAATGCTCTGGAATCTCTCTCTGAAGGTAAAGGGTTTTTAGCAGTAGAGGCCTTTATTCCCTTGGGACCCTGTGAAATTGTTTCTGAGTCTGCAGTATGGCTTTTATAAAGGAACTGGTGAGAATCAGGAACCCGGTAATACCTGTCTGGTTTAACAGGGGCTGTAGGTAAAGAATCTGGATTAAGGCTGGCTTCTGTGTACACATCATCCAATATATCTAAAACAGGAGGGATAGCCAAGGGCCTATGCTGGGGGAGCAGTAGAAATTCCCTGAGCCTTTTCTTGGAATTTGAGTAATCTTGGCCTTCCCAGTGAAAGTGTTCCCTCAATGTATGCTGGGTTTCCCCAAAAGAGTAGTCCTCGGGGGGGAGACCGAGGGAATAGACTCCTCAGCATCAGGGTCTTCGAAAGGGGAATAGGCATAATCCTGGTCCTCAGAATGGTCTGAGGTAATAGAAGCCCGGTCTGAGGAAGGGTAGTCTTCCTCCAATCTGGGTCTTTTGTCAGAGGGGGGTTGAGAACCCCTGATGAGAGTTATCAAATCCTCAGCCATTTTAAGCATCTGCTGTTTAGGCATGGGGCCTTGAGAGGTGGTCTGAGGACCCTGTGTTTTAGATTTCATGGCAGCTTTAGATTTAGTGAAGGATTTAATAGAGAAGGTGGAAGGCCTGAAGATGCCTTCAGAAATGGCAGGCCAGACTAAATTTTCAGTTTCCCCACCAAGAGTGGCGTCGGTATCAGCAGTGGGAATGGAGACTGAGGAGCCTGTGACCTCGGGTACTGAAGTCACCGGTAAAATAGTTTAATCGGTAGTCAGGGGCTGCGTAGGTGCCTCGATGAGAACCGGAGAACCAGTAGTCGGCCTAAGCGTGGTCTCAGTACTTGGTGCAGACCTCGGATGTCGGTCCTTGTCTTTGCGTCTTTTGCTTAAAACTGGTGTCGCAGTATCCGACGACATGATATAATTAAATTTTTTGCCAAAATAATGAAGGGCGAACTCCGCCCGGCGCTTAATAGTGTGCTTGTTGAACCTAGCACAAAAACGGCAGGCCGAGACGTCGTGGTCTGGCCCTAAGCAAGGTATACAGAAAGAGTGGAAATCCTTATGCGGTATTTGCTTCCCACAAGAAATGCAATTATTAACTTTGTCTGACATCGGTCTGAGGCAAGAAAAGTTTCAACGGGTACTTAGCTTTAAAGAAGACTTCGGCTGAAATACTTTCGTAAATCTCAGGAGCTGGCCAACCGGCACTTGCGAACTGCTTCTGCTTCGGGCACCACACGGCAAGAAAGACTGGAGAAAATGGCATCGGCTGCCTCTTTTATACCCCTGCTGCACTGACGTCAGGGAGGAAGCGACGACAACCGACGCCGGACCTAGACTTTGGAATTCGGCCGACCGAGGACCCGCCTGACGGCAGGATAACCCATCTGTAATGACTGCAGCTATATGCACGATGAACATTCTGAAATAACACTTAGGTACAGTCAAGGAAAAGAAGGGGCCAAGAACTATAAAGTACAGTAGAATTTCTGACGTGGCTGACAGTTCGATATGAAAACCAGTGTTATAAAAACATGTTACAAATATAATGTCCTTATTAAATTACACTGACATGAGTTTGCTTGCGTGACATACTTGTCAATATCAGAGATCTGTCTTCCTGGGGTGGTACACTGGTACAGTGCAGATGCTTAAAAGAGAATAAAACTTGGGAAAGCCAAAGCAATGTTAGCAGTTTAAGGGGAGTAGTGTCCGTAGCACAGGATAATTAACACTTTCAGCTGTGGAAGACATTTTTTTAAAAGTGCGGTCCAGAAGAGGAAACAGAACGTACGGTCAAAAATAAAGGCGCAAGGGAGACCACAATTACAATCCTGTAAAGCAGTAACGTGAGTGGGAAGACAGACAGAAATGAAACTGGCAGTAAAAAGTCTGTGCTGAACAATAAACACAACACCAAAGCATAACTTATAAACCGCAGGTTTATAAATTATGCTTTGGTATTGTGTTTATTGTTCAGCACAGAGCATAATTTATAAACCGCAGGTTTAATCACCAACACTTCAATGGGATGATTCACACAAATTTTAAAATAAAATGGGGAAGCAGTATCAAATGCAAAGTACTGGTAGCCAATATAACCAAATAGCGGTGAGAAACACAACCATGAAATAGCTGCATTGAATGAGACACATTTTGTACAGAAATTCTGTGTTCATTTCAGTCTTAGTAAAATTAAATGACAGAAAACATTTTAAAGCAGTGATATATACCATGTTACAAATGTGGTTGTGATAATACGTAACTACCCTTTTTTTTTTTTTACTATATAATGTTGTTTTTATTGGACTGCTCTCAGTATTTATAATGAAAGAAATATTTATTGCCATTTATTGTTAAAGCACTTTGTAAAGGGCTTCTCCTTCTTTAAAATGGCACCCCTGCCCAGTGTGGATTAAATACAGCAACTCCAAGACAGAGAAAAGCATATTTGCTGAGATATCATTAAATTATTCCTCAAGAGTACAGGACGTATCTTTAGTGCATTGATATGTGGTGTCTACAGTGTGACATTTTTTGCCTCTAGCATTTGTTGCAACTTTGCATTTTTTTTTATTAAAATCTTCATAAAATCCATTATTGGTCTATACCATTTTCAGCCGACATTATCTCTCAGTAACATAAGCACTGAGTTACTATAGGGTGTACATCCATATAATTAAATAGGTACACGATTGTGCATACTCTGTGAAATATCTGTTAAAACCTATGGACCCATCTACACATTATCGACTTGGTAACATCACTGAGGCAAAGTCAGTTTTGTGGGTGCCCACCAACAACTTATATATAAAACTCATACCCGTGATCAAAAAATAAATCATAAACTTTCCTTATTAAAATAAACATAACAAGTAAAATGTACTGAACAATATCACTAGATAAAGTGTGAATAGACAACTTTTTTCGACACAATATCTACCCATTTTTGTGCAGCTTCGGAGATGGCATGTCTAAACAGCTGTGGGCAGGGGTGCAGTGGATTTGTCCCTGCATTAAATAGGTTTCAATGTTTTGAGCTTTTAACATTTGGGGCTTTTTGACTTTTCAGTTTTCAATCAGTGACAGGGATCCATAAGTAAAAATAAAATCCAGACAACTTTCACCCATTCAGTTCTTCATCTTCAGTTTACACAAAACTGTTTGGTTTAACAAATTCATTTTCCAAACACTGTCAAGACCAATAAAATATAGTCTTAACCAACATATACGATGTGTAATTAGGAAAAAATAAAGGCCTAGTTCACAGCCACCTTTCAATTTGGTCTTGAATCCATCAAAGGCGTATTCTCTTTCAAGAAATGGAGATATAAAAGTGTTTCTTAAAAAGAAGTCAGTAACTATAGTAACCAGACAAATTATATGCCTGACATACAGTAACTTCACAGACTGAAGGGTCTATTCTGTGCTTATTCATCATTTTAAAAACTAAAAAAGGTTTTAATCTTCATCTCTCCAACTAGAAATACAAATGTTTTGTGGTACCACTTTCTTCATAACTTAGAGTCCATTTTGGTTTGGGAATTTTCTTTTATAACTGTAGTTGTCACAAAATTGCATTTCATCTTCTTCCTCAGCACCAAAAACCTTTACTGTGGGAAGCCAGTTTAACTATATGATAACACACAATACAATGCAATCAACTTTACAAAAAACGTCTGCACTTTCCACAGAAATAGCAAGTATCAAACTGATGGGTGTAACCTTGTTACCATATAAAACACAAAATTATACAGTTGTGATGAAAACGTGTGTTATTTTTGTACTTAAATTTCTTGTTTACCACAGTACTCTTGACTACCCTAACATTTTTCTTGAAGATGAAAGTTCCTGCCATGGCCTCATGAAAGAATGACTCCACAATGCCCCAGCATCTAAATTACTGTATAAGTTACATGTCCATGCTATTTGCAGCCATAAAAAAGTCTTGCATCCTAGTAAGGCAAGTTGCAATCTATGCCTCACAGTTGGAACCCCCTGAAGTGAAAAAAGTAGCATGTGCGATGATTTAATTCTGAAACAATAATGTAAGTTAAAAGCTGTTCTTCTAAATTATGTTGTGGTCGACTGTCTAGAATACTTTCCTAGCCAATGCAAATCATTTCTAATAACTGTCATGACATCATTTTACAGATGCAAAAATCTCAGTAGCTATTACAATCCAAACTTCAAAGCATATATAAACTGGCACTGGATCCCAATTTATATGTCTCCCCCAACTGTAATGGCCGTGTTAGTGTTTGGGGATCTCAACAACAATACTGTCATTGCAAACAGCTCTACTTGAATATCAGTAGAAGTACTTCAAACAGTATAAAGGATGAAATGTGGGTGGAACTCTGCTGACCTCCGGCCATACAATATATCATAATAACAACAACAGTATAATTTTAGATAGCTCCACCAATGTCAGCTGCAGTTCAACTAGTGTTCCCTGCACCATCTTACTAATGTACGTTAGCCCTACACCTTACCTTAAAAAACCCTTTCCGTAACACTGCAACTACGCACGACACTCAGAGACACACCAGATACAGCAGCACACAAGCACACAGCACTAAAAATACCCCCTATATAGCACTAATTCTAACACCTACACACATACTGCTAATTCCTAATGCCGATACTTTCAGTACATCTGAATGTTTTCACATTAAACTCCCAAACCCACACATGCTTTACTCACATCCACTTGATCTTCCTTATTTCAACATCTGCAACATTCAGTGATGACAACTTTCAGCAAATTTCCAAAGAAGTTCACTCTGTCAAATGACTGAAGATGTGACAGAGAGAATGACAGGGCTAGGAATACTTCTCAAGTTAGGAACCTTTTCGTCCATTGAGACTTGTCTATTTATTTGATTACATTTAGATCCCTAGCATGTGTGTTTTATAGCTACTGGTTATGCAAAGAAATAAGAGTTCAACTAGGACTGGATCTTTCTTAGTTCAAAAAGCGAGACCAGATTAGTTACCTGACAGCAACTGACAGGCTAATGAGTATAAGGACTGAGGTGTTAATCCACTGCAATAGTTGAAGGATTAAAATACTTTAATTATCTTGGTTCAAAGTCAAGGGGCCTCTGCAGTTGAGTAATATACTTGGACTTGTACATAAAAAATAAGATACTGTACATAGCTCTCAACCTTCCATCTCCAAAATGAGGAACACTAGCCCTCAAAATGTGGAACACATCCTAACGGCTTACCAACAACTTCAACCAGGAAGGTCATAGGATGGTTAATATCTGCTGCTTTTACTTATAAAAAAGATCTTTTAATGAATTAATAGGATTAATTTCGATTTACCATGAATATCAGTTAAAAAATTCCTAACATTGAATGTGTAAAGTACAGTTTTGTACCTACCATAAATGTAGATGTCCGAACTGGATAGCATCTGCAGTCATAACAACTGGGTTGTCCTGTCGTCAGGCAGCCCTTCAGTCGGCCGGATTCCAAAGTCCGGGTCCGGCTTCGGCTGATGTCGCACTTCACCCGACGTCATCTCTGTTGGTCTTCGGGTATAAAGGCATCAGCCGACGCCATTTTCCTCAGTGTTTCTTGCCCCAGATGCCAGTAGCCCTCTTGTAGGCTAAAAATTTTGGATAAATGCCAATGTTTCCAAAAAGATAGTGGTAAACACAAAAAATAAGCATGTATGTACATATATACAACAAGTACACCATAAAGGACTCCCCCCACCAGCTAGCTATTAGGGGGGTAAACACCCTACGAGTACCACAGAGGGAAGGAGGAGGGTAATCCTGACTGCAGATGCTATCCAGTTCGGACATCTACATTTATGGTAGGTACAAAACTGTACTATGTCCTTCATGGATGCATCTGCAGTCATAACAACTGGGTAGAATACCATAGCCAACTAGGGAGGAGGAAGAAACTAGATTATGGTGTGTTTAGGATCCCTTGCAGTACAGCAGTGGCAAACCCTGCTCGGGATCTGGAATATAGAGGTAAATTATAATGCTTGGCAAATGTATGCACGGAGGTCCAAGTAGCCACCTCAATAATGTCTTTGGTTGCCACTCCTCGTAAAAGGCTGTGGTAGTGGCTGTTGCCCTTGTAGAATGAGGTCTTATGTTCTGTGGAATTGGTTTTCCATGGAAGGAGTAACAGAATCGTATGCAATTTCCTATCCATTTGGAGATTGTCTGTTTGGAAATAGCTTTTCCTTCCCTTCCTGTTGCATAGGCTACAAAAGCTGATCAGATTTTCTGCTACTTTTGTTCTGTCCAGGTAGTAGCGTAGCTGTCTATGTACATCCAAGGTATGCAGTATTCTTTCCCTCTGTTTTGTGGGTTGGGAAAGAAGGTAGGTGGGTGGATTGCCTGGTTTAAAGACACTCTGGATACCACCTTAGGCATAAATGTAGGATTAGTCCTCATGGACACTCTATCTTGATGGAAGATTAGGAAGGGTTGTACTGCCATTAGGGCCTGAGTTCAGAAACCCTCCTGGCTGAGGTTATTGCCAGTAGGAAGCGGTTTTCCACGATAGATGCTGTAGGTCTGCTGTTGCTGCTGGCTCAAAGGGTGATAGTGTCAACTTTTCTAGCACAAAGTTCAAGTCCCAAGCTGGTAATGGTGGTTTCCTTGGAGGTTTTACATTCTTGATTCCTCTGAGGAACTGTCTGAGTAATGGGTGTGAAAAACAGGTGGATCAAAGCTGTATTCTGCTGATATAGCTGATGCATGTATCTTGATGGAGGAGTAGGACAGGCCTGAATGTAGAAGTTCTGCCAGATACTCCAGAATGTTAGGCATATCTATGTTTGACACATCTTTTCCTCTTTCAGTACTCCAAATGACAAACCTTTTCCATTTTCCTGCATAGTTCCTTCTTGTTGAAGGTCTGCGGGCTTCAAGAATAATGTCTTTAACTCTTTGGGAAAGTTCTGGAATAGCTGCTGCTATGTGATGTTCCATGCAGTCAGTTGCAACGTTTTTAGGTTTGTATGCATGATGCTGTAGTTGTTCTGAGTTAACATCAAAGGCATCAGGGGTATTGGCCACATATTGTTCTGAGACATGCTCCTCAGCAGTGGGTACCAGTGTTGTCTTGGCCAGTTTGGAGCTATTAGGATTATCCTTGGACGTTCTTCCTTGATTTTTAGTAATACCTTGTGTATCAAGGGAAGAGGTGGGAATGCATATGCTGTTAGGCCTTTCCAGCTGAAGGAGAGCGAATCCACTTTCCATGCTAGTGGGTGGAATGTCCTTGTGCAGAACTTTTTGAGCTGGTGATTGAGAGGGGAAGCAAATAGATCTATCTGAAGCATTCCCCATTTCTTTGAGATGGTCTTGAAGATGTCCAGGTGTAGCATCCATTCGTGGGCATCCGATGTGGTTCTGCTTAATATGTCTGCTAGAGTATTTTATTTTCCCGGTACAAATATTGCCTGTAACTGGATGTTGTAGCTGAGTGCCAGGTTCCACAGCTCCAAAGTCATTCTGCATAGGGGGTATGAATGAGTGCCTCCCTGTTTGTTGATGTACCACATGACTGTGGTGTTGTCTGTCCTTATCATCAACTGGCCCTCTTTGAGAAATGGTCTGAAGTTTTGGATTGCCAGTTTTACTGCCAGCATTTCTTTTAGGTTGATGTGCAGGTGAAGTTGATCCTGCGTCCACAATCCTTGCACGCATTTGTCCAGCATGTGGGCCCCCATCCTAGGTCTGAAGCGTCTGTTGTGATGGTCTGGCTTGCTTGACATCTGCGAAAGGGTAGCCCTGGGTTTGACTGGCATGCTTGAGCCCACCATAGGAACTCCTGTTTTAAGCATGGAATTAGTGGAATTTCTGTTTCTAGGCTGTGCCTGTGTTGGGACCATAAATTCTTTAGGTACCACTGTAGTTTTCTCATATGTAGTCTGGCAAGTGGAACCAAGATTATGCATGATGCCATGAAGCCCAAGGCCTGCAGTACTTTTCTTGCTGTTAACTTGTTCTGTTTTGTTAGTGCCAAGAAGTAAAGAGGGAGTTCTCTTTGTTTTTCTGCAGTTAGGAAAGCCATTTGTTTTAGTGTCCAATTCCCAAGAATGTCCTTGTCTGGGATGGGATCAGCCTTGATTTTTGTAAATTGACTGTGTATCCCAGTGCTTGTAGCAAGTAAATGACCCTTTGTAAATCTGTTGTCAGCTTGCTTTTGTTGTCCCCTTGTAGCAGGCAGTCGTCCAGGTATGGGTAAATTTGAATTCCCTGTAGTCTGCAGTGGGCGATTACTGATGCCAGGCATTTTGTGAATACTCTGGGCGCAGTAGATAAGCCAAAAGGCAATGCTGAGAATTGATAATGCTCTGATCCTGCAAGAAATCTGAGGTATCTTCTGCAGATTGGTCGAATGGGGACGTGCAGGTATGCCTCCTTGAGATCTAGAGTTACCAGCCAACACTCCTTGCCCAGCATGGGAAGAAGTTGCTGTAGGGTCAGCATTTTGAATTTTGGGACAATGATGTATGTATTTAATGGGTTCATAGGTTCATACTAGGCTATCTGCCTGAGGGCATTTATAAGCCTAGCCCATTGTTTTGTGGCCCTTTAGTATGGGGAACTATACCCATTATTTTGCTGTGCCTCTGTCGAGCAGTGACACTGAGGTAATTCCTGGGGTATATCTGCGATCTCCCATCCATTGGTCAAGATTTCTCTTGAACAAGGCCAGCGAGGTGCTCTGCCTCACATGTACCGGGATTTTGTTCCACAGCATAGGGAGTCTTTGGGTGATGAATCTATCCCTCCAGCACGTCCTATTAATAGCCGTGTCGAGGTTTAAGTCTCCCGCCCTTGTGGCTCTGATGGATCTAGATTTTTGAGGTGAAGCATATTCATCAAATCTGGGTTTGACATGGCCTTGTATGTTAGGCAAAGGTCACCTCTGAGCAGCGGTAAGCGACTGAATAGAGCTGGAGTTCTTTCAGTCGGGCAGCATAGGACAGATTTTGAGACCCTTTATCCTTTTGGTGAGGAACTTTGTGGCCTCTCCAGCTGCTGCAAGTGTCGGGTCAGATACATTCCGAATGGGGCATTGTACTCAATCATTGGTCTGATGAGTGATGAGTAAAGGAGACTATGACCTCCCTTGATCTAGATGAGAATCCCTTCATGATAAGGTGGGCAATGTAGAAGGACTTCCTAACTACTTTAGCTACATGGGTGTCGAATGACAGACTACTATCAACCTGGGTCCCCAGGTCCCTGATAACTTCTTCTGTGCTCAGTGGATTGCCACCTATTTGGTAGCTAGGGTAACCTTGTTTTTCCCGAAGGGTATGACTATGCATTTTTGGCATTTAACTTTAGGCCGTGGCTCTGCACCAGTTATCCATTTCTGTGAGACCCTTCTGAAGGATATCTGTGTCAGATGTGTTTTCTACTATGGCCCAGTTTGCAGTCATCTGCAAACTTTGTCAGCCATAACCCTCCTGTGTTTGCTTGTACTGGAAAAGTAGATGCCAAACAAGAGTGGGCCCAGGACTGAGCCCTGTGGGACACCACTTGTGACAGGCTTTGAGTCTGACATGGCGCCAGCAACTCTGACCCTGTGGGTTCTGTCACTCAGCCAGTTTGCAACCCATCTTGTGATGTATGGGTTAACATTTAAGCTGATGAGTTTTTCAATGATACCCGAGTGGGGTATTGTATCAAGGCCTTAGCCAGATCGAGGTAGGCTGTATGGACTGCCTTTCCCTCATCAATGGCTTTGGTGACTGTTTGAAAAAGTCAACCAAGTTTAAAAGGCATGATCTGCCTTTGACAAAGCCAAACTGGGTTGGATCCAAAGTCTGCAAATTCCCTATGTCTTTATTTATGAGGTCCATTATGATCCTCTCCATGGCTTTGCAGATAAGGCTTGTCAAGCTAATGGGCGGTAATTTCCAGGGTCTGTGGAGGCACGCCTTTGTGAAGTGGGACCACAGTTGCAGTGCGCCACTCCTGGGTGCGTATCCAGAGGTAAGACTTTGATTAAACAGCTGTCCTAGCTGTGGGTTTAATTCCTCATTGAGTTCGTGGAGCACACAGCCGGGGACACCATCGGGTCCCATGGATGCTGTGTTTTTGCTTTGGAGAGAGCAGTTCTCACTTGGCTGGAGATGTTTGGGGGCTGCACTCATTTGGTATAGATATCTCTCCTTTGGGGAGAAGTTTGCACTGAACCTGTCAGCCAGTATGTTGGCAATGTCTGTAGGATCAGTAATCTTCACATCATTTTGAACTAGTTCTGAGCATATCTGGGAGTTTCCTCCTAGGTTACTAACATAGCTAAAGAAGGCCTTATGATTGTCTTTTGAGTCTTTAGCTATTTTCTCTCGAAATTTGCTTTGGATGATTTTATGAGAGCTCTTAGTTTTTACTTATAGTGATCAAGGGTGTCTTACCTTTTAAGGATTTTGCTCTATCTTGTAGTAGCTTCCTCCTTTTGTTGTAGAGTTTGTTTATGGCTGGGGTCCACCAGACTGGACGCTTGCCTTTGGTACAAAGAGTCTTTGTTTTGCTTGGGATTGCCTTATCCATGCAGTCCTGCAGGTGCTGGTAGAAGGCGTTTGTAAGTGATTCAGCGGCTTGAGTATTGTTTTCCGGCTCGGGGCCTGAAAGGAGACCACACTAGTCTTTAGAAGTGTGAAGTCGGCTTTTGAGAAGTTCTTTACTGTGGTCTTTTTATTTCAGGTGGGGTGGGATGAGGACCTCCAGCGAGATTAGTTTGTGATCTGATCTCACCAGTGAGGGGTATACTTCGGTGTTGAACATTGTGCTCCCATGTTCGTGATGATGAGATCAAGTATGTTATCTCCTCTTGTGGGGATGGTGACTAGTTGTTCCATGGCATTTGAGTTTATGAATTCCAGGAACTTTTGGGCTAGGGTGTTTGGGCTTGAGTAGTGTTCCCAGTCTATATTAGGATAATTGAAGTCACCTAGTATGATGGTGTTTGGTGATACATTTATCCCCTCTAGTGTTTTCAGGAAGGCCATGTGAGTTTCCTGAGTTTGTGAGGGTGGCCTGTAACATGCTACAATTTGCAGAGCAGTCTTGCCTATGGTTAATTGCACCTGGATGGTCTCCGATGCATCGTGCGTTGCCACCAGTCTTGAGGTGTGGGTGTCCTTGATGAATATGGATACCCTCCTTTCTTGGTATTGTCCGGATTTTGGGGCCGGAACGCATGATATGAGGTAAAACCTGATAGCTGGGGTGCTCTCAGGAGCCTTGAACCAGGTTTCTGTCACAGCACAGACATCGATGTTCTCCATACTGAGAAGGGCCTCGAGTGCGTGCATTTTGAGATTTAGACTTCTGGCATTGAGCAGCATTACCCTTAGTTTTTTCCTTTTTGTGTTCTAGGGTGGTAGGTTTAGAATTTGAGCCTTGCCTAAAAAGGCACTATGGGGTGGCAAGAGCCTTTGCCAATATCCGAATCCCAGGGTGACAGGTGCAAGCCGTCCCTTGAAGCAGCGTGGCTTGTCCAGCATGTCATCCCAGGCAGACAGATACTGGATCCTCTTTGAATGACACCAGTGTTTAAGCCAATTGTTAAAGCTGATCATCTTATCTCTGTATTGTGGCATCATTCTTGGTGAAGGTAGGATACTGCTCAAGGTCAGGGTCATACCTGCCTGGGCTACATAATCAGAGAGCTCCTCAATGTCTCTTTTCATGTAGTCCAAGGAGGTACGTCTCAGGTCGTTTACACCAGCGTGGACAATGACTGAGTCATATTTGTACCTGATGTTGAGAGACCTGAGTGCTTGCGTTATGTGGCGGATTCTAGCGCCCGACAGGCAGCTTACTGTGACCTTCTCCTTACTCAGTCTGGTGAGCGGGACATCAGTGTGTCTGACTATGGAGTCACCAATGACTAGTGTGTCTGGCATTGTGTTTGGCCTTAAGGGCTGTGACTGTTTGACACTCTGACTGTGAGGTCTATGTGTTGCGGGTGTTGTGTTCTGAGGTGGTGGTTGTTTGGGTGTCTGCTTTGGTGGCCTCTGCTGTTTTGGTAGATTTTTGATCAGAGCCTCCGAGTATGTCTTTGTGTGTTTATGTGTATGATTTGAGGTTGTAATGGTACTATGTGAGACTGGGTCTATAGTGTGTGTGGTAACCTTCTCCTCCTGACTGGTCTTGCCAGTCCTATGTTGAGAGAGCTCAGCCTCCAGTTTGGCTGTATAGTTGCATCTCTCGCATGTATTTGTGTTTTGTGGGAGGAGGAAAGGGTTGTCTGTGTACATGAGGCAATTGAAACATTGCCTCAATATTCCCAGGTTCACCAGCTGAGCAGGAGAGGACACTAGCAACTGATCCTCGACATGCTAGAAGGGTAGACGAAAAACTTTAAAAAGGATTCGGGGCGTGGGTGACCGAGAAATGGGGGTTGCCTTTTGGAGTACTATCTATGACAAGAGTGCCGTATCAAGGTAATAAGTACTGTAGGAGCAAGTGCTAGGTTTAATAGATAGAGAATAGTCTACTTGGAGTCAAGTAGAGTTGATCTTTTAGTTATAGGATACGCTGATTTGATCAGTAGTATAGTTCGAGGAAGGTAGTTTTAAGGGAAAATTTGAAGAGTGGACTTTAGGTAGCCGAATAGTTTAAACCTGCTTAACCGGCACTGCCCTAGTGTGCAACAGTGGCAGCTCAGCTAACGCTGCTTAGCGTTTTATACCAGGGGCTGGAAAAGCTAGAAACTGGCCCAAACGACCAATAAACTACTAGTTACTGGCTGAAACCTCACAAAACTGGACAAAGGCAGCTCAATGCTTCCCACTCCCACTGGTAAGCAAGGTAGCTTCCCTTCCCCAAATAAGGCAAGGAAACAGTACACAGGAACTACAACCAAAGCCCAGGAATCAGCAACTCTGAAACTGGACTAAACTAGTAAAGCAGGAAAGCAAGGTAGCTTCCTTCCCCAAATAAGGCAAGGAAACAGTACACAGGAACTACAACCAAAGCCCAGGAATCAGCAACTCTGAAACTGGACTAAACTAGTAAAGCAGGAAAACAAGAGATATTTTTCTTTTTTCTTTTTTTCACAAAACAGGCAGAAACAGGTACAGCAAACACTTATAAATGCTATGAATCAGCTACTACAGCTTACACAGAAGAATTTGCTACAAATACAGTCAAATAGTAACAAACAAGGATTCCAAGTGCAATATTAAGTTAAATGCAGTAAAAACAGCTTTAATGTAACAGAAAGGCAGGCGAAATACAGTTGCTAGGTATTCAGATGTGGAAAGCAACAAAAATATACTTAGTATCAAGAAAAGTCGCTTATTCAGCTCTCTGCAGCCTGAATTACTCTGCTGGCCCACGTGGAGTCTGTGCTGAGTAGGTACAAGCTGAAAGTTTTATACCAGGGGGCTGGAAAAAGCTAGAAACTGGCCCAAAACGACCAATAAACTACTAGTTACTGGCTGAAACCTCACAAAACTGGACAAAAGGCAGCTCAATGCTTCCCACTCCCACTGGTAAGCAAGGTAGCTTCCCTTCCCCGAAATAAGGCAAGGAAACAGTACACAGGAACTACAACCAAAGCCCAGGAATCAGCAACTCTGAAACTGGACTAAACTAGTAAAGCAGGAAAGCAAGGTAGCTTCCTTCCCCAAATAAGGCAAGGAAACAGTACACAGGAACTACAACCAAAGCCCAGGAATCAGCAACTCTGAAACTGGACTAAACTAGTAAAGCAGGAAAAACAAGAGATATTTTTTTCTTTTTTTCTTTTTTTTCACAAAACAGGCAGAAACAGGTACAGCAAACACTTATAAATGCTATGAATCAGCTACTACAGCTTACACAGAAGAATTTGCTACAAATACAGTCAAATAGTAACAAACAAGGATTCCAAGTGCAATATTAAGTTAAATGCAGTAAAAACAGCTTCAATGTAGGTGGACAGGTCGAGAATAGGTCTCCAACTTTTTTCCTTTCTTGGAACTAGGAATAGTCTTGAGTAGAATCCCTTTCCTTGTTCTGTTGTTGGCACTCTTTCCACAGCTCTCATGTTTGCTAACTGCATTATCTGTTGTAGAGCCTCTGTTTTTTGATTTGGAGGTAGATTTGGCATTCCTCTTTTGACTGGTAAAGTGTGGAAGTGGAACCGGTAACCTTGATCTATGGTTTGTAAAATCCACTTGTCTTTTGTGATATAGTGCCAGTTCTTTGAAAATAAGGTTAATTTGCCACCTAATGGAGCTGCTATTTGTTCCCTGGTAGGCGGATTTAGAGTTAAGTCACTGTGGCTGTGTTGTTGTAGTGGCAGTGGTTGTGTCTGTGCCTCTGTTGTTACCTTGCCACTGTCGTCCTCTGTAGGCACCTCCTCTGGATTGGTTTCTGCCTCTGGAACGTCTATTCCTGCCCCTTTGGGATCTTGTGGAGTCAGGAAAGGACCAATTTTTGGCAGGCCAGTTCCTGCTAAACCTTGGGGTTGGACCTGCAAGAAATCTTTAACCGTTTGAACAGATTTTGCCTTTTCTTCCATTTTCTTCATTACCTGCTGGGCAGGTGTACCAAACAAGCTGGTCTTATCCATAGGAGCATCTAATAACTTAGCTTTAACATGATCCGGTAAAGCTTGTTCCTTTAGCCATGCATGCCTTCTTATCACTGTGCCAGTCATGGCTGATCTAAATGAAGCCTCCAGTGCATCATAGCCACATTTTAAGGAATGGTTACTAACCTGTTGTATGTTATTTACCATTTCTAATACATATTTCTTATCAAATGATTCATCCGAGGATAGCTTTTTTGTTAACTGATCAAGCATAAACTCTTGGTATTGTATCATGTGAAACTGACAGTTTAAAGCTCTAGCTGAGAGAGTAGCTGAAGTGTAAACCTTTTTGCCCCATCTGTCTAAAGACCTGGCTTCCCTTTCAGAAGGAATAGGGTTTTTAGCTGTGGTCGTGGCTACTGCCTTGGGACCCTGGGATATAGTTTCGGGGTCTGCAAGTGGGGCCTTGTAAAGGTGGTGATGAGTGTCTGGTACCCTGTAAAATCTGTCTGGTTTGGCAGGGGCTGGAGGTAAAGAATCTGGTGCAGAGCAGACATCATTGAAGGCATCATCCACTACAGAGAGCACAGGAGGTATAGCTAAGGGCCTGTGTTGTGGAAGGTGCAGAAAGGTTCTAAGTCTTTTTCTGGAGTCTGAGAAGTCCTGCTGCTGCCATTGGAACTGCTCTCGCATGGCATGTAAGGTTTCCCCAAAGGAAAATTCTTCTGGTGGGGAGGCAGCTGGAATGGATTCTTCGGCATCTGAGTCTTCAAAATTGGAGAAAGGAGCCTCTGACTGGTCTGTTATGTCTGATTCATCAGCAGAATCATCAGAGGACACAGGCTCGGGGTGCTCTGCCCTAGGTCTCTTCTCTGGGGGCTGAGAGGCCCTGTCTGGGTGAGATTGAGATCCCCTAATTAATGAAATTAAATCTTCTGCCAGAGTAAGCATTTGTGAACTAGAAGAGGGCCGGGTTGTAGGGGGTTTAGCAGGCACTGTTCTAGTAGTTTTGGCTGCTTTGGCCCTGGCAAAGGCCTTAATGGACATGGCTGCTGGAGGCCTAGCAGTACCACGTGCTGGGGTAGACACATCCAAGGGAATGGTGTCTGATAAGTCAGTGGCAACCACCGTAGTGGATAAATTTTCTGAGGCCGATTCAAGAGAAGTAGCAGGGGCCTCAGTGGTAGTGATAGATTCTGCTGTATTTTGATCAGGTTTCTCGGTTTCGGCCGAAACCGAGACACTCGCGGTTTGCTTAACCATGGTTTCGGCCGAAACCGCGGACCGCGAGTGTCGGTCTTTATCTTTGCGTTTTTTAGCAGTTTGGGTAGTCGGAGGATCCGACGGCATAATATACGCAAAATCAGAACTGAAAAACTGTTCAGCAAACTCCGACCGACGCCTAAGCGTTCGTCGGTTGAAAGAAGCACAGGCCGAACAGGCTGCTACGTCGTGGGCTGGGCCTAAACAAGGCAGACAGTAAGAGTGGAAATCCTTATGAGGTATTTGTTTCCCACAGGTTAAACAATTATTAACTTTTTCTGACATCGGCTGAGGCAAGAAAGAGTCCCCAACGGGGTACTTAGCTTTAGAAGTCTTCGAAGTAGTATTCGGTAGAAGTAATCTCTGGATCCGACCGACCGGCACTTGCGAACAGCTTCTGCTTCGGGCGCCAAGCGGCAAGAAAGACTGAGGAAAATGGCGTCGGCTGATGCCTTTATACCCGAAGACCAACAGAGATGACGTCGGGTGAAATGCGACATCAGCCGAAGCCGGACCCGGACTTTGGAATCCGGCCGACTGAAGGGCTGCCTGACGACAGGACAACCCAGTTGTTATGACTGCAGATGCATCCATGAAGGACATCAGACCCTTTTCAATGCGTATCTTCAAGGAACATAAACTTTTTAAGACTCCAAATGAGGTAAGTTCTTCGTAATGAGGTACACTTGAGAGGTATGATACTGTATTCAATGATAGGCCTGATAAGGGAAGAGTACAATGGTACAATGACTTCACTGGATGTTGAAAATATTCCCTTGGAAATGAGCCACATTTATAACACATGAGGTGGAGGCAGCTTTTTGGCTAAATGCCACTATGCTGCACTTTTTTTACATTCAGCTTGAGACCATTTTCAATACACCAGGTATGTGCATATACCAACCTTTATTGGAACAGTCTAGTATTAGTGGGAAAGTAAGTAACAGTTGCCAGCTTGCAGTGATCAGCAAACTTGGTTAATCACACTTCTGGGACATTGGCTTGGATGTCTGTAAAATAAATGCCAAATAGGAGGGTGCTCAACACTAATCCCCGCTGTACCACATTGTTTACAATTTTACATTCAGAGATGGTACCAGCAAATTCATAAAATGGGATCTGTTGGACAGCCTTTTTATAATCCAACAGACAAAATAAGGATTTGTATTGTTTGTTTAATTTTTCAAAATCATCAGCATGGAGGGAATAATGTCAAAAGCCTTGACCAGGTCAAGATAATTAGCATGCATGAAGTTACTATTGCTCTGTTCTTCTCTCACAGTAAGATTGATTAATTCAATTTATATTTCAGTAATATTTTGCTTACCAGATTAATCCCATTTGGCATATCCTATTTTAGGGAGACCTGAGCTGACATTCCTACTGGCATGAGAAATGAATCCAGGGCATTTGGAGAAATTCTACTACTTTTTACATTGTAAGTGCTATGGAGTCCTTTACATCCACATAAGTAGCACCTTGACAAAGATGTTTTCACAGGTTACCAAGGCACAACACATTTTTAACCTGTTGAAATAATGTTTAGCGTTTTAATTAAAGCAACTTCCACGCTCTGTTTTCATTTAAACTTAGTAAGATATTGGAAATTTAAAGAGGAACTGCATTGTTCGATCTAATAATGGACCATCCTGTTTTTCTCTCACAAATAAGACTGACATCACTTACTTTAATGTTCTCTTCTGCAGTGTCTACCCTGTTTTCAGCAGCCGTTTCAAGGTTTAAAAAATACACCATTTTTTCCATTTCCTTAAAGTGCGTTGGTCACTTTCTGAAGCATTGTTATTTTATAGGTAATTCCATTTCCAGTTATACTCCTCATATTAAAATTGTAACCGATTTTCCAAAAAATAAAGATCACATTGTGTTGCTTGCTATTCAGCAATGATGGCATATTAGGTAGTAGGCAATAATTTACATAAAAAGTAACAACCAAAAAATAAAATCCGATATTTTAGAATAACAACGAAAAAAAAGCAGGATCCAACACTCGTTTATTGGATAGTCTCTCTAGCGCCTCAGCTTTTGCCTTCTAGGAGAATACTATCTGATACATTCAAACACATATTTATAATTTACATAAGCCTTATAAATATTTTGAGAAGGATAAAAATAGATTACTTTTTTAGCAGAAGAGTTTCTTACTTAAAATGTAAATTATTGCCTACTACCTAATACGGCATCATTGTGTAGGATGACTACATAACAAAAAGTGTGTAAACAGTGAAGCTGAACAGCAGGCAACACACTGTAAGCCTTATTTCACTACTATAGCAATAACCCACGCCTGGGCGTGGGTAATGCGGGATTTACCCAAAGACAACCGTGGGTAAATCCCGCATTACCCACACCCAGAAGTGGGTTATTGCTATTATACTATGACATTATTTAAGAAAAGAAATAATTACTTTTCTTAAATAATGGCATTGTATAATGCCTCTTTGCTGCCCTTCCGCAGCTGTCTGGTATCCGCGGCACTTCTGATGTACTGCGCATGCCTACACAGTACATCAGAGCTGTGGCCAAAAGCAACAGAGAAAACAAGAGATGTCCGTTAATTATTTTAAAGCTGTCTCGCTATGTTAAACCCATTTAACATAGCGAGACAGGTTTAAAAAAAAAGCAACGGAGAAAGCAAGATCTCCGTTGCTTTTACACTACTGTCGCTATGTTAAAGGAGTTTAACATAGCGAGACAGCTTTAAAAAAAGCAACGGAGATCTCCGTTGCTTTTTTTAAACCTGTGTCGCTATGTTAAACTCTTTTAACATAGCGAGACAGTGTTTTAAAAGAGACTTATACTAATGGAAAAAGTCCGGACGACCGGACCTTTTTCCATTAGTATAAGTCGATTTACAACGTGCATGCTGGCCAATCAGCATGCACGTTTTGGAATATTAATGGGGGGTCATGGTACAATGTATAATCATATATGTTAACTTGCAGTGTAAGGTGTTCCACCTGTAAGAGCTAATTAAGAACTTTCTAGGAAATAAGAAAGTCCTACTGACATTTAGCATGGAAATACAATAGCCAAGATGTTAATTCAGGGGGTAAGGTATTGTGGGTTCCTTGTTTAATGACACTATGGCAGGTGTTTTTAACCCCATGAAATAATTCAGGGATCCAACCTTATCAGCAAAATAATCTGCAAAAACAAGATACCTTTTGCAACAAAAACTGAATATTTTGGTATTGTATGTAGCATGTGTGTTATACCCAGCTTCAAGTGTTTGTGACTTACACTTGCTTCAGAAAGTGAACAATACACTTTAATTTCATCAACAACACTAACCTCATTTTCAAATACTAACAACAGCATTAACCACTGTACTCACACCTTAACACCGTTTTTGCATTATTATTATTATTATTATTATTATTATTATTATTATTGTTATTATTATTATTGTTATTATTGTTATTATTATTATTATTATTATTATTATTATTATTATTATTATTGTTATTATTATTATTATTATTATTATTATTATTACTATTATTATTATTATTATTATTTTCATGGTACTTTATTAGGCAAAGACACATGACACGTTTTACAGACTGTAGTATCATTTTCTAGAAACTGATTGTTTATAAACATATAACATGTACTGTACCATTTTGTGTAATCCTGCTCCAACAGACCTTCAATGCAACAGGAAGTAAGTCCCTTGATGTACTATACCAAAATAAACTTCTAAATGAATATACAGAAAACAATAATGGCCTAGAATGTTTTTTTACTTAGTTGTCATTGCATCACAAGAAACAAATATTTTATTTTTACCAGAAAAGTATTTTTTTTTTTCTGTTTGCAGCACAGCATTGCTAGCATGACAAAGTTTGGAGTAGCTAATCTAACAGGGTCAAATTTAGCACAGTGTTACACTGAAATCCCTAATGGTCAAACAGCAGTCTTAAAGGAGATTGTAGTCTTGTCATGGCAGACTTGAAGATGGAAAGGGACAAGATATAGGTAGAAAAGACCATGCTTGTAAGCAGGGGTGTAGCTAGGATTTTCAAATTTGTACTGACAGCTCTCAAACTGCTACCCCCCTCCCCAGCCAAGCTACGGCCATTCTCGTAATTCACGGTTCGCTCTTTTAGTGTCGATGAAGAGGCATTCGCTGTAATGCCTCTTCAGTAATACAATATAAATTCACTCAAACTCGGTTCCTTGAATTGAAAATTAACCTGAAATGTCAGTTCTTTGAAAAATGCAGCATGGTAGTTGGGGTAGAGACTTTATGCTTTTGTTTTCTGTAACTTAGGTACAGGTTTTGAGCTTGAGTAAATTACTAACCACCTGCTACCACTAACTAGGATGTTTCATTCACAGACACACCCCTACCTACCTCTTAGTGCAAGAAATATGGACAAAGCCTAAAATAAACAGGGACAGATATTAAATAATGCTCTTGTGAACTTAGAAAGTTGCTAGAATAACAGGATTTGTGCTAGTATGAATTTTTCTAAAGAACATGAAGTCTGAAGCTCAAATGTCTGTCATTATTTAGCAACTTCAGCCTTCAATGATTTTCTAGAAAATAACAAAATTTATGAGGAACAGACAAAAAATATGGGGCAAAAATCTGGACATTCTGCAAAATTTGGACAGTTGAGAGGTATGCTACCTACCACACACACACAAACACACAACCTCTCAACCTCTTACAGCAACAAACTCATAAATAAAACTGAGGCAAAGGCCCAAAAATAAGGAATTTTTTTAAAATATTGCTCTTATAAACATAGAAAGATAATAGAATAGTAGTAGTTCTTGCATCAGTACGAATTTTCTGAAAGGTATGAAATCTGAAACTGAAATGTCTGCATTATTTTCTAACTTCAGTCTTTAACAATTTGCCACTAATTTGCCAGAAAACTGCAACTTTATGAAAAACGGACCAAAAATGTGATGCAAAAATATAAAATTGCCAGACAATACAGCTGGGAACCTGTCAAAGGAGGGACACCATTTTAATATGAGCACTGTTAACTTAGAGCAGCTGACAAAATTAGAGAATCTACATGCATTTCTGAAATAAAAGTAATGTACAACTCTGATCATTACAGTTATTTATAAAAGTAAAGTAAACCCTCTATGTTTTCTTCCAAAATTGCTATTTTGTGGAGGGATCATTAGGGGAAGAGCAACAATTTGAGCCAAAATCAGGGACAGTTGAGGTTTGGCTATGCCTAATTCTATAAAGCAATTTGCATGTACCTCTCAACCTGTTAATGCAATAAATCTGGACAAGGCCAAATATATTGAGGGAACATATAAACAGTACTAAAAATTGCTCTTCTATAAACTGGGACAGTTGATAGAACAGGTCTTATTTTAGCATGCATTTTTCTGAAGGTCTGAAACTAGTGTGTCATTATTTAGTGACTTAATTCCTAAATCATTTGCCAGAAAACCACAAATTGAGGAACAAACCAAAAATAAGAAGCAAAAAATCTATTCATTCTTTGAAAATCTGGACAGTTGGGAGGTATAGATTCACACAATACCAATCTATAACTACATACAAGATACTGGACCAGGCAAAACAAACAGGTGAAGCACACTACTTGTTTCATAAATTACCTATAATCCACCATTATTTTTCAAACAAACACTAATTCAGACTCTTGACTAAACTGGATAATTCTTACATTTTCCACAAACAAAAAAAGAACACTTCTTATAATTAGAATCTGCCTTTCACCCCCCTACCCACTATCCATATTCAAAGGCTTCATCCTTCTACATGCCAAAACACCCCAAAGCAACAACCTGACCATGTTAGGATCAGCTTCAATTGCTTAGGATCTAGTGCCAAAGATAAGGCAGAAATCCTAGCAGACTTAAGTCTTATCCATCTTAAAAGTGAGGCTGCTCTTCTAAACCCACACTCTGGCAAGCACTTATTTCTAGACCTAGTAATCACAAGCATCCCAACCGGTATATCCAACCTCACCATATGCACTCTCCATCAATAAGCAGTGATTCATTACCTTCACAATAAACAATTAGCAACTTAATCATCCACATAATCCAATTCCCATCAGATCAAAAGCCACAAATAAAATCATAAAACTAAAAGATCA
Organism: Protopterus annectens; assembly: GCF_019279795.1. NCBI lineage: Eukaryota > Metazoa > Chordata > Ceratodontiformes > Protopteridae > Protopterus > Protopterus annectens. Next base: position 1,558,758,305 of record NC_056744.1, read on the forward strand.
CCTGGACACCTTCGATTAGTCCCCCTACTTGCCATTAAAGTTCCCAGCAAAACAGCTATTAACCTTTCCCATGGTCTCTTCCAAATGAGAAACAATTTCTTCCTTTCAGCTCTGCTTCACTCACACAAAACACCTAGCTAGCTGAGGAATTCAAATATCTTCTTCAATGAAGCATGGCCTTAATGCAAATACAGCCCCTCCCCAGAATCCCAAACCAAATTTACCTTACCATGGAACATAAATAAACAACACATTCAGATGCAGAAATAAAACTTCTATGAAATACATATAGGGAAAATGCAGATCTTTACTTAAAAGTTCACAATTTGCCTGAATCAGTTAATGTGTAGAATATCTACAGGGCTATTGTATATTGTAGGTACATATATATATATATATATATATATATATATATATATATATATATATATATATATATATATATACTCTTATTTCAACTAGAATACGGGATACCCATAATAGTTGCAGCTTGCATGAGAAACATTTCCATCTTGTAAATCATCTCCAGTAAAACATGTCACTTCTTCACTAGATCTCATCACTAGATCACTTCTTAAAGAACACCACTGTCTGACTATCTAAAGTCAGATGGCTCCCAATGTAAGAGAGAACACACTTCTGTCTAGGCACACTCCTTAATAGAACCCTTTCCATAGTCACATCTTCCTCACTCACATATAAACTCTTCTCTAAAACTCTTTCATATAACCTCAGAAACCCCTGATAAAGCCAACACTGCAAGCTCTAAAAGCAAATCTCCACTGCACACAATACATTCTCAAATATGGCTACACAGCTATGTAATTCCCTTATTGCCTCATGAAAGATCATCAGCCTTACTCAAAATTCAGAAACCAACTCAAGGAACATATCTTCACTCATGCCTAGTGCAGCTGCCTTCAGAAAGAACATATTACATGAACTCAACTATCGCATCACTCCAGTAATACTGCTTGTCATGCCTTAATCTGAATGTACTCTAACTTTCTTGCCTTCACTCTCTACTTCACTTCCAGATTCCACCACTCTTTGGGCTTTTTAGCCTCCTAGGAGGCATACACATTTCTTAAACCTGTACATTGTAACAGCTGAAGATTTGAATTACTGCATATTTATCTTGTTGACGTGTATTGTAATATAGCCATCTGCCACCCTCTTTCCCCATTTTTGCAAATGAGGTTATGGTGTCACCTCAACATGACAATCATCTAAAGCTAATAATCAGACTACCAGGAGACTGCCAAAGTTGGTCTTACATACTTTTTTGGATTCAGCCTACCAACTCCCTGGCATCTGCCTTGTCGCTTCTACAGTGCTTTTTTTGTGTTTATTTGTTTGGTTGGCACTTTTGTGGTCTTAGCACTGTATTTTCCACTTTTTTTATTTTACGTACTACACACGCGCACACACACACTCTTCATATTACTCACCAACCCTCGGGTCTTATGAAGTGAGACCAACATAATGGATCCTCCTCCCGCTTCGACCGACCACCATAACGCTTCCCGCTCGGATGAGACCAAAATCCTAATCCTCCTTCCCGCTCGACCACAATAACGCTTCCCGCTCGGATGAGGCCAAAATCCTCCTTCCCGCTCGGAAAGCATTTGAACTGCATGTGCGGTGAGCTCCATTCCGACTGGCTGCCCTGATGAGCTGACGTAGCTGACGTCATCGTGCAGTAAAGCGCGAAAAAGTGAAAATTTAAAACGCTACCCCCCCTTCTACATAACTTGTACTGAAATCAGTACAGTGCGTATGCCTCCCGACGTCCCTGCTTGTAAGATGTGATAAGTTCATACTCCACAAGAAATATTTATTTATTTATTTTTAACTTGTTAACTTGGTAATCCCACTAGCCCAGCATCACTGCCTGAAGAAGACATCATGGTAAGGCTGTGGTACAGGATGTACTGCGGGTCACATTCCAAGACAATTTAGCAGTAGAATAATGTGCCAAACTATGAAGTTACTGCACATCCAAATCCAAAAGACAGAGCTCTGTTAATCCCCATTCAACATAAACTAATGGGAACTTGGGGACTCCTACACCTGATTCCAAAGTGGAAGTCAGGCTCAGTAAACCAGCTGAAATGAATGTGGTGAGCTTTGCCAATGTAGAAGGCTGACTAATTGGAGAATCCCTCCAAGTGAATGGGATGTGTTGGTGATGCAACCTCTCTATCTGTATAACTCCACACACAGATGGAGCTGTACTGTAAAGGTCGAGAATTTGAGGGGGAAGCCTGGGTCCATACACATGCAAGGATGTACTGCAACATGTCTCCCAAACTCCTTTGGGGTGGCTCATGTTGTATTATAGTAAACAACAGATTGATTTCCTTGGTGGACTAGTGGCTCCACATGCCAGTCCTTCTTCCTACATGGACTGAATGCAGGTATGACCATCCAACTCTACAGATGTAGCTGTTGCTCTAGTTGGTCTATTAGCCATGCAGTTCCAGCTGTATTTCAGAACTGCTGTCTGCAACAGCAGGCTGACATACAGATGAAGCAGCTGCACCCAAGAACTTGGACAATTTCTGCACAGTGCTCAGAATAGAATAGGTAATGAAATTCATTAACAAAGAATGCTAGTGAATCTCATTACCTTGCCTGGGCATAGCAAGACTATTTCATTCAATACCTAGGGCAGGGTGAATTGCACAGTTTGGTACAGCGAGAGATGGTGGCCTCCACCATCCTGCTCTTCTCACACTATTTTTTTTTTTTTTTGGAAACTGGCCCTGTATGTAAAAAATATTCTCTTTATCTGTAAAGGTAGTTCATGCACTGGCATAGCAGAATGTTTGCTAACTAGTTGTATGGATGCAGTATACACAACAAGGGTCATGTGCTGAAAATGGGGAAAAAATGAAGGGATGGCAAGAAATATTATACTTTAAAACTGTACCTGACATACCTGACACATTACTTTTCTCTTTCGATCATTTAACAAAGTTTGCGTAACATAATGTCATTAAGTCATTGCAATTACTTTATATGTTCTTACTTTTTGTAACATATGTTTCTGCTTGTTTTGTAAATATTCAGGCTGTGGGTTTTGCAGACCCATTGAACTGGGTGTTCAACACTTCTATGAACTTGACTGTTTTTACTAATAAGTTCAGAGGTTCATAGGTAGGTACTAGGCTATCGGCCCTAGGGCCTATACAAGCCTAGCCATTACAATTCCCTGGCTATTACCTCCCTGGTCCCTGTCTAACAGGGTGATTGATGTGATCCCTGGGGTGAATTTCCTATCTCCTATCCAATTGTCAAGGTTCTTTTTGAAGAGGGCCAAAGAGGCGCACAGCTTGACATGTATGGGCAGTCTATTCCAGAGTATGGAGAATCTCTGGGTCAGGAACTTATCCCTCCAGCATGCTTTGTTCATTGTGATGACCAGGTTTAGATCCCTGGAGTGTGTGGCTCTGAAGGATTGGGATTTCTTTAAGTGTAGCATGTCCAACAGCTCTGGGTTTGACAGAGCCTTGTATGTTAAGCAGAGATCGCCTCTGAGCAGGCGATATGCCACAGAGTATAGCTGGAGTTTTTTTAGACGGTCAGCATGGGGCATCTGCTTTGGGCTTGTGATTCTTTTAGTGAGGTATTTCTGTGGCCTTTCCAGTTGTTGCAGATGTCTTGTGAGGTACATACAAAATGGGGCATTGTACACTATAATGGGTCTAATGAAAGAGGAGTACAGTGGGGGCAATGGCCTCCTTTTTTCTGGATGAAAAGCACTTAATGATGAGGTGTGCCACATAGAAGGATTTTCTGACTGTTGTGGCGAAGTGGTTATCGAAGGTGAGACCACTGTTCACTTGTGTCCCTAAGTCCCTTATCACACTTTTGGTGTTCAGTGTATTGCCACTTATGTGGTAATTCATGGGTACATGGTTTTTTCAAAGGGGATAACTATACATTTCTTGGCACTGAGCTTGTGCCCATGGCTCTGGCACCAAGCATATGCTTTTGTAAGGCCTTTTTGTAGAATATCCACATAATCTGGGGATTCAGTAATGGTCCCCAGTTTGCAGTCATCTGCAAACTTTGTTAGCCAGAGTCCCTTAGTGCTGACCTGTACTTCAGAGAAGCAGATGCCAAACAAGAGCGGTCCTAGGACTGAACCCTGAGGTACTCCACTTGTCACTTGTCTGGAGCTGGATTTTGAGTCGGCTACTTTTACAGTGTGGGTTCTGTCAGTAAGTCAGTTGGCAACCCATCGAGTGACATACAGATTAATGCCCAGCTTAGTAAGTTTATCTATGATTCTAGAGTGGGGGATGGTGTTGAAGGCCTTGGCAAGGTCCAGACAGGCTGTGTGGACTGCCCTGCCCTCATCCATGGCTCTGGATACTGATTCGAAGAAGTCAATCAATTTGAGGAGACAAGATTGGCCCTTTACAAAACCAAACTGGGTGGGGTCCAGTGTTTGAAGGTTGCCAATGTCTTTTTTTATAAGTTCCATGATAATGCGTTCCATGGCTTTGCAGATCAGGCTCATCAGACTGATGGGGATGATAGTTCCCGGAATCCAAGGTGGAACTTTCCTTGTGGAGTGGGATAACTGTAGCTGTGCGCCACTCATTGGGCACAAAGCCTGAGGTAAGGCTATGACTAAACATGACACTTAAGTGAGGTGCCAGTTCATTTTGTAGTTCATGTAGTACATAGCCCGGGATGTCATTTGCTCCCATGGATGCTGTATTCTTAGCTTTGGAGAGTGCGTTTTTTTACGTGTGTGGCCATGATTACCGGAATTTGGCAATCTTTTGGTAATGAGCTAGGCCCTTTAGAGGGTGAGAGGGGGGTGAGGTTGGCAATGAATCAATCTGCCAGGATATTGGCAATATCCTTGGAATCAGTATATTTAATGCCATTCTGTTGTAGCTCAGAACAGATCTGAGCATTGCCATTTAGATTCTTGACATAACTATAGAATGCCTTGTGGTTGTCCTTGGAATCTTTTGCAATTTTATTTTCGTAACTAGCTTTGGAGGATTTTATGAGGGACCTCAGCTTCTTACTGAGGCTGGTAAGGGAGTATTTTGCATCCTGGGATTTTTCTCTTTTCTGCAACAGTGTCTTCCTTCTGTTGTATAGTTTATTTATGGCAGGGGACTACCAGATTGGCTTCTTTTTTTTTGGAGGAGAGCATCTTGGTTCTATTTGGAATGGCACGATTCATGCATGAGTGGATGTGCTCGTACAATGTAGGATTCAGCAGTCGAACTTTTAGTTCCCGTCTGCATGGGTGTCATGAAGTTTGCCACTTCTGACTTGAGTAGCATGAAGTTAGCTTTGGAGAAGTTTTTTATGGAGGTTTCCCTACTGGAGGGGTTTGGGGTGGGATGTGGACATCAAGGGTGATTAGATTATGTTCAGACCTGACCAACGAGGGGGTGACCATTGGCATGGAGCATCGATCTCCCATGCTGGTAATGACCAGGTCTAGGATATTTCAGCCCCAGGTGGGACTATGGATTAGTTGATCCAGTACATTGGAATTTATGAATTCCAAGAACCGTTGGGCTAAGGTGTTGGTGCCCGAATAGTTTTCCCAATTAATGGCAGGGTAGTTGAAATCACCCAGTATTAGGGTGTTTGGTTGTATCTTAATATTTTCCAGTATATTTAGAAAGGTGTAGTGAGAATCTTGGGGCACGGTGGGGGATCTGTAGCAAGCTACAATTTGGATTGCAGTCTTACCTAGTATTAGTTGTACCTGTATAATTTCGGATGCATTGTGTTGGGCAACTAGCCTGGAGGTGTGAATATCCTTGGTGAATATGGACACTCCTCCGTCTTTAGTGTTTCGGTCCTAGTTTAGTGGCCGAAAAGTGTGGTAAGAGTTGTACCTGGTATTGCAGGGGTGCTCTCTGCAGCCTTGAACCAAGACTCAGTTACTGCACAGATATCGATGTTCTCCATTTTTAGAAGTGCCTCGAGAGAGTGCATTTTGAGGTTTAGACTTCTAGCATTGAGTAGCATTACCTTCAGATTTTGCATGCTTATATCTGTTACGGTGGTGGTTTTGTCCTTTGAGCCTTGCCTAAAAAAGACACTACAGGGGTGGCAAGAGCCTTAGCCAGTAACCTGAATCCCAGGGGTGACAGGTGCAGACCATCTCTGGCAAAGCATCGTGGACTGTCGATCATGTCATCCCAGGTAGACAGATACTGGATCCCCTTTGAATGACATCAGAAACTTAGCCAATTGTTGAAGTCAATCATTTTGTCCTTATACTGTGGTATCATTCTGGGTGAAGGCAGGATGCTGCTCAGGGCTAAGGTCATACCTGTCTGGGCCACATGATCTGAGAGCTCTTCCATGTCTCTTCTCATGTAGTCCAGTGAGGTACGTCTCAAGTCATTCACTCCAACATGGACAATGACAGAGTCATATTTCTACTTGTTGTGGAGTGACTTGAGTGCATGCATCATGTGGCGGATCGTGGCACCCGACAGGCAGCTGACTGTAATTCTCTCCTTGTTCAGCCTGGTGAGTGGGACATCAGTGTGCCTGACTATAGAGTCACCTGTGACTAAAGTGTTGGGCACGTTTTCTTGCCTTAGGGGCTGTTGTTGGGTGGCACACTGGTGTTGTGAGTTATGTGACACTGGTTGTTTTTGGTGTTTTTATGGTTTATCACTTACATGTTTTAGCCATTGTAACAATACAACATTGTTTACAGTTTGCACTTGCATGTGTGCTTTGACAGTTCTGTAGCACACATACTGTTTGGTAACACTAACACACTGCAGACTCACAGTGACTGTTCTTCATTTTTCTGTAAAGTTTACTTCTGTCTCCTATATGCATTTGACTACATGTCATTATGCTGTCTGAATATGTCTGTTAATGCTTACGTATTATGCTGCCTTGCCATTTCCTGTACTGCATTAGCAATGGCATTATGCTTATGTAGTTGACAGTTATGGTGCCGTGCTTTCTCTGGTTTAAATACTAAAACATGCTTTGTTCAATGATGCATTTTACTTATCCAACATATGTTTTACTTACACGTGCTTTCAGACCAACTGAAGTCCTATGTCAAGAGTTAATAAGTTACCACTCCAGTACCCCATTTGTGCCTAGAGAAGGAGGAGAGAATATATAATTTCACTCTCGGTGGTTAAAACAAGGATTATGAAAAATGCCTGCGCGAAAAAAAAACAAAATGTGAAAAAAATCTCAGTCTGCATCTGTGGATGTCCATAACTCTCAAAGATGAAATCCAAAGACATATTCAGTGTGTGTGTGTGTGTGTGTGTGTCTGACAGTTTGCCAGAGTGGATTATAATAACATATTGCAAAAGAGAAGTCTCTCAGAATGACACATTAAAAGCTATGTTCACTACAGAAAAGAAAACCGCCCAGTAATATTTTCAAGTCTAGCCTAATTCTTAAGGATGGATTCTGAAACATCATAGTATGAAGGAACATGGCCTCTGCCATTCTGTCCTTGCTACTCAGAATAATAAAATTCAAAACAAGCTCTGGAATTATATCATCCTGGGGGATGGGATCAAACTAATTCAATATATTGGCTTTCCAGGGCATTAAATTCAATTTGGAACCATTACACCCAGGCAAAATAATGCAATTCAGAAACATTCTATTTCTTTCTTCCAGAGATGTACACGTGTTCACAAGGAACCATAACAAACTCATCTGATGCAGAATGATCAGATTAAGTAAAATGTGTTGCCACCATCATTCTGCAATGATCTATCTGTCTATGAGCCATTTATCCTGTCTCTGAGTGTCTGGTGTGTTGCGTCTACATAACATCTGCCTGGACATTTCATGCATTTGACTTGATAAATAATATTCATAGAAATACATATAGAAGAACCTTTGACTTTGAAATGTCTGTTTATATCTAAGGAAACACCACACTATAAATGTGTTGCATGTTACTGAACAGTTTTTAAACAGTACTTCAGAAACACAGGTCTTTCAGAAATAATCAGTTTGTACTTTTTTGGCCCCGACTGCTAGACAAGAGGGAATGCTGCCTGCAAATAACTTGCTGTACTGGACTACATCAGTACTAAAGTGTCAACTTGGTTGTCCAGAGGTAGCTTTTAAAACCTAGAAAAGCAGTTTCACTTCCAGAGTCAGTATTAAGACAAAAAAAAAAAAAATCAAAAAGAAGATATGCAAAGGAAAAAACAACTAAGCTTGCTACAATTATAGAAGTGAAAGGAAAACATTAATTCTCATTTGGGACTCGAACTTTAGACCTTCAGCTCAGTGTACAGTGGTCACTGCCAATTATACAATGACTGGTCATGAATATTCAAAAACGAGCATGCTGATTGGCCAGCCTGACCAGCATGCCCATTGTAAATCCAAAAATATACTAACGGGAAAAGGTCCGGTCGCCCAGACTTTTTCCCATTTGTATATCTGGTAATTTATTTACTTTACTTTTTTTTTAACGAAAAAAAGAAGAAAATGGAAGACCTGAAACGAACGAGGGAGACGGCGCAGACAAAATAAGAGGATAACCAGGTACGTTCTCCAAAACTAAAGAAACTTACCTGATTATCCTTTTACTTTGTCTGTCCCAGCTCTCCCGAATGTAAAAAGCCTCCTGGTTTCTCCCCCCCCCAAAAAAAAACAAAAGCAACGGAGGTCTTCCTTTCTCTGTTGCTACCTTTGCACAGCACAGATGTACTGCGTAAGCATGGGAACACAAGTCCCATATGCATGCGGAGTACATCAAAAAAGCCCCAGGATACGTGAAAAACACATAAGGGCAGCATGGAGGCACTATACAAAGACATTATTGAAGAAAAGTAAGCTTTTTTTTTTTCTTAAATAATGTCATTGTATAATAGCAATAACCCACGGCTAGATGTGAGCAATGCTGGATTTACCCACAGTTGGCTTTGTTTGGTTACTCGGGCTTCACCCTCGATTCCAAACCACACTAACCATGGGCAAATCCAGCATTACCCACACCCAGACATGGGTTATTGCTTAATGAACCAACAAGAACCTTTGAGCAGTTAAATGTTGAATATTCCCATAAGAGCTTTTTTCTTTCAGCCACAAACTCCCCAGTTACTTCTGTTGAGCAACTATCACAAAGATTTAAAGGCACATTCTGAACGAACTGAAAATAAGATTGCACTGTATACTATGTGCACTTCACAATTATCTCTCTCCAAATGGGACTCACATTTGAACCTATCCAAATCACCTTTATGCATGTAACCTTTCAGCTGATACATTCCGTGGTAACAGAGATGATAATATTTAACAGTAACTAACTGGGTGATAAAATATAGAACAAATATGCATCAACCTACCTCTCAGTGCCACCAAGCAATTGAGATATTCAAGACAACTGGCATTTACAATTCAGATTGCTGTTATAAAATTATCAGGTTACCAGACATAGATCTTTTCATAGCATCCAGGCACAAAAGCTAATTGTAAAATGGAAAATGAGCATCACAGACAAAAATGTTAAATAAAATAAATAAATAAAATAAAGATACAACAGGACCTCTTGAAAAAAGAAAAAGGAAGCAATCAGGCTGACTTGTTTAAATATTAATACTGCTGGGGCGGGGGGCTATTGATGGTATGTGGAATGTGGTATGTGCTTGGCTAAGAAATTACAGCTGTTGGGAAAAAATGTACATGCCATGGAGTCTTTTACAGCCACCTGAACTACCACCAACTGAAGCAGATGGGACTGTGGTATAAGATTTCTCCAAAGATTGCAACTAGTATCTTAACTAGGAGCCAGACAGGCTGTGTAGTGGTTAAGAAAACAGGCCAAAAGCAAGCAGTGTATCTTAACTAGGAGCCAGACAGGCTGTGTAGTGGTTAAGAAAACAGGCCAAAAGCAAGCAGTGTTGTCTGCAAAGCATGATCTGTAAGGAAAGAGTAGATGGCAACAAAACAGCCCATGAGTAAACAACATGCAGCATAGAGAGCATGCACAGAGAGATAGATGGTATCCAAGTCAGGGATGAGAAGGCAACCTGTTGAATGAAGATAACCAGACACACTGTTAGACAGAGCTTCTTTTGTTGAACACATAATATGAACAGGCTGACAGTTGACTTTGTGGGGTGCAACAGAATGTACCCTTCTCACAATAATTTTCTTGGTACAGTGCATTGGGTTTATATGCTTGCTGTTTCAATCAGTAATCCAACAGTTTGTACACACACTAAACTATGGGGAAAACTGGATCTCTAAGACAACCCTCTCTTGGGAGAAAACACTGAAAAATACTGAATAAATACCCACACCACCTCTGCCTGTGGGGTGGATAGTATACAGATGCAGCTACTGGAAATTAACCTCTGCCATAGTTACACTAGCATGCTTGTCTTAAATGCATAGATTCAGTACACACAAGATATTCCCTGCCTTGCTGGGCTACTTGCTAAAAAACAGCCACTCACAACTGTGACCGCTTCCTCGAATGGTGATAACTGGCATGGAAGAAATGCAATACCTTTTTTAACTAAAGTTAGCAAATATGACTGGCACTTAGAAGGATTGGCGTTCAGAAAATGTTCTTGTTGAGCAGATGTTGCCACTCCCACAACTCTTAGCACACCTGTCTACTACATAAATAGAATTTAATAGCACACTCAATTACATTCAATCACTAAAATAAAACTTTGCGAGAATTTTAGATAGTCAGAAAAAGAGACAGCTGAAGACAAGGATAGCATAGCATGGAATGAGGTCAACTATTGGAGATGCCAGTGGGCAGCTGTAACACATTTTAAAATGTAGCTTCAAGTATCACTGCTGATGTGAGGCTTTAAAAAAGTCTTTAAGTAAAATCAAGAAATTCACTTTGCAATCACGGCCTCAGACTGTTGCACTGCTCCTAGATCCCCCCTCATATTTACAAATCACCTACATCTCTCCAAGGCAAGGGTTGCTTCCTAGACTTTCAGATAACTGCATGCATTTTTTTTCAGCTTTTGGGCGTGCCTTCGCTGAAGGGTGGGTGTCGGGCTGGAAAGTCAGCACCATAAAAATCGACTGCCAATCATTAGTGGACCGGAGTTCCGCTGTGGCGACCCCTAACCGGGAAAAGCCAAAAAGACAAACAACAACCCATAAGAACTATAAATCAGGAATGTTTTATATGACCAACCACACTTCCAAGCAACTTATGTACAAATTCTGTTCCACATGCATTAGTTAAGACAGCCCAGACATATTTCATCCTAAACGTTTCACAATGTTTTCGAACAAGGGTCAGAAAAAAATGTACTCAATTTAAGTACACATATGACTGTGCTTAGCTACGCCCCTGGCAGGGAAAGTTGTGACTTTATTAGTCATAGGAGGCTGTTTCAGAGTGATAAGTGTGAACTCCTAAAGCAGAATCCCCTTTTTGTTCAGGTTTGTGGTAAGTGTCATTCTATATGCCCAGGTCAAGTAAAATTTCCTGAAGGAATGTGACAAACTGATTACATAGTTAAAACAGTTAACATTATTAGTTTTATACCAACACACACACACACACACACACACACACACACACACACACACACACACACACACACACACACACCAGCTGCTTGGTGCTGAAGGATCAAAAGGCTGCGAGTTCTATTGCCATCCCAGATGATTTGATTCATTTTTCACTGCTGACACAGCAGTGCAACATTAGGTGCCCTCCTGGATTTGCCATTCTTCGAAAGTGACATTAAACCAAGGTCTCATCCACCTGATTTGGTTGTAACTGTGGTGGATGTAAAATATCCTATTGTTCTTATTGAAGAAAGAAGAGCTTCACTTATATTATATCATAATTCAATATCTCCCCATCATTTATTTAAGATTATTCTTACTGTATATGTATGCTTTGCAATGCAAAATAAATAACAGCTGTCACAGAGTCCTGGCATAACAGCAACTCCTTAATATGAAGGTTTTTATGTAATCCTTAATATAAGGTTTTTAAACAATGTTACATAACAGACAAGCTAAACTGCCAGAGCACCATGTAGCAAGGCACCTCACATGCTGTGGAGAAATAGGAATCCAGCTGCAGTTCATTCTTCCCTGACTGCAGCTGATACTTAAGGGTCATGCGTTTGCTGTTCTGCGGCTCACCCTGGAACTCTCTTACCAGACTCATCAAAAGTCTTGCTCAGCCTGTATGTCTGACTGCATTAAATATGAAAAATGTTGGGTGCTATTTATAAACATGGTGTGCAGTTATGCATGGCTGATAAGATGTCCAAATCAAGTACCAGACCCCAGCACAATTCATAAAGGTGTCCATGCACAATAGACTTGTACGTACCCAGCTACATACCCGGAGCTGTCCAGATACTTAACAGGTTTGTAAATGAGGATCAACAGCATAGCATGTGATTCACAAACATCTGACTCAGCACTACAATCTAGATTGTGTACAAGAATTACAGGAGTGGAACCTTGAACTTTCAATTCGTCACAGCTGCCCACTGTGCAACATCCAAGAAACGGTAATGCACATTCAGCTTAACACAACTGATCAGAAGCAGCCTCATCTTTGCAGTGCCATTCCACACTATCATGGATTTGTTGAAATAATGAAAGGGATGCAAAGTTGCAGTCTGACAGGGTGTACAGAGAAAGTACAGTTGTGTAAGTAAACTTACCATAACATTAGATGCTCCAATAGATGACTGTTGCAGTATCTTAAGATGTATGGCACTTCTCCTGCCAAGGTTAGACCAGCTAGGCAGCTTCCAAAGCTTAAGGTACCTTCCATGCATCCTAACTGCTTACAGCTTGAGAACAGCAGCATAAAGACAGTGGTTAGGGTGCCAAAATCTCAAAACGTTCTTGTCACACAACAAGGAAGTCTAGAGCCCTGACACAAAAAACAAAAGGTGGGGGGGGGGGCAGAGGGAGCAACTACTGCAACAGTGATCTGTTTGAACATCGACTATTACTGTATGCTTACAACTGTACTATGTTCATCATTAGATCACTGTTGCAGTAGCCCAAGTTAAATGAGATGAATATAAGAACTTTGAAAGAAAGAGAGCAGGGAGGATCAGAGCCCAATAGCCCCTAGAGAACAGTCCTAGCAAAGCCTGCTTTGGACCTACAAAAGGAAACTAGTTTGTAGGGCTTGGTAAAATTGTACACAGTTGGCCAAGTTGCTACCTCAAGTATATTTCTAGAGTAATTCCTTTCCAGAAAGTCGCAGAAGTAACCTGAGCCCTGAAAGGGTGGGTCTTGACTGTGCCCAAGTTTCTTGTTAGGGCAAGAATAACAAAAAAACAATAGCAAGGGACAACCGTTTAGAAAGTATCTTATGATAATGCTTGTCACTTTGTCTCACCTTTACCTTCATAGGAAATTAATAATTGATCAGCAATCTTGAAGGCCACTGATCTGTCAATGCAGTATCTTGAGTTGCCTGTGGACATCTAGAATGTGTAAAGTTCTTTCTCACTTAAGTTTAAATTTATATTTTGTCCTCAGAATAACCCTATTTTTATGAAAAATAAGATAGGGATGATTCACCATAACAGGGTGCAATTCAGATACTCTTCTTGCAGAAGTCAAACCAATAAGTAACTGTTTTCCAAGATAAGAACTTAAAATCGGCCTCATCAGCAGGTTCATATGGAAGCAGTGTAAGCTTTCCCAGTACAAAATTAAGATCCCAAGAAGAAGCCACTTGCCTAACAGGAGGATGGATACGTAAAACCCCTTTCAAAAACTGCTTCACTTGAATAAGGTAGAAAAGTTGGATCTAATGGCAGACAAACATATGGCTGAAAAATGAATCTCAACAAAAGAGTAAGAAAGACCATAGAATAAGAGCTCATACAAATATGGTAGAATCACAGGAGTCTGAGCCTTAAAAGGGTCCTGGTTCTTGGTTTGGTACCAGTTAGGAAATCATTTGCACTTACCCATATACTGTTTTCTAGGTGCAGGTTTCTGTGTCTCCTTTAATACTTGCTGCACAGCCTCAGAAAAAAAGTGTCTAAAATGTATTAAAATTCTATCACCCAGACAGTCAGCTGAAGAAGTTGTAGGCTGGGGTGTATCCAACAACCCCCTGTCCTATGTGACTAAGTCCATTTTGTGAGGAAGCTTGTGGAAATTGCTCCTGGCCATTTTCAAAAGAAGGGAGAACCACTATTACTTGGGCCAAAAGAGTCACCACAACCTTTTTGGAGACTCCTTCTGTATCTATTTATTTATTGCATTTGTTGACCGGGAAGGTCCACTGGGCCAAAAAGTGCCCATTTTCAGTGGAGGCCCTGGGAGAAAATCTCCACAGAGATACATACATGCAATTTGATAAAGCACATTAACAATACAGCGCTTACAATGCGCTAGAGACAAGATAACTAATATATCAGATCAACTGCTAGAGCGCAAACAGCATACATTACATTCACACTGATAAAAACACAAGCTAGCAAATATGTCAGAATAACCTGCTAAAGCTCAGTTAACAACGCACTATATACACCTTGATAAGAGCACATACCACAGTAGCTGCAGGTTAGACTGACAGTCCCATACATTTGTAAAGGGTACAGAAAATGTTTATCTGTTCAGGAGATAACGGTGATGGTACTGGAGGCGGAGAGGGAAGAAAGGAGGGAAAGGCGGAGACGTGGAAGGGAAGAGATGGATATGTAAAACCCCTTTCAAAGCCTGTTTGTGATAACCCCGGTTATCAGTGTAAAAGCATACAGTCACATTCACATCCATGCAAATGAAAACACAGCCATCTTCCATGCCTGAGTGCACAGAGTCCTGGAGCAGAATTTCATTAACTGTCTGTTGTGACTGGAAGCAAACAGATCTACTTGAGAAGTGCCCCACAGATGGACCAATTCCTGAAGACTCCCATTTTCAACTTCCATTTGTGAGGGTCTGTGCTGAACCTGCTTAGCTTATCTGCAACAATGTTTTGCTCTAATGGAATGTATGTAGCCTGGAGGGAAAGACTGTACTGAATCGCTAGTTCCCAAGCTACCGTGACTAGTCTGTAAAGGGTTAGAACCTGGTTCTTCCCTGTTTGTTTATGTACCACATCACTGTGGAGTTATCTGTGACTACTATCAGTGGGCCTGGGGTATTTCAGAGATTTGACAGAATTTATTAGAGTTGTTATTTCTTTGACACATATGTGCTTTAACTTGTCTTGCTTGTTCCCAGAGGTCCTGGACTGTCACCCCCTTGGACACAGCTTCCCTATCAAAGTCTGATGCATCAGTGGTTTTAAACTGAGTAAGACCTGGAAAGGAAAAAAGAAGGCCTGGTTCACCCACTAGACCAGCTCATGTTTTTTCACAAACCCTAGAAATCGAATCTGAAATGAAAAGGGCGCTGGCGTTGAGTCCAAACTGATTAGACATACCACTAAATGTTTCTCATGTGAAGAACAGCCAAAGAAATCATGAGAATCGTAGAGGCCAGGAAACTTAGCATTCTAAGATATTCTTTGGCATATACCATTCTGGTTGGAAAATCTCAAAAATTGCTCCTTATAATATTCCATTTATCCTTAAGGAAGAAAAGCCATCATGAGGGATGTGTTCAGAAGACTTGTCAGAATAAAACATCACATGAGAAGGAAAATACAGTTCTGTACACTTACATAAATGCAGATGTCCGAGTGTATTCACTGTTGCATTCTTGACTTGTGATATTTCCTGCCGTGAAAGCCCTTCGCCGGCCTGACTACCAGAGAAAAAATCTCCTCCTCCTTAGGCTGTAGGACACCCTAACCAATGTCAGTGTGCTTGGGGATATAAGGAGCCTTCCAACGTCATGGTATCAGTTTTTTCTTGCCCCCTAAAATGTAGGAGCCCCTAAATGGGCAGTAGGGAGCTGAGGAAGAGAACCTACACAGGAAGAGAGGCCAAAGGGGATTCTCATGGCTAGAGAAGTTATAAGTAGACTACCTAGTAGGCTAAGGGGGAAGGAGGGAGGGAAAGAAGACTGCAACGGTGAACACATGAACGTCTACATTTATGGTAAGTGTACACAACTGTACTATGTTCTTCATGTTTCGCTGCTGCAGTCCTGACTTGTAGGCTAAGGAATCCTGCTCTGGACCTGGAAAAGCCTGCTAAGTCATAGCGTTTCTTGAAGGTATGCACAGATGATTAGGTGGCAGCTTCCAGAATATCCTTAGTAGGGACTCCTTTCAGGAAGTCAGCAGAGGCTGCAGTAGCCCTAGTGGAGTGTCACCTGCCATGATGGCTGTAACAAAATGAGATGCAGTAGGAGATCCATTTTGAGATAGTCTGTTTAGAAGCTGGTTTTCCCTCAGATTTAAGGGCAAAGTTCACAAAGAGTTGGTCAGATTTTCTCAAGGCTTTAGTTCTGTCAAGACAGTAATGGAATTGCCTATGCACATCCAAAGAATGAAGTATTCTTTCTCCTTTGTTCTGGGGTTTGAGAAAGAATGTGGGCAGATGAATGGCCTGATTTAAAGAAGTGTCAGTGAGCACCTTGGGGATGAAGTAAAAAGAAGTTATGTCTTACCATAATGTTCCATCTGTATTGTTGATCCTCGTTCAGTCATTACGTATGGGTATCGGTTCCGACCTCGGAACCGAGCCGGCCATCTTCCAAGCTCGCGTCAGCTACAAACTCTCAAGCTAAAACTCTTACCCAGAATTCCCCTCTCCCTGTGACCTCAGATTGAGTTTGCAAGTCAAAGGAAGGTAGAGGCTATCTCTGGTCAAATTACCTATATAAACCGGATGGTGAGATCCACTAGAAGCCACAGGAGGGGAAAGGAGGGAGGGTCGTAATGACTGAACGAGGATCAACAATACAGATGGAACGTTATGGTAAGACATAACTTCTTAATCTGATATTGTTAATCCTCGTTCATTCCTTACATATGGTTCAGAGTCCCCAGCTACCTTTATTCTTGGGAGGTTCTCATTTAAGGACATTCCTGAGCACCATAGAACCAAAAGATGCTCTTCCCCTGGAGGCCAAATCCAATTTGTAATGACTGATGAAGGTCTGAGGCGTAGCCCAAGTCGCAGCTGCACAGATGTCATGTAAAGAAGCTCTGGCATGGAAAACAGCAGAAGTTGCCACCGACCTAGTTGAGTGAGCCTTTATGGTAGTCAGTAAAGGAGTGTTACTTTGAGAATAAATGAAGGTGACACAGTCTTTCAACCATCTAGCCAATGTGACCTTGGCAACAGCACATCCTAATCTAGGACCAGAATAGGCCAAAAACAGCTGTTCTGATTTACGGGAAGCTTTAGTCCTGTCCAAGTAAAAATGAATTTGTCTGTGAATATCTAGGGTATGTAGGCAATACTCTCCTTTGTTTGAATGATTGGGGAAGAAAACTGGCAATTCAATGGTTTGATTAATAGACATTTCAGAAATCACTTCTGGCAGGAATGAAGGATTAGTTCTCAAAGACACTATCGCTATGAAAAATCAAGCATGAACTCTTGATGCATAATGCTTGAAGTTCAGAGATACATCTGGCAGAAGTAATGGCAACCAAAAACAGGGTTTTCCATAACAAATATCTGAGGCCGCAAGAATAAGCTGGTTCAAAAGGAGGCATTGTCAGAGTTTTTAGAACTAATGTCAAGTCCCATGGCTGAATAGGCTCTCTAAAAGGGGGCATCAGATGATTCACACCTTTTATAAAGGTCTTACATAGTCTGTGTGACATAAGAGAGGAGTCCTGGACACTCTCATGGAAGTTAGAAATTGCAACTAAATGCACTCTAATTGTAGATGCCGATAGACCCGAGTGAAACAGATCGGCCAGATATTCTAATACTACAGGCACTGATGCTGAAAAAGGGTCTACTTGTTTTTCTTTCAACCAACAGGTAAATCTTTTCCACTTACTTAGGTAAGTGATTCTAGTGGAAGATTTATGAGATGCAATAAGAATATCCCATACTGGTAAAGAATGATCATTCTGCCTGGCAATCAAGGGAATTGGAGGAGCCAAGCTGTGAGCTTCAGGCTGTCCAAACTGGGATGAATCAGATTCTGTGGATGGGAGATCAACCCCGGGGTTGGATGCAGGATCTATGGTTGATCTAGCAGGTGAGGCCAAAGGAAGGGGAACCAAATCTGACGAGGCCAATATGGTGCTTTGAGGATCACCGTGCTCTTCAACCGATGGGCTTTCTTCAGAAACTGGGGAATGAGGGGAAGAGGTGGAAAGGCATAAAGAAGACCTGAGGGCCAATCGTGGACTAGAGTGTCCCTGGGTGACTGTCCCGGAGGGGGAATCAGGGCAAAGTAGTTGCTGCATTTGTAATTGGTCGGGGATGCAAAGAGGTTGCAGCAAGGACGGCCCCAGCGGTGGAATATCTCCGCCGCTATCAAGGGATTCAGGGACCACTCGTGAGGTTGTAGAATGCACCTGCTGAGTCTGTCTGCTCTCACGTTGGAACTTCCAGGAATGTGCATTGCTAGGAGAAAGCAGTTGGTAGCCATCGCCCATTGCCATATCCTCATGGCCTCTCGACAAAGGGGGTAATATTTGATTCCACCTTGTTTGTTGATGTACCAGACCACTGCCATGTTGGCTGATTGTATCGCAATAGTCCCGGATGGCAGCAGGGGATGGAATGCTTGCAACGCCAGAAGGACTGCCCTCAGCTCTAGAACATTTATATGCAGATGGGCCTCCAGTTCGGACCAAGTGCCTTGGACTGTCTGTCCCTGACACAGCCCCCCCACCCCACCCCATCAGAGAAGCGTCCGTGGTCACTGTGGCCTTGGGCTTTTGGGGGGAGAATGGGGGAGACCACTGTGACGGATCATGGGACATCCACCAATTTAAATCCTGTTTGCAGCTGTGAGTTACTCGAATCTTGGCTGAAAGAGGAGACTGAAAGGGATACCATGTGATACGAATGTGATACGAAAGAGGGGAACATTGAGAGAGTGATTATTTGACTGTTGCCTCACTATATCTCAACATTCATTTTATTCTTTCTTTTTATTCTTTCTTATTTCTTTTTGATATATAGAATGATGTTATATTCTGAAACATTCTAGTCTTCTGGGCAGGCATAAGAGATTATGCTCTGTTCCGGAACATTCTGATGATTTCAGCAAGTTACATTTGATTACAAAACATACTTTGTTTACTACTTTTAGTTATGAAACATGACTTGTCTGGAATTTTCTAGTAATGTACTAAAACTCACAAGGTTATTGAATATTCCAGTGTAGTACTCGAAATTTGCAGAATCATTGTATTTGGCAGGATTTGCTGTTCCTTCTGGGGTGGGTGGCCA
This sequence comes from Protopterus annectens, assembly GCF_019279795.1. Classification (NCBI taxonomy): domain Eukaryota; kingdom Metazoa; phylum Chordata; order Ceratodontiformes; family Protopteridae; genus Protopterus; species Protopterus annectens. The sequence goes on from NC_056744.1 coordinate 1,558,777,609, forward strand.
ACACCACAGAATGCTCTAGCAAGATCCAGCCTACACTGGAAAGTACTGATTCTCATGACTTGTGGTAAACAACTTGGTTATATATAGATGGGAGTCTCAGCATTCAGGCAGAAGCCTCACCTGTGGAGTGGATGCATTGCCCAGGACTGTTTTCCCAATGAGGACTCCTGCCTGACTGCAACGAGGCTTCCCAATCGAGACGGGGCTTCTCAATCGAGACTGAAGACAGGATGAAGTTTTCCCTTTATCGGTGATGTATAACTTTCTTTAAATGTATTGTCTAATCTTTCTTTCTGTTAAACTTTTTATTTTAGTAGAATAGAGTGGATTTACTTTTCCATTTCTAGCAGACAAATAAAGCTTGTTAGTCTTTTTGGTAGAAATAAAGTTTGTATTAGTTAAGTTCTATTTCAAATCCTGCTCATTAGGCAATACATACCATTGAGTGAGCAGTAGCCATTGTAGAATCCTCATGTGAAACCTGGCTAGGGGAACAATGGCGATAGAGGCTGCCATGGAACCCAACAGCTAAAGGACAGAGTGAGCTGTGGATTTCTCTCTTGCAAGAACTGGGACCAGTTATTGTTTTATCCTTAGTATTCTGTGCTCTGGAATGGCTGCTCTGCAATTCTTTGTATCCAAGATGACCCCTATGAATTCTATGGATTGAGATGGGGAGAGATTGGATTTTCGCCAGTTTATGGTTATGTCTAGCTTTTCTGCAGTGAAGAGAGAGTATGCCCAGGCCTCTTCCAATCGATGTCTGGTGGGGGCAGAAATGAGCCAGTCGTCTAGATATGGAAACACCTGGAATCCTTGTAGTCACAAGTGGGCTGTGACAACTGCCATGCACTTTGTGAACACTCTGGGGGCTGTAGAGAGTCCGAAGGGCAGCACTCTGAACTGGTAGTGACTGGCTCCCACACGCAAGCGCAGGAATCTTCTTGATGGCCTGTCCACTTTTATGTGGTAGTACGCCTCTTGAAGATCTACAGAGCACATCCAGTCATCTTTTTCCAAAAGCAGGAGGATAGACTGTATTGTGACCATCTGGAATTTTTGCACTCTTACAAATTTGTTCAACACACTGAAATCCAAAATTGGTCTCCAGTCCCCTGTTTTCTTTGGCACCAAAAATAGTCTTGAGTAGAATCTGGATCCTATCTGGTCTGGGGGGACTATTTGGATTACTCTTTTTCTTAGCAGCTTTGCTATCTCTAATGCTGCTTCTTCCCTTTGACTGGGTGGAACATCGAGTACGTTTTTTGAAGGGACAGGACAAAGATCAAAGGGGATATGATAACCTCTGGTTATAATCCTTCGTACCCAAGCATTGGTGGTGATGGTTAGCCATGCAGAAGGGTTCAAGGAGAAACAACCCCCAATCACCTCCAGAGGAAAGGAGTTGGGCCGCTCTTCAGGATTGGCCAGGAAAAGAGCCCCTGGATCCCTGGTTACACGGACCCCCTCTCCCCCGAAAGGGGGATCTTCCCTGTGAGTTTCCCCCTCTGCCTCTAGGGGAGAACTCGGCCTGTGTGTCATGGAAAGGACCCTGAGACTTCTTGAACCATATCTTCCCACTCTTTTGGTTTCGGGAGAAAGCACGTTGAGGGGAAAAATAACGGACACCTATGGCCAGAAAAGGTCATACTGTCCTGTTCACATCTGGCCAGTGTGCTTTTAACTTTGGGTCCAAACAACAAAGAGGCTTCATTGGGAGCGTTAAGAAAGGAAGCCTTAAAGGGTTCCATGAAATTGCACAAGCGCATCCAGGCTTGTCGTCTCAAGACCACACCTGAACCCCCCACTCTAGCTGCTCCTTCTGATGCATGAGATATCAGTCACATGGAGGAGTTAGATACTGACGCAATGGTGGCCAGCTGAGAAGCCACTTTGTCACGGACCTCATCAGACACGGCACCAGCCAAGGTTTCAGAGAGCTCAGAAATTAGATCCTTTTGAAGCCTGGTAAAGTGTGCCATATAATTCAGGGACCAGATAGCAAAGGTCACCGATGCAAAGGTGCACTTCCCAATCCTGTCCAGGGCCCGGGACTCTTTGTTGGGCGGATGGACAGTCTGGCTTTCTTCTTCCGCCAGATCCTTTTTGGTTGCGGCCACCACCACCAGAGCATCTACAGGAAGACCTTTGGACCAACGGGGATCCATAGCAGGAGGGGACAACATTTTATCTGGCCACCGGGGAATAGCCTCAATGGTGTCAGGAGCCTTCCACGCATGCTGCACGATGAGCCGGACCAGTTCATCAGCAGGTGGAGTAACCCAGGAGGTAGGGGGCCGGGCATGAAAAGCTTGCAGGAACACAGACTCCTCAGAGGTCAGATTAGAGGGCTGCCAGTCACCTCTCTGTTTAAGGATTTCAAGGATATCACCAAAGGATACCGCAGAGAGTGACTGAGGGGACCCTTCCCCATCATCAAAGGTTGTGTCTTCAGTGAGGGACTCCTCTGTGGAGTCCATGTGCTTCCTCTTGCATGAACATTTCCGGTGAACTTCCTCAGAGGGGGAAGCTGGGGAAGACAATGGAAAGGGGGTTTCCTGTGGGAATACGTCATGAGGCCGTTGCGCCTGGTGTCCGCTAGGTGTGACTTGTGAACATAGTGGTCCAGAGGAGGGCGGGGAGATAGGCAGTGCAGAATCGCCAGCAGACGCCAGAGCCTTCTCCATCAGTTGGAAGGCTGGTCCACCTAAAGAGGGGTGAGTGTCCAGGACAGGGGGTCACCCCTCCCCTAAGTGGCTCAGCCTGATGACCCGGAGTCCCCGGATGGCTGTGAATGTCACAACTATCATCCTGGGTCATAGCAAAACTCTCCTGCCATGAAGGCAACTGTGGTTCCTTAGTGAGGTCCAAGAAGGGATTCACATCCAGATCAGGAGAGGTCATTGTACCCCTGTACTCTTCACTTATCAGACCAATGATTGAGTACAACGCCCCATTCGGAATGTACCTTACCCAACACCTGCAGCAGTTGGAAAGACCCCAAAAGTTCCTCACCAAAAGGATAAAGGGGCTCAAACATATGTCATACGATGCCCGACTGAAGAAACTCCAGCTCTATTCAGTCGCATACCATCTGCTCAGAGGTGATCTGTGCCTGACATACAAGGCCATGTCCAACCCGGAATTAATGGATATGCTCCACCTCAAAAAATCCAAATCCAATTGAGCCACAAGAGCAAGAGACTTAAACCTCAACACGGATATAAATAAGACGTGCTGGAGGGACAGATTCATCATCCAGAGACTCCCTACACTATGGAACAGAATCCCAGTCCATGTGAGGCAGAGCCCCTCACTGACTCTGTTCAAGAGAAATCTTGACGAGTGGATGGGAGATCGTAGGTTTACCCCGGGAATCATCTCTGTATCACTGCTGGACAGAGGCACAGCAAACTAATGGGTATAGTATTCTCATCCTAAGGGGTGGTGAAAGCCACACACACTCTGGCTAGGCTTTTAAATGCCCTAGGGCAGATAGCCTAGTATGAACCTATGAACCTATGAACCTATAAAGGGAACCGTAGAGGAGGAAGACTGTGTTATATCGAGGGGCTTCAAAGGCAATGAAGGAGGAGAAAAAGAAGGGGTCTTTGGCCATGGGTGATCACCTCCCAAGGAAGGTTAGGTCCTGGGGGGCAGGATACCTCTGGCCAGAAGTACTTGATCCACAAGACGCAACACGTCGTGTTCAGAAAGGCTTCTAGTGGACCTCACGAGGGAGAAACAAGTCTATCCACGGAAGAGACAAGCTCGGTGTCCACGTCACCAGTCTGCACTGAGAACAATGGTGCTGAGAGAGACTGGACTACAGGTGTCTGCACCGAGGAAATCATTGGTGCTGAGATCATGGTCTGCACTGGCAAAAAGATCGGTGCCTAAGTAGTTGCCGGAACTGAGGCTGGAACCGAAAAATTAGGTGTCAATAACTGAGGCGTCGGTTCTAGGCAAAATGTCACAGCCGATGTGGTTAAGGTCTGCACTGACCGAACAGTCGGTGCCAATATAGTAGTAGTAGTAGTAGTCTGAACAGAGGAGCCCCTCGGTACCGATACGGTAAAGGCTACAGTAGACAGGGCCGAAATCACAGACTGCACCGAAGGCCTTGGTGCCGAAGGTCTAGGCACCAAAAGCGCTGGGGCCAACAAGGTCAGCTCCAAAGCAGAAAGCTTAGCCTTCTTGGGTTTTGTTTGGGGGAGTCCCCAGCCGGGGACGAAGGCAGAGACTTGGCCTTTGTAGGATCATCCGATTTTTTCTTATGGGCTCTAGGAGGGGTTGAAGCCTCCAACCCAGAAATAGCCTCTGAAAAGGGAGATTTAGCAGTCCCTTCGGTAACAATTTATTTTTCCTCTCAATCAAAGTTCTGTTGGAAAATTCTTACAAATACCACAGGGCGGGTCAACAGATAAGTGAGACACACCCAAGCAATAGAAACACAGAGAGTGTGCATCTGATGTAGGTAATTTGTGTCCACAATCTGAACACCTTTTAAATCCTGGACTACCTTTTTTATCTGCCATGATAGAAAAGGAGAAGGAAAGAAAGGGTACCAGCAATGGTACGAAAGAATACCTGAAGGTAATGAAGAAAGGAAGGGTTTACCAATGATGGTGAGGGAGAAAATACCTCACGGTAAAAAGTGCAAAATAAAGAGAAGGAAACTCAAGGAAATATAGTCGCTAAATGCGATAAGGTAAGAGACAACAAATTAAAAACTTTTCTGACAGAAAAGGTTATTTTAGACTAGTTAGACAACAAATATCTATACTTAGCTCAAGAGAAGTAATTTGACACGATCGAATGGCGATGCGGCAAACAAAATCTGAGGTAACAGGGAGAGGAGAATTCTGGGTAAGAGTTTTAGCTCGAGAGTTTGCAGCTGACGCGAGCTTGGAAGATGGCCGGCTTGGTTCCAAGGTGGGAACCGATACCCATAGGTAAGGAATGAACGAGTATTAACAATATCAGATGGGTTAGTTCTGAGGGAAACCCTGTCTTGGTGGAAGATGAGGAATGGCTCCACTGCCATGAGAGCCTGTAGCTCAGAGATTCTCCTAGCTGCAGTAATAGCTATCAGAAGGGCAGTTTTCCAAGTTAGAAACTTTAGATGGGCAGAGACTGCAGGTTTGAAAGGAGGCTGAATCAGTTTTTTCAGAACAAAATTAATGGTAGGTTGCCTCCTGGGAAGTCTGATGAGGATGACTCCCCCTAAGAAATTGTTTTATCAGGGGATGGAAAAGACAGGAGGAAGAGCAGGTATACGAGTCAAAATGGCTCAGGCAAGAGTACGAAAGGCTTTATCAACCGGACTAGCCAAGTAATCAACAGTGACAGAAATGTGAACTAAATCAGGACTGTGGTGATGCTGACACCACATGGAAAATCTCTTCCACTTAGCCGAGTATGATTTCCTAGCACTAGACCCTCTAGCCTCTAAGAATGTCCTGAACCTGTTTGCTTAGGGCAGGCTAGGTCCTGGATGCTGTGGAATTATCGAAGCTGAAAGACTGAGCATCTGCAGGTTGGGGTGCACAATCCTTCCCTTGTACTGAGTTAGAAGGTCAACTCTCTGAGGCAACAGCCATGGATTCTGGTTGGTTAGTTCTAGAAGCAGAGGATACCAGTGCTGCCTGGGACAGTCTGGGGCTATCAGTATTGCCCTTGGGCCCTTTTCTCTTATCATTAGAAGCACCTGAGGGAGTAGAGGTAGGAAGGGAATGCATAAATGAAGACACAAGTCCAAAGGAAGGAGAAAGCATCTGTCCTCCAGGCTGATTGCTGTTTGTTCCTGGAACAGAATCTTTTCAGTTAAGCATTTTCTTTGGTGGTGAAAAGGTTTATTTGTGGGACTCCCTATCTCTGGACCATGTACTGAAATATTTCTCAATGCAGATGACATTCATGGGGGTCCATCAAGTTTCTGCTGATGCAATTTGCTAGAGTATTTCGAGTACCTGGAAGGTATTCTGCCAGGAGGTGCAACCCCAGAGAGTGAACAGCTTCCCAAACTTGCATTGCTACACAACATAGAGGGTAAGATTGGGTGCCCCCCTGTTTGTTTCTTTACCACATAACTGTGGTGTCGTCTGTCTTGGCTAACAGGCCCCCTGGTTCCCATTTTTCCTTGAAAGCTATCAGGCCTTTTTGCACTGCTGTAAGTTCTTTTCAGTTTAAGTGCCTGCCCTTGAACTGAATCTCCCACTTCCCTTGGGATTGGAATTGTTGGAAGTGAGCCCCCCAGGCTATCTCTGAGGCATCTGTGGTGAGAGTTTGGCCCTGGGAAGTGAATCTAAATGGAAGGCACTGATTTTGTGCATAAGCCTGTGCCTACCATGCAAACTCCTCCCTGAGGCAAGGAATCAGCTGTATCTTGGTCGCCAGGGACTGATTGTTGGCACCATACATTTTTGAGTTACCACTGGAGTTTCCACATGTGCATTCTGGACAGGGGAATCACAAGGATACAAGATGCCATGTAGCCCAATGCTGGACTGTTTTGAAATAATGGATCAAAAAGGAGACCTTGTCTGGGTGAAGGAAGGCTTTCTGAAGAGGAGTCCAGGAGAGCTCCCAGGAAAACTATCCTAGTGGATAGAACAGTGTTAGATTTTTGCAAATTTATGGTGATACCCAAGGAGGACACGAGGTTCTGGATAAACCTCAGATCCTTGAGAAGTTTTGATGGATATGTGGCCTGTAGTAGGCAATCATCCAGGTAGGGGTAGATTTGGACCACTTTGGTCCTGCAAAAGGCAATTACAAGGGCTAAGCACTTGGTGACTCTGGTCCTTCAAAAGGCAATTACAAGGGCTAAGCACTTGGTGAAAACCCTGGGAGCAGCAGACAAGTCAAGGGGCAGTACTGAAAATTGAAAGTGACTGGTACTTGCTCTGAAGTGAAGAAAGCTTCTGTGTGATTCCTGTATGGGGATGGTAGGCATCTTTTAAATCCAGTGAGACCATAAAGGCCTGTGGGGCTATCATGGGCAAGAGTCTCTGAAGAGTCAACATTTTGAATTCTGGAACCAGGAGGAACTGATTGAGGGTGAACAGGTCTAAGATAGGACACCAAAAGCCTTATTTTCTAGGAACGAGAAACAGCCTGCAGTAGAACCCTTTTCCCTTCTGATGTTCTGGAACTGGTTCCACTGATCGCTGACAGCACAAAATCTGCATTTGAGAGAAGGCCGCTGTTTTTTTGATTTAGTGGAATATCCAAATAGCTTGAGTATTTTAATGGCTGTTTGTAACCATTTGGAATAAAGCTTAAAACTCACTTGTCTGAAGTGATGAGGGACTAATTTTGTTTGAACACGGACAGCCTTCCTCCTAGTCTTGTGTGTGTGTGGGGGGGGACAAGGGTGAGTGAGTCATTGTTGCTCTCTGGCAGATGCTTGTGGCCTAGAATTCCTTTGCCTGGAAGTTTCTGAGGTCCACTGCCTGGGTCTCTGCAGTTGCTGCCGCTGCATCTGTGTCCTTGTGTCCTTTCCCGCTGCAGTTTCATCTGCCTGATTCTAGATTGGGAGGGAAAGGACCAGTGTTTAGTGGGGAAGTTCCTACTAAACCTTGGTGGCTGAACTTGAAGGAAGTCTTTCCCAGTCTGCATAGACTTAGCTTTGTCTTCCATCTTTTTAAGAACAGCCTCAACTTTAGACCCAAAGAGGAAGCCCTTGTCTAGGGGAGCATCAAGAGGATTAGATTTAACATGGTCAGGAAGAGATTGTTCCTTAAGCCATGCATGCCTTCTAATAACAGAACCAGTGGTTGCTGCCCAGCTAGAGGCCTTCATAGCATCATAGCCACATTATAAAGAATGCCAAGCTACCTGTGAGCTGGAGTGGCAAAGATCCAAAACTTCATCAGAAAGGTTTTTATCCTCAAGGAAAGAGACATTTTGTTACAGCTGATCCAGGATGGTTTGCTGCTATTTAATCATATGAAACTGACAGTTGAAAGCCCTCATCGTAAATGTGGTTGAGTTGCATATTTTTTCCCAAATCTATGAAAGGGCCTGCTCTCTCTTTATCAGTAGATAAAGGGTTTTTAGAGGAATTGGCTCTAGCCTCTTTGGGTCCTAGTGTGACCACCTCTGGATCAGCAGAAGGATTTTTGAAAAGGTATTTATGGGAGTCCTGTACCCTACAAAAACTATCTGGTTTTCAAGTGGCTGGGGGAAACACCGAGTCAGGATTCAATGAGGAATCCAAGAAGACATCAACCACCTCTAAAATAGAGGGAACAGCAAGAGGTTTGTGTTCTGGTAGATCCAAAAACTCCCTAATTCTCTTTTTAGACTCTGGATACACCTCTGCTTCCCAGTGGAAATGTTCCTTCATAGCATAGAGAGCCTCTCCAAAGGTAATATCCTTTGGTAGGGAAGTAGAGGCCAGATTCTCCTCAGAACCTGATTTCTCAAAAGAAGTGAGGGAGGATCCTTCTTCAGAAACAAAACACTCTAGGTCAGAATCCTCAGTAGATTCAAAAGGATCTGAAAAAAACTTAAAAAGTAGGTTCCATTTTCTTTTTTTTCTGGGGAAGAATTCCCGGGTCCTTGTTTAGATCTGACCTAACCAAGTCCTGCTCATATCCCTGAGAAAGGAAGCCGGTATGCCAAGGAGAAAGCCCCGCACAAGCACCCATCTTAGGAGTCTCTTTGGCCTTTGGGCATCTAAAATTCTGATGCCTGTCTCTTTGGAGGAATAAGAAACCAGTGTAAGCCAAAGCCCCACAGGAGCGTAACTGGTTAAAGTATGCTCATCAGTAGCCAAGGCCAGCTGAGCGGTCCTGGACCTGACTGACAAGCTAAGGTTTACTAGAAAGGCACACCCAGACTCTATTTGCTGTGAAGGAAAGGTTAGTTTGCTTTTTATTTGTTGTATTTTGTATTACTTTATTGCCTTTTTATATTTTGAATACTGTGATTTGTTTTTGTTACCTTGTGTTTTACTTGTATTCTGCTTTTAACTGCATATTAAAACTTCAAAAGAGACCACAGCTCTGTCTCTAGTGAGTCAGGCAGAAATTAGAACTGATCAATTAAGGACTCATACATAAGATAGAAGAGGTTACTTAAGGTTAATCATTTGTGAACTGAGGTGGTAGAGCTAGGAACTAAACCTTCTATTTAATGGGGTAAAATAAAACATTTCAGAGCTTTACTAGAAAGGCTCACCCAGACTCTGCTACACTTTGCTGTGAAGGAAAGGTTGGTTTGCTTTTTATTTGTTGTATTTGGTATTACTTTATTGCCTTTTTATATTGTGAATACTGTGATTTGTTTTCTTTACCTTGTGTTTTACTTGTATTCTGCTTTTAACTGCATATTAAAACTTCAAAAGAGACCACAGCTCTGTCTCTTGTGAGTCAGGCAACCTCCATAAAAAAACTTCTCCAAAGCCAACTTCATGCTACTCAAGTCAGAAGTGACAAACTTCATGACATCCATGCAGACGGGAAATGGAAGTTCAACTGCTGAATCCTACACTAAGGCACTGTATGAGCATATCCACTCATGCATGAATCGTGCCATCCCAAATAGAACCAAGATGCTCTCCTTCAAAAAAAGGAAGCCAATCTGGTGGTCCCCTGCCATGAACAAATTTTACAACAAAAGGAAGAAACTGTTGCAGAAAGAGAAAAATCCCAGGATGCAAAAAACTCCCTTACCAGCCTCAGTAAGAAGCTGAGATCCCTCATAAAATCCTCCAAAGCTAGTTATGAAAATAAAATTGCCAAAGATTCCAAAGACAACCACAAGGCATTCTATAACTATGTCAAGAATCTAAATGGCAGTGCTTAGATCTGCTCTGAGCTACAACAGAATGGCATTAAATATACTGATCCCAAGGATATTGCCAATATCCTGGCAGATCAATTCAGTGCCAACTTCACCCCCCTCTCACCCCCTAAACGGTCCATCTCAATACTGGAAGACTGCCACATTCCAGTAATAATGGCCACACAGGTAAAAAAACGCACTCTCCAAAGCTAAGAATACAGCATCCATAGGACCAGATGACATCCCGGGCTATGAACTACAAAATGAATTGGCACCTCACTTAAGTGTCATGTTTAATCATAGCCTCACCTCAGGCTTTGTGCCCACTGAGTGACGCACAGCTACATTTATCCCACACCACAAGGGGGGATCCACCTTGGATCCCGGGAACTACCACTTCATTAGTCTGATGAGCCTGATCTGCAAGGCCATGGAATGTATTATCATGGAACTTATAAACAAAGACATTAGCAACTTTCAAACACTGGACCCCACCCAGTTTGGGTTCGTGAAGGGCCGATCTTGTCTCCTGAACCTGACTGACTTCTTCGAATCAGTCTCCAGAGCCGTGGACGAGGGTAAGGTGGTCCACACAGCCTATCTGGACCTCGCCAAGGTCTTTGACACCATCCCCCCACTCTGGAATCATAGATAGACTTACTAAGTTGGGAATTAATCCCTACATCACTCAATGGGTTGCCAATTGGCTTACTGACGAGAACCCACACTGTAAAAGTAGCTGACTCCAAATTCAGCTCCAGACAAGTAACAAGTGGAGTACCTCAGGGTTCAGTCCTGGGACCGCTCTTGTTTGGCAGCTACTTCTCTGAAGTACAGGCCAACCCTAGGGGACTCTGGCTAACAAAGTTTGCAAATGACGGCAAACTGGGAGCCATTATTGAATCCCCAAATTATGTGGATACTCTAAAAAAGGGCCTTACAGAAACAGATGCTTGGTGCCAGAGCCATGGGCTCAAGCTCAATGCCAAGAAATGTATAGTTATCCCCTTTGGGAAAAAACATGTACTCATGAATTACCACATAGGTGGCAGTACACTAAACACTGAAAGTGTGATAAGAGACTTAGGGACACAGATGGACAGTGGTCTCACCTTCGATAACCACATCATCACAACAGTCAGGAAATCCTTCTATGTGGCACACCTCATCACTAAGGGTTTTTCATCCAGAAAAAAGGAGGTCATTGTCCCACTGTACTCATCCCTCATTAGACCCATTATAGAATACAACGCCCTGTTTGGTATGTATCTCTCAAGACATCTGCAACAACTGGAAAGGCCGCAGAAATACCTCACTAAAGGAATCACAGGCCTAAAGCAGATGCCCTACACTGACCGCCTTAAAAAACTCCAGCTATACTCTGTCGTATATCGTCTACTCATTGGCAATCTCTGCTTAACATACAAGGCCATGTCAAACCCAGAGCTGTTGGACATGCTACACTTAAAGAAATCACAATCCCTCAGAGCCACATGCTTCAGGGATCTAAACCTTGTCATCACAATAAACAAAACATGCTGGTGGGATAGGTTCCTGACCCAGAGACTCCCCAGACTCTGGAATAGACTGCCCATACATGTCAAGCAGAGCGCCTCTTTGGCCCTCTTCAAAAGGAACCTTGATGATTGGATGGGAGAAAGAAAATTCACCTCGGGGATCACGTCAGTTGCCCTGCTAGACAGGGGTCCAGGGAAGTAAATAGTGTGGGAAGAAATAGGCAGGGAATTCTTATGGCTAGGCTTGTATAGGCCCTAGGGCCGATAGCCTAGTACCAACCTATGAACCTATAATCTGTTATAGATGAACCGGATGTAATTGAATTTTCAAGTGTGATTTTAGAGCAGATGAATTTAGGACTGCTGTGTGTCAGGGGGAGTACGAGGTTAAGGAAAGGATTGTCATAGACAGAATGATTATTGTAACAGAATTGCACAGGGCTAACACACAGATGGTAGGTGCAGGGTAGATGAAGAAAGGTGGGATATATGTATATCATGGCTTTTGGTAAGTAAACAATTGCACTTACAAGAATCTGAGACCTGTGACTATAGGATGGATCTGAAGGAGTAGTGAGTGGTTAAAGATTTTTACTGTGGAAGGTATGGAATTCCAGATGGTACATGCTAGAGGATTGAAGGCTGGCTTAGATATTTATAAGTAAAAAGGGGTGTATGAAAAGTTTGAGCCACTGACATTTGTGACCCAAGGGGAGCAGAGGGGATGATATGTTGCACTTTGAGGTCTGCTCGATGAAGTTATATAAAACAGTTTATATGGAGTGTAGCACAGAAGGCAAGAGGCTATTTCTATAATGCAGAAAGTGTTGGCAGAATTTAAAAAATGCAGGGTTGTATGCGAGGGTCTTTTTGCATGAAAAGTGACAAATCTTTAGCATTTTTTGTAGACAGAGTTCAGTATTTTAGGGATTTCCAAGGTCTGCTAAAGGGGAGAATCTACTGTAGTTTGGTAAGCTCTTTGCCGTAGAAGCACATCTTTCATGGGTAAGAAGTCTTGTCATTCCCTAAGCCTGTAAGACATTGGAGGTGGTGCTGAGACAAGATGGCAGTTCTGGGATCACTGTGCATTTAGGCCATGGTATTTATAGTTATTAACCTAGGTTTTCAAATTTCCTCCAGGTTGTTGGAGTTGTAAAGGAAAGGCAAAAAAAAAGCTTAGACGGGGTGCCGACCCCATTAAGCAGAATTCAGATGTATTAACACAAGTCTGTGTTGTAGAACATGGCAGAGACTTTGTTTAGGACATTTTGCAGAAGAGTAGGTATTATTGTGCTGGTGGAACCACCTTTTGGAACAAGGGCATCATCTTATAAGGCTGAATTTAACAAACAAAGCAAAGATGGAAGATGAGGTGTGTAACATTGAACTAAAACTGTGTTCTGTTTTAAAACTAGTACTGCCTTTAAAGCTGGATAGCATGTGTTTTGTTGAGTGCATAAAATTCTCAAAAATACATAATGTTTGACTCCTCAGCTATCAACTATGCATATTGGTCAGGTGTGGTACAGATATAAGTTTTCTTTATCTTTACTGCTGTTTCCTGATCTCTTCATTTTAGTGAAAAAATTATGATGTAGCTGACCTGATTTTTACATTCCAGCATCTGTTGTCTTTACACTATTTCGGTTTCTTGCATGCCTGTCAGACCACCTGTAAGGTCTGTTGAGCTTTAAGGGCTGAGTTTCCTGTTTGGCTGTTAACATCAGGATAGCATGGCCTTGTGAGTGCTTTGAGCATCCTACTCCAGTACTTACTGGCTCCCTTGTGATATGCAGTCACAGAACTGGACCTATTCAGCACTGTGCATTACTAATTTACAGCAATAACATGGTACAGTTGGATGGGAGACCATAAATTCACCCCAGGGGTGGCACCTCTGTCCCTCTTAGACAGGAGTAGTTGGTGCTGATCACAGACTCGCTCTGTGAATAACGGCCATCTACCCAACGTCACTTAGGGAACACGGGTGTAACATGTCTAGGCTTGTAAAGCGTGGAATGACAACTATTGGGAATCAGTGTCTTGTTCACAAAGAAAGACATCCATACTTTAATTTTATTTATCCTTTGTTGATCAGGAAAATCCCAATAGGCTAGTTGTCTCTTTTCAGGGAAACCCAAAGTGATATTTATACTGCTACAGAAAATGTGGCCAAGATATCAGGGAAGTAGGTGCCATGGGGTCTTTTACAGCTACCTGCGCTACCACCAACTCAAGCAGATGGAACTACAGGTTTAAAATTTTGCCCAAAGATTGCAACTAGCATCTTAACTAGGAGCCAGACAGGCTGGGTGGTGATTAAGAAAATAGACCAACTGCAAGCATTGTTGTCTGCAAAGCATGATCTGTAAGGAAAGAGTAGATGGCAACAAAACAGACTGTGAGTAAACAACATGCAGCCTAGAGGGTCCAGCATTCACAGAGAGATAGATGGTATCTAAGTTAGGGATGAGAAGGTGGCCTGTTGAATGAAGGTAACCAGATAAACTTTTAGGAAGATCTTCTTTTGTTGAACAAGTAATTCTAGACAGGCTGACAGGTGACTTTCTGGGGTGAAACAGAGTGTACCCTTCTCACAGTAATTCTCTTGGTACAGTGCATTGAAACAGCAAGCATATAAACCCAGTCAGTAATGCAGCAGTTGTGTACACACTCTGAACTGTAAGGAAAACTGGATCTCTAGGACAGCCCTCTCTTGGCAGAAGATACTGAAGAACACTGAATAATACCCATACCACCTATGCCTGGGGGGTGGACAAGATATCGATGCAGCTACTGGAAATTAACCTCTGCCCTACTTACACTGGCATGCTTGACTTAAATGCATAGATTCAGTACAGGGAAGCTATTCCCTGCCTTATGGGGCTACTTGATGTAAAATGGCAACTCAAAACTATGAAAGCTTCCTCGAGTGCTACTAACTGGTATGGAAGTAATGCTACACCTTTTTTTTTTCATTAAAGTTGGCAATGTTCAACAAATGTTCATGTTAAACAGATGTTGCTACTCCCACCAAATTTCTACATACTTGAGAATACATACACTCCTAGCGCAACTGTGTACTACATAAATATAATTTATTGGCACATTCAATTACACTGAATCATTAAAATACAACTTTGCGAGAATTTTAGGTGGTCAGAAAGTGATGGGAGGGTTATGATGACAGACAGCTGAAAGCAATGACTGCATGGCATGGGATGAGATTAACTATCAGAGATGCCAGTGGGCAGCTGTAACATATTTTAAAATGTAGCTTCAAGTATCACTGCAGATATGTGAGGCTTTAATAAAGTCTTTAAGTACAAACAAGAAATTCACTTTGCAGTCACAGCCTCAGACTGTTGTACTGCTCCTAGATCCTCCTCATATTTATAAATCATGTACGTCTCCAAAGGTTACCTCCTAGACATTAGATAACTGCATGCATTGTTTTCAGTTTTTACTCCTTAGAACTATAAACCAGGAATGTTTTAGATGACCAACCACTTTTCCAAACAAATTATGTACAAATTCTGTTCCACATGCATTAGTTGAGACAGCCCGGACATATTTCAGCCTAAAAGTTTCACAATGTTTTCAAAGGAGGGTCAGGAAAAAAAATACTCAATCTGAGTACACAGACTACGCATAGATATGCCCTTGGAAGGGAAAGTTGAGGCCTTGTTAGACTTATAAGGCTGTTCCATACAGATAAATGAGAAAGCTTAGAACTGCCTTTTTGTTTTGATTTATGGGAAATGTCATTCTGCATGGGTCTGTTTGGGAGGCATTTCCAGAAGGAATATACTGTGATAACATAGTTAACATTCCAAATGCAAATAGTTAACATTATTAGTTTTATACAAACACACACACACACACACACACACACACACACACACACACACACACACACACACACAGCATGGTGCTGTGACAGTACAACATCAAAATGACATGGGCAACCACTGCAGTAGGCATACTTCATAAGACGCTGCTCAATAAACTACTTAAATCATATCCTTGCCTTTTAAATCAACAAAGAAAAACTACAGAAAGAGCTTTCAGTTTTTAACTCTTTAGCTATGTTAACTGCCATATGTAAAAATCTTGTCTGTGAATTTAATGAGCTTAACAGCACAGTTAAAAAATATTTTTTACCCTACTAAAAAATACAGCCCAGATCTAGTCCTGTTATGAGAAACCCCTACTCATAAAATTAGAAGAATTGTCATTTTATTTAAATACGTTTAGCAATAAGTCAAAACTATCATAAGTGTAAAGTTTACAGTATCATAGAGGAATAGCAGTTTTCATTTGCTAATACAGCATTAAAGAAAATGTCTGTCTTTTTCAGCCTTGGTCGCTCCATCATCACCCTAAAATACTTTCATAAGCTACCTCTCTGCCTTTCCCATCTAATCCATGGCATTTACAGAACTTAAGGAATTCCAGCCATGGTTTATCAATAACATTTCCAAGAATACAAAGACATAAATCCTCCATCTGTTGGGATACATTTAAAACATTGGAGGTTGAAAAAACATGGATCCGATTTTTACTGCAATGATGGCTAGAACAACATACATGACTGTTTACCCCTGGCAACGCTATATATTAACCATATATCATAAATATGAAGGAAAACAAAACAAAAATCTTACCATGGCTATGACAAGTTAACCTGAAACCACCACATAAAGCCTACAATAACTCTTTGTCATGCATAGTACTATATCCACATTATTGTAGTTTGTTTGCTTGAATGTCCTGTTTCGTCAAACACAAGTCACAATTTGAGGAGCAAGCAGATATTGACTTAAAGTGATATCATTGGATAGTGAGGCTTAGGGAGTTTTTCCTTTCCCCATTGTAAAGCAAACTCTGGTAAATATAAGTAGCCAGGGGTGTGGGGGCAGCTCCCCTCCCACTCATACATCAAGGGTACAGGAGGACTTGCCCCCCCCCTCCAAAAAAGCTTTCAGCTTTACTGCAGTATTGATTAAATGTGTAGCAAATTTTTTCCAGATGATGCGTGTTGGCAGGAAGTTGATTATCTGTAATATACTCTTTGAAACATTTAATTCTGCTACAAAATAAGGTAATGTATCTAAAACAGCTAACCTTTATCTTCCATCTTTGAACTGACAACTGACTTTTGTTACAAGCGACAAAAAGCAAACAGGTACAGGACCTCAAAATCCACACAGACAAACAGTATAAAAATGTAATATAAAGTTGATAAAACTGCATGTTTTTTTTTTTTTTTTACATTACAAATCCAGGCAACTCATTTCCTACAGCTTATGACACCACTGTACATACTAACTACATATCAGAATGAATAACAAAACCCTTTAAAACCCACTGTCTGCAAAGTACCATATGCACAGGTGGGGAAGGTGACAGTGCCTAGTGTCATCAATGGGCATGTGTTGTGGAGCGAATTTCAGTGCAAACTATCCCAAAATATCCCAAAAGACAGAAAGAAAGAAAGGAATGAAGGAACAAAGGAAAAAGTAAAGGAATGCCATTCGAGCACGAGGCCATCTCCAGATATAATACTGCAAGGAGGCTATCTTTATTATCTAATAAGTACAGTATCCTACTGTATGTCTTTAGAGAATTCAGGACCGACCACTCCTGTCTTGTCTTGCCTCTAAATCCAGTCCCTCCTGTCAATTCTACTTAAGCAAAAAAAATAATTCAATACCCATCAATGTCGTGTTCCAGGAGGAGGGTGTCATGGAATTCCCCACCAGGATTTGTATGTATACACACACACATACACACACACACTCACTGCTACCACCCCATTCGTATTTATTGGAGAAATTCCATACTTGTAGAGGGACAGACAAAACAAACCTGTAAGGCAGAATGAGATGTTTCTTTACTTTGTTAGTCATTTTAATTGTCAAGTGCCTTTGTCCTGAAACCTTAACATAAGCTAATATGGGAGCTGTTGATTGTGAAAAGAAAGAATGCTAAAATGCCAGTCTATCAAAGTACCAGTGGGGGATTTTAACTTGTCACCATCTATGCAATAACATACTCTCCCCTATCAAACAGAATTTCTTATAATGACATAAGAAACTTGTCCTAAAGATTTGTTAGATAGCTATGATATTTATTGATCTGGATTAAAACGTCTTTTATCTTTGCCATATTTCTGGCCACCCATTTCCTGCTGACCATATCTCTGTCATGTCACCATTACAATTGTTTTGCAGTATTATTCAGGCACCCATCAGGATTTTTTTGTAGCCCTGTCTCCACATACACATTTCCCAAGAGGTTGATGGTCATTGGGCATGGGGATTGTTGTCATTGATTCATAGTACTCACAGATACCCCTTCCCTGCATTGACACATAAGGAGGATTATAGCAATAACCCACGCCTGGGTGTGGGTAATGCTAAATTTACCCACGGTTGGCGTGGTTTGGTCCCAAGGGCGAAGCCCGAGGGACCAAACAAAGCCAACCGTGGGTAAATTTAGCATTACCCACACCCAGAAGTGGGTTATTGCTATTATACCATGACATTATTTAAGAAAAGAAACTATTACTTTTCTTAAATAATGGCATAGTATAATGCCTGTTTACTGCCCTTCCGCAGATGTCTGGCATCCGCGGCAGTTCTGATGTACTGCGCGCCTGCGCAGTACATCAGAGTTGAGCAAAAGCAACGGAGAAAGCAAGATCTCCGTTGCTTTTTAGTGTTCGCTATATTAAATGAGTTTAACATAGCGAGACAGTTTTAAAATAAGCAACGGAGATGTCCGTTGCTTATTTTAAAACTGTCTCGCTATGTTAAACTCATTTAACATAGCGAAACACTAAAAAGCAACGGAGATCTTGTTTTCTCCGTTAAACACTGTCTCGCTATGTTAAATGGGTTTAACATAGCGAGACAGCTTTAAAATAAGCAACGGAGATCTCCGTTGCTTATTTTAAAGCTGTCTCGCTATGTTAAACCCATTTAACATAGCGAGACAGTGTTTTAAAAAAACGAGTTATACTAATGGAAAAAAGTCCGGGCAACCGGACCTTTTTCCATTAGTATAACTCGATTTACAACAGGCACGCTGGCCAATCAGCGTGCACGTTTTGGGGGGGTCATGGTATAATAAGCGATAGAAACCTCAGTTCATAAATTCTCCTTGATGAGGTAAAGCTTACCATAACGAGTCTTTCAGAATACAAATAGAAGCTCTGCCTTACCTACAAATTCACAGAAACCACAGTTCAGAGATTTTCCTGCATGTGGTGAAACCTACCAGAAAAATTCTTCTAGGATACATCATATCTGCAAGTTGAGATCATGGCTAACATATATATTAGCCAACACAAAATAAGGATCCCAAAGAGGAATGTTGTACTTGATGGGAAGTAGGAGAAGAAAGGTGCCTTTTAGAAATGTTTTGCTGATCTTTGGAAGATCCATGGCAAGGAATTAGCACCTTGCTGAAAATTAGAGATGTCAGACAGATGAATTTTAACTGAAGAGCAACTGAGACCATATCCAAAAATCTGAGATAAGTAATCAAGAATAAACAGTACTGGGATGTAAAGGGTATATACCCCAAGCCTGTAGCCCAAATGGAAAAATGAGACCAATCACTC
This sequence comes from Protopterus annectens, assembly GCF_019279795.1. Taxonomy (NCBI): domain Eukaryota; kingdom Metazoa; phylum Chordata; order Ceratodontiformes; family Protopteridae; genus Protopterus; species Protopterus annectens. The sequence continues at coordinate 1,558,796,551 of NC_056744.1, forward strand.
ATACATTTTTCCTTCTGTTTTGTCTCTGAACAGTAGTAGAAATTTGTGCTAGTCTTTCCAAGTAATAAGAGCCCCTGTCCATCACTCAACGTGTAGGAACCACATGGTTAACCAGAGGAAGTGAATGGTCGGGTGATGTTTGCTAAATTAAAGAGTTAGAATTCTTATGATTAGCTTCAGACATGCAGGCCTGTCAAAAGCTGATGCCATAGCATGAGAAACCGCAAATAGGGAGAAATGGGAGTAGTCTGTGCAGAGTCTGTATGTCCTCCCCGTGGTTGAGTGAACATTGAAGACATGCAGGTAGGTGCATGCATGTGTGGGTGTTCCTTTTTTGAAGGTTGGGTGCCGGGTTGGCATCTAGACACCGTAAACGTCCACCGCCAATCATTAGTGAACCAGTGATCTGCTGTGGCGACCCCTACATGGGAAAAGCTGAAAGACATAGTAGTAGTAGACACACTTATTTCAAAAACTGCAGATGGGTTTAAATATAAGATTTTTAGAAAGCCCACCTTTAGCAACTCTTACATGGACTTTGAAAGTAGTTATCTGTTGGCACAAAGGAAAAGTTTAGTTAAGGGGCAATGTATAAGAGTTGCTAGGATGACTTCCCACTGAGTAAACCTCCCCATGGAATTAGATATGTTGGAAAATATGTTTTTAGCAAGAAGTTACCCACAAAAACTGGTATGGGAGATTTGGAATTATGTACAATCCCAATGGAGACAAGTACAAACCCCTCTTGGGTATAGGACCATCATCCACCACTCAAGATAGTGGGGAAGAAAAATATGGGAGGGCCTTAGTGGTTGAATATGGTCCCCAAATGGAAGAAATTACGAAAATAGTGAAATCAAATTGGAATATTTTGAAAATGTATCCAGAAATTTATCAAATATTGGGGAATGAACCCTCCTTTGTATACAAAATGGGAAGAAACCAGAAAGGAAGTTTTGAGCAAGGGTCAAATATACAGGACAAAGATACTGGAAATAGAGATGGAATGAAGAGGTGTGGGAGGTGCACCCAATGTTCCTATATTTTTGAAGAGGTTAGTTTAAAATTTAATAATATGATAAGTTCAAAAGTGTATTTTTTAAAAGGAAATTGTCAGTCCAAAAATATTGTTTATCTTGCTAAATTTATGGGAAGTACTCGTTTTTATATAGGGAAAACTGAAATGTGCCTTCGTAGAAGGATCTACGAATATTATTACGATATTGCTAAGCAAAATGAAAATAACGCCCTTTATAAGCACACAAGGTTATGTCCTCACTTTAACAAGTTTAAGTTTGCCATCTTGGATAAGACAAAGGTAAACCAAAGGGGGGGGGAGTTTAGAACACCCCTAGAAGTAAAAGAAATCAGATGGCAGCTAAGACTGCAAGCATTATATGCTCCAGGGTTAAAAGAATATATTAGCATGCAGCCTTGGTTAAATTTTAAGTCAGCAATAGTAAAATGACTTGTTATGATAATATTTATTATGGCTCTTATTAGTTTCTATGGGCAGTTGTTTTTATGGAACATTTTAAGCAGGTATCTGATTGCACATTGCTTATTTCAGTTAATTTTTTTAAGTCATGCACATTTTAACTGGCTATCAAATGTTTTTATTTAGAGGCCACTTCTTTAAATGGTATTTGGTATCCAATTTCACCAGCTAAACAGTTAATTAGTGGGAGTATATAAACTAGGTAGCAAATGATGTTAGTTGTATTCTGATGAAGTCCTTGTGAGTAGGACGAAAGTGCTTAATACTTATGTTTTTTCAACTGTTTTTATTTTTTTGGTTTTTAACCGTGTTGGACATTAATAAATTGTCTTGAGAAGCCGAAAGTGTCCGGTGTTCCACTGGTTGTCACCAGTTTCTTTCACGTGTAGTTATTAGTTGACTTTGTGCTTTTATATTTTTTCTAAATAGTTAGGGACTATAATTTGTTGATGTAGGTACCACAAGCAGTGGGTAACATTGAAGGAGTTCCATAACTGTCAGGGATAACTGGACTTATCTAGCTACACTAGAATGTCTTTGAGTTCAAGGTCATTGTCATGATAGAGTGACCACAAGGTTAAGAGACTGCAGATAAATACAGATGCACTTATTTTGGACTTGCCTCCTTCCTCACCAAAGGATCTGAATGAATGCAAGGCACTGAACCCAGGTATACAGGGACTGTCATCATTACACTGGAGATGGGTTTCAGTAGCAGTACACATGTGTATGTGCTCAAGGGTCAGGAGTGCCTGAAGTTCAGACATTGTTTGTTTACACCTCTGTTGTTGAGCAGTGCAAAATGTATGTAGGCCTGATTTGGAAGGTCTAGGAGATTTACAGTACCTAAAAAATGCACTACATGGGTAGAAAGTGTTTTTGAAAATATGAAGATGCTCTGTGAGAAGAGGTTTCTCCTTCTACAATGGTACACATTTAAGCCCTTTAAAACACATCACATACTGAGCCAATTGTTATGGCCAGTTATTTCCTGTTTGTGTTGTGGCACCATTCATTGTGATGGCAAGATGCTGGACAAGACTATCTGCTTCTCAGCCTCCATTACATACATTGAGAGTGCAAATGTGCTTCTTGTCATCTCCACCCCTAGGAGGTTTAGTACTTAAGATTGTTTACTCCCACTTGTATAATTAAAAGGTTGTTTGTGTACTTGGGATGCAGGGCTGTAAAGGTCCTAGTGATGCCACAAATTCTGACACTGACATTGCTCAGCCTGATGAGTGGGATTTCCATGTGTCTGACTATGCAATCACCTACAACTAGAACACTGTCCTATGTGACGATATGCTCTGGTTGCCTTAAAGACTTAGGTGGTGTTGCTATGGAGGAAACCGTGGGTGTCGATGTCGGTATAATAACTATGGTACAAGTATGATACTGAGGTCTGGGCCTACTTGTACACTGCCCAGGAAGCTGACAGTATATTGGTACATGTGGTAAGGTGTGAGCATGGTGATGAGGTCTGGATCTATCCCTGCACTGCCTAGCAGGCTTCCTGTGTTTTGACGTGTGTGTAGTGGGTAAGGGGTGAGTATGGTGATGAGGTCTGGATCTATCCCTGCATTTCCTAGCAGGCTTACTGTGTTTTGACGTGTGTGTAGTACATAAGGTGTGAGCATGGTGAGGAGGTCCGGATCTATCCCTGCACTGCCTAGCAGGCTTCCTGTGTTTTGACGTGTGTGTAGTGGGTAAGGGGTGAGTATGGTGATGAGGTCTGGATCTATCCCTACATTTCCTAGCAGGCTTACTGTGTTTTGATGTGTGTGTAGTACGTAAGGTGTGAGCATGGTGAGAAGGTCCGGATTTATCCCTGCACTGCCTAGCAGGCTTCCTGTATTTTGACATGTGTGTAGTGGGTAAGGTGTGAGCATGGTGATGAGGTCTGGATCTATCCATGCATTTCCTAGCAGGCTTCCTGTGTTTTGACGTGTGTGTAGTGGGTAAGGTGTGAGCATGGTGAGGTCTGAATCTATCCCTGCACTGCCTAGCAGGGTCCTGTGTTTAGACGTGTGTGTAGTGGGTAAGGTGTGAGCAAGGTGATGAGGTCTGGATCTATCCCTAAATTTCCTAGTAGGCTTCCTGTGTTTTGACGTACGTCTAGTGGGTAAGGTGTGAGCACAGTGGTGAGATCTGGATCTATCCCTGCATTTCCTAGCAGGCTTCCTGTGTTTTGACGTGTGTGTAGTGGGTAAGGTGTGAACATGGTGATGAGGTCTGGATCTATCCCTGCACTGCCTAGCAGACTTCCTGTATTTTGATGTGTTTGTGTAGTGGGTAAGGTGTGGGCACAGTGATGAGGTCAGAATCTATCCATGCACTGCCTAACAGGCGTCCTGTGTTTTGACGTGTGTGTAGTGGATAAGGTGTGAGCATGGTGACGAAGTCTGGATCTATCCCTACACTGCCTAGCAGGCCTCCTGTGTTTTGACATGTGTGTAGTGGGTAAGGTGTGGACACAGTGATGAGATCTGGATCTATCCCTGCATTAACTAGCAGGCTTACTGTGTTTTGACGTGTGTGTAGTGGGTAAGGTCTGAGCAAGGTGATGAGGTCCTAATCTATCCCTGCATTTCCTAGCAGGCTTCCTGTGTTTTGACGTGTGTAGTGGGTAAGGTGTGAACATGGTGATGAAGTCTGGATCTATCCCTACACTGCCTAGCAGGCTTCCTGTGTTTTGACATGTGTGTAGTGGGTAAGGTGTGAACACAGTGATGAGGTCTGGATCTATCCCTGCATTTCCTAGCAGGCTTCCTGTGTTTTGACGTGTGTAGGTGGTAAGGTGTGAACATGGTGATGAGGTCTGGATCTATCCCTGCACTGCCTAGCAGGCTTCCTTTATTTTGACGTGTGTGTAGTGGGTAAGGTGTGAGTATGATGATGATGTCTGGATCTACTGTTACTTTGCCCAAGATGTCTGGGGAGAGAGTTTTTTTTTTTATCACTTCAGCAAAGACAACTTATTGTGTTGACTGCTGTGGTGTGGGACTTGTTAAGTAGGCAGTTACATCTCTGACAATGATGATTCTGCATCTGGTAACAATAAGAAGTAGTCAGTCTGCATGAGGCAGTTGTTATATTGCCATCTGTCATCTACTGATTTCAAGCTAGCAACACTTGAAATCAGGGCAGACTATGGTAGCATGGTGACGGAGAACTTATGTGCTCACAATACGATACAGTATAAGTGAGCAGCTCAACAAGACACCAGAGGCAGGTTAGAGAACAAGATCCAATAGAAAATATGAGTGTGACTTAGTATGGGGTAGGCTACAGTACAAAAGGAAAGTGACATACACCTAGGCAATGTAGGCATAGGTACCACAATAAATAGTGGAGTTATAGTCAGGTAAAGACACAATTATTAGTGACTAGTTCTACAGGAGTCCGAATTAAAATTCCTCAAATGTCAGGTGCCAGAAGCTTAAGATACCAAAGGTACACAACACTGATCACCGTTTTCACTAGGGAATCATTGCCTGTGTGATTTCTAAGGGGGCATCATCAGTGATTCCCTTTTTGGGAGATGTCTCCCTTCTTCAAGTTGATTCATTCATGGAACTGGTGTATATACAAGTTCATTGGTATGGGGGGGGGGCTTGCAGTGGCTATCTACAAAAATCAGTAAAGCATATATTTGTTAGCCCATCTAATTCTACTTACTCCAAGAAGGTCATTGTACCACTTTATACCTCATTGATTTAAACCATTACTGAAGACAATAATGGATTTTACAGCCTTTAAGCAAGCCACCTGAAAAAAACTGGAAAGCTACAGTTCCTTGCAGCAATCACAAGGTTGCAGAATTTGAACTATAAAGAAAGGCTTCAGGAATTGTCATTACAATCTTTTTCATGCAGACTACTTATATGTGATCTCTGTCTGCTATCTAAGCTAATATCAGATCCAGTTCAATTCAAAAGTCTGTGGTTAGAGTACACTATTAGGGGAGGACACACACACACACACACACACACACACACACACACACACACACACACACACACACACACACACACACACACACACACACACACGCACACACACGCACACACACTCTCACTGCTTGGTGCTGAAGTCTCAAAAGGGTGCGAGTTCTATTCCCACCCCAGATGATTGGATTCATTTTCCACTATTCCTTTATCTGCCATGCTTCAAAAGTGACATTAAACCAAGGTCTCACCTGCCTGAGCTGACTGTAGCTCAAGTGGATGTAAAAGATCCTACTGTTCTTATTGAAGATAGGAGAGCTTTACTTACATTACATCATAATTCAATATTTCCACATCATTCAAGATTAGTCTTACTGTATGTGTGTGTTTTGGGATGCAAAATAACAAATGACTACTGTCACAGAATCTTACCATAACAGTAACTCCTTAATATAAGGCTTTTTAAACAATGTTACATAACAGACAAGCTAGACTGCCAGAGTACCATGTAGCAATACACCTCACATGCTGTGGAGAAACAGGAATCCAGCTGCAGTTCATTCTTCCCTGACTGCAGTAAAGGGTCCTGCATTTGTTATTATGTGGTTCACCCTGGACCTCCCTAACCTGACTCATCACAATTCTTGCTCAGCCAGTATGTCTAACTGCATTAAACATGAAAAATGTTAGGTGCTATTCCTAAACATGGTGTGCAATCATGCAGGGTTGGTGAGATGTCCAAAACAAGTACCAGACCCCAGCACAATTTATAACAGTACCCATGTACAGTGGACTTGTATGTACCCGGCTACATACCTGAAGCTGTCCAGATACATAATTGGTTTCTAAATAAGGATCAACAGCATAGTATGTGATTCACAAACTTATGACTCATGCACTAGACTAGGATCAAGGATTTACAGGAGCGGAACCTTGAAATTTCAATACAAGTTACAGTGGACTACTGTGCAAAGTCCAAGAAATGGCGATGCATTTTCAGCATAACAAAGCTGAATAACAGCAGCCTCATTTCTTGGAATGTTGTTCCATGCTTCCATGAATTTGGTGAAATAAAGAAAGGGATGCAAAGTTGCATTCTGACAGGGTGTACAGTTGTGTAAGTAAATTTACCATATCATTAGATGCTCCACTACATGACTGTTGCAGTAACATAGGCTATAGGACACTTGTCCTGCTAAGATCAGACCAGCTGGATAGCTTCCAAAGCTTTAGAGCACCTTCCAAGCATCCTAATTGTTTACACCTTGAGCAGAACAGTATAACGACAGTGGTTAGGGTGTGAAAATCTCAAAGCTTTCTTACCACAAAACAAGAAAGGCTAGAGCCCTGACAGCTAAAACAAAAACCAAAAGGAGGAGACGAGAGGAAGGGAGCAGCTACAGGAGCCGTGATCCATTCAAACAACTACTGTTATGGTATGCTTACTTACACAACTGTACCTTGTTCATCATTAGATCACTGTTGCAGTCTCCTAAATTAAATGCAATGAATACTAGAGCTTAGAAAGAAAGGGAGGAAGGAGAAGGATCAGAGTCCACTAGCTCCTTGAGAATAGTCCAGGCAAAGCCAGCTCTGGACCTAGAGAAGGAGTCTAGTTTGTAGTGCCTCGTAAAAGTGTGTACAGCTGACTAAGCTGCGGCTTAACGTATATTTCCAGAGTCACTCTATTCCAGAATGCCACAGAAAGAGTGGGTCCTGACTGAGACCCAAAGTGTCTTGGTAGGATGAGAATAACAAAATGGAATAGCACGAAAAAAGAAGTTATGTTCTTACCATAACGTTCCATGTGAATTGTTCATCTCGCCTTTGTTCTTACACACTGGTTTGGAGCCGATCCTCGGCTCCGTGTCGGCCGCTTCACAAGCTCTGCATCTAATAGAAAGCTCGAGGCACAGACTATATCCCATGATCCTCCTCTACCATCCCTCAGATCTAGTTTGCAAGAACCAGAAAGCAGTACTAATCACCGAGTCTAACTCTCATGCCATCACACACACTTGAAGCTGAATACTACTAGAACCACCCTCAGATAGGCAAATAGACAATAGGCTACTTACTGAGGATTGGGTAGAGAAGGCAACCTAGACAAACCAACCAGACACTAGTCATAAACGTTCTTCCAGAACGTGGGGGGGATGGAGGGAGGGGTTGTAAGAACAAAGGCGAGATGAACAATTCACATGGAACGTTATGGTAAGAACATAACTTCTTTATGTGAAATTGTTCGATCTCGCCGTTTGTTCTTACACACGGGTAGCGTCCCTAGCTTCATTACCCTGGGTGACTATGGAAGAACGTTCCTGAGTATAGTGGAACCAAAAGATGCTCTGTCCTTGGAGGACCTGTCTACTTTGTAGTGAGCGACAAATGTATGAGGTTTTGCCCACGTAGCCGCTGCACAAATAGTATCCAACGGAAGAAGAGCGGCATGGGCAGAAGAAGTAGAAACGGCCTGGTAGAATGAGCCTTAGGTTTGAATGGAAGTGGTTGCTTTGAAGCAGAATGAACAAAATTTATGCAGTCCGAAAGCCATTTGGATAATGTCCGCTTGGTTACTGCCATGCCTTTCTTATTCTCCGCGAATGACACGAACAGTTGGTCCGATTTTCTATAGTCTTTTGTCCTGTCCAGATAAAATCTCAGTTGTCTATGTACATCCAACTTGTGTAGCATGTATTCTAATTTGTTTGAATGATTTTTGAAAAATGTGGGTAGTTCAATGGATTGGTTAATGTTAAGTACAGAGCATACCTTTGGGAGAAAGGACGGATTAGTACACAAGGAAACTCTGTCAGGGTGAAAAATCATGTATGGCAGTCTGACTGACAGTGCCTGTAGCTCTGAAATTCTACGAGCCGAGGTAATAGCGATGAGGAATAGGGTCTTCCATGACACATACTTAACTGAACATGTTGACGCTGGCTCAAAAGGTGGTAGTATAAGCTGAGACAACATCAAATTCAAATTCCATGGGGAAACCGGTTCGCGGATGGGTGGTCAAAGGTGAAAGGTACCCTTCATGAAGGCCCTACAAAGCCTGTGCGACATAACTGAAGAATCCCCTTCATCTACATGGAAGTTCGATATGGCCGCTAATTGCACCCTTATCGCAGAAGTAGAGGCCCCTTCATGAAACAGTGTGGATAAAAATTCTAGAATTTTGTGTATAGGTGCCACCAAGGAATCTAATCCTTGTGTTGACGCCCAGCAAGCAAAACGATTCCATTTGCTTTTATGTAATTTTCTGGTAGAAGGTTTGTGAGAAGAAAGTAGGATGTGCTGTATTGAAGAAGAGAAAAACTTTGACCTGGCTAAATTGGGAAGTGGAGCAGCCAAGCTGTCAGTTTGAGGGACTGTAGGGACGGATGAGGAACTCCCGACGAGTGAGTCAAAAGGTCTGGCTCCGGGTCCAAAATCCATGGTTCCTCCATCAGGTGGGCACGAATAAAGGGAAACCAGATCTGTCGAGGCCAGAATGGAGCTATGAGTATGATCGTCCTTTCCAGGTTCCTGGCTTTCTGTAGAAATTTGGGAATCAAGGGGACAGGAGGGAAAGCATACAGGAGACCCGGGGGCCAATCGTGCACTAGTGCGTTCCTGGGGGCACCCCCCCGGAGGGGGAAGAACGGCAAAGTAGCTTCTGCATTTGGCATTCAAGGGGGATGCAAAAAGATCACAGCAAGGCTGGCCCCATCTGCGGAAAATCCTTTCAGCCACTTGGTTGTTCAGTGACCACTCGTGATGTAACAGGATGGCTTTGCTCAACCTGTCCGCAATGACGTTGGATGACCCCGGGATGTGCGTTGCTATCAGAAAACGACCTGTGGACGCTGCCCATTGCCAAATTCTCAGGGCCTCTCTGCATAATGGATAAGATCTGGTTCCACCCTGCTTGTTTATGTACCAGACCACTGACATATTGTCCGTCTGAACTGCCACTGTTCCTTGAGGTAGAGACTCGTGAAAGTGTTGCAACGCTAGGAACACTGCTCTCAGCTCCAGAACATTGATATGCAGATTGTACTCTATCTTGGACCACTCTCCTTGGACTGTTCTCCCCTGAAAAAGTCCCCCCCACCCCATCAGGGAAGCGTCCATGGTTACTGTGGCTATAGGACTGGGTAATACAAACGGACGACCCATCGTCAGATCCTGGCTGTTTAGCCACTATTGAAGATCCCGCTTGCAAGATTCCGTGATTGAGATGTGGTGAGACAGAGGGAGTTGTTGGAACTACCACTGCGCGAAGAGCAGCCACTGGAGGATCCTCATGTGCATCCTGTCGAGAGGAACTGCAATCAACGTGGCTAACATAAAGCCCAGCACTTTCAGCACTTGTGCCGCAGAAACTTTTCTGTTCCGAATCAGAATAGTGACCTGGTCTCTGAGGGTTGATACTCTTGTTTGTGGGAGTTTGATCAGCATTGTAGTAGTGTCTAATTCCGCCCCTATGAATGAAATATGCTGCGAGGGCGATAAGGCAGATTTTTCGAAATTGACTGAGATCCCTAAATGGGAACAAAGGTTGATCGTGTATTCCCTGGATTGTAACAGATGATGCTTGGTGGTGGCGGTGAGGAGCCAGTTGTCCAGATATGGAAAAACCTGGACTCCTAACCGCCTCAGGTGAGATGCCACTACTGCCATGCATTTGGTGAACACCCTGGGGTTGAGGTGAGACCAAAGGGCAGTGCTCGAAATTGGAAATGACTGGCTCCCAGCCGGAAGCGCAGATGATCTCGGGACGCTTTGGCCATTTTGATATGGTAGTAAGCATCCCTGAGATCTATAGAGCATATCCAATCATCCTTCTGTAGGAAGGGAAGGATCGACTGTAGCGTGACCATCCGCAATTTTTCCTTCCTTACGAAGATATTGAGTTTGTTGAGGTCCAAAATCAGCCTCCAGTCCCCTGTTTTCTTTGGAACTATAAAGAACCTTGAGTAAGTTCTGGATCCTATCTGGTCCGCCGGGACTGGTTGGATGACTCTTTTTTTGAGCAGCCTTTTTATTTCTACGGCTGCTTGATTTCACAGACTGGGTGGAACATCTGGAAATCTCTTTTGTTGGGGGTGCATGGTGATAAAAGGGATACTGTATCCTCTGGTTACTACGCTTTTTACCCAAGAATCCGATGTAAGACTTAGCCAGGCCTCTGGGTATAAAGCTAAGCGACCCCCGACTGCCACCAGAGTATGACAGTTGGGGCTCCCTTCAGGAGTGCTGGAAGGGCTTCCCAGGGACGCTATCCCTGTTGCCCTGGGCTCTGCTGCCTGGGCGGCGTCTCCCATTCCTGCCTCCTCCTCTGCCTCTGGAGGGGGCGTCGTTCTGTGTGGGCTGGAAAGATCCCCGAGTCTTTTGGAACCACATTTTTCTGCCTCTTTGCCCTTTGGGGTATGGTCTGGTCGGGGCGGAAAAATGGACCCCTACGGCAGACAGGGTCTTACCTTCTTGCTCACACCGAGTGAGAGTCTCCTTCACTTTGGGACCGAACAGGGTGGCACCATCGAATGGGGCATTGGTAAAGGAAGACTTGAAGGCTTCCGCAAAGAAGCAAAGGCGCATCCAGGATTGCCTCCGTAGAGCAATTGCTGAAGCTGCAGCCCTACTCGACCCTTCGGCCGCATACGAGATGAGCCTCATGGACGAGTTTACTATCGAAGTGAGGGTGTTAAGTTGTGCTGTTACCTTTTCGGAGACAGCAGCATCTATGTTACCCTGGAGAGTATCTCCCAAATCTTTAATGAGATCTCTCTGAAGTCGTGTAAAATGCGTGAGGTAGTTCAGCGAACGCATGGAAAAAGTTGCTGAACTGAAAACGCGCTTCCCGTATCTGTCCATAGTCCTGGAATCCTTATTAGGAGGATGAACAGAGGAAGATGACTCAGACATTTCCTTCTTCGTGGCTGCCGCTACCACCATAGCATCCACTGGGACTCCTTTTGTAAGATAAGCCTTGTCTCGGGGGGCAGTAATATAGTTGTTCGGTTTCATAGGGACTGGTTCCACTGTATCTGGAGTCTCCCATGCCCTTCGAGCTATCATATCCATTAGTTCATAGAAGGGCGGGGTCACCCAGGAGGTAGAAGGTTGAGCCCCAAATGCCTTCAGCAACACCGATTCGTCCTCAGTGGGGGCAATGTTCTGCCAATCACCCCTTTGTTTCAAGATCTCCAGGATGTCAGCAAATGAGACATCCTCCAAGGGGGACCATGGGGACCCCTCTGGCTCCTCCAAATCGGTGTCCGATGAGAGTGATTCTTGTGGAGAATCAATGTGCCTCCTCTTGCACAATCTTTTCCTCGGGACTTCATCAGAGGTGGCATCTGGTGAAGCTTCCGAGGAACAGGGGACACCCTCTGGGGTTGGCTGAGGCAGTGGGTCTCTACGCTTGGGTGGGATCACTGGTACAGAAACAAAACGTGGCCCTTTAGGGGAAGGAGAAGATGACTCCAATGAAGTGAATGCCTTTTCAGACAAGACCTTCCTCATAACGTCGAAGGCACCGGAGCCCCGGGCCGAGGACTCCACCAGGTCCGAAGAACACGGTAGTTTCCCCGAGACCGGGACCATGGGCTCCAACCCCGAGGACGGAGCCGAACTAATCTGAGCCGAGGCTCAGAGAGGAAGAGTCGGAACCGACAGCTCGGTTCAACTCTCTGCCCCGGAACCAAGGAGAGACCGTCGGCTCCGTGACTCCTCAATGGGCTCTGAGGGAGTCGAGGTCAGTGGCGCCGATCACACAAAAGTAGGCTTCGGCGCCGAGGGTTCCACAATCATCAGTTCCTCTTCTCCCGGCTCCGAAGACTCGAAGGGTCTCGGAGGAGGATCTGCTGGAGATACAGGGAGGGCTTCCAGTTTCAAAACCAACCGGGATGAAACTGCAATTAGCTTGGACAGAGCCGTATTCTCCATGAGCTTCTGTATCACACGATCCACGTCAGTTTCCGATAAAGGTCTGGAAGAACGGGTCGAAGGGGCCGAAGATGTCACCGATCGAAGGATCGAGGGTGGAGGCACCTCCGACACCGGCTCCAAGACCTGAGGCTCGATGAGAGATAATGGCTCGGTGCTCGGCCCCGAGGTCTGTGGAGCCGGCGACCGAACCTTAGACGAGGTGCTCGGAGCCGATGACCTGGGCTCCGATACCTTCGAAGTCTTTGACCCCTTCGAAGACTTAGATGTCTGATCAGCCTTTTCCAAGGCTTCCTGAAAATCAGGCTTTAGTAAGCCCCTTTCTATCAGCTTCCTGCGCCTTTCCATCATGACCCTTCCACTGAAGGAGTGACAAATAGAGCAGTCCCTCCTGCAGGTGGAGAGGGCCAAGACAGTAGACGCAGGAAGCATGATTGTCAGTAATGGACATCTTCTGTCCACACTGACACCTTTTGAACCCTGATTTAACTTTTTCAGACATAGCTGACAGGGAACAAACTTTATCAAGCAAGAAAAAAGTTATTCTAATATAACTATGAAAAACTATAGTAAATATAGACATAAGAATGTATAAGGGAGTAAATATCAAAACACTGCACACAAATATTAACTAGCGAAATATGAGAAAAAATCTACTAAAGTTCTACTACTACTAACTGTCAGAGCCCTGACAGAAAAAAATAGGCCTAAGCCCTAAGATTATTTGTATAAAATATCTATAGGCCACAAAACCTGGCTAAAGGTACACACACACACACACACACACACACACACACACACACACACACACACACACACACACACACTCTCTCTCTCTATATATATATATATATATATATATATATATACTAGCAAAAAATTTTAACAGTTCTTAAAATATAAAAAAATAGAAAGTTTTAACTGGCCCGAGCTCTCCTCGATGTGATCAGCTGCAGCGGCAAACTAGATCTGAGGGATGGTAGAGGAGGATCATGGGATATAGTCTGTGCCTCAAGCTTTTTATTAGATGCAGAGCTTGTGAAGCGGCCGACTCGGAGCCGAGGATTGGCTCCGAACCCGTGTGTAAGAACAAACGGCGAGATCGAACAATTTCACATCAACTATTTAGAAACAGTCTCTCTGTTGGTCCCTTTTTCTTACCTTCTTACCTTCATAGGAAACAAACAGCAGATCAGCAATCCTGAAGGCTATTGATCTGTCAATGTAGTATCGGAGTTGCCTGTGGACATCTAGAGTGTGTAACATTCTCTCTTACTTAAATTTAAATTCATATTTTGTCCTCAAAGTAACCCTCTCTTTGTGAAAAATAAGATAGGGATAACTCACCATAACAGCGTGCAATTCAGATACTCTTCTTGCAGAAGTCAAAGTAATGAGAAACATTGTTTTCCAAGATAAGAACTTATAATCAAGCCTCATCAGCAGGTTCATATGGAAGCAGTGTAAGCTTTCTCAGTACAAAATTAAGATCCCAGTAAGGAGCCACCTGCCTAATGGGAGGATGGATATGTAAAACCCCTTTCAAAAACTGCTTCAGTTGAAGTAGAGTAGAAAAGTTGGATCTAATGGCAGACGAACATATGGCTGAAAAATGAATCTCAAAAAGAAGAGTAAGAAAGACCATAGATTAAGAGCTCATACAAATACTGCAGAATCACAGAAGTCTGAGCCTTAAAAGGGTCATGTGTCTTGGTTTGGTACCAACTAGGAAATCATTTCCACTTACCCATATACTGTTTTTTAGTTGCAGGCTTCTCTGCCTCCTTTAATACTTGCTGCACAGCCTCAGAAAAAAGTGCCTAAAATGTATTAAAATTCTACCACCCAGATAGTCAGCCAAAGAAGTTGCAAGCTGGGGTGAATCAAACAACCCCCTGTTCTATGTGATTAAATCCATTTTGTGCGGAAGCTTGTAGTAATAGCCCCAGGCCATTTTTAAAAGAAGGAAGCTTCATTATTACTTGGACAAAAGAGAGTCACCACAATTATTTTTGGAGTCTCTTTCTGTATGTTTAGATGAACCCTGGTTATCAGAGGAAAGGGTGTAAAAGCATACAAGCATATTCCAAATCCACGTAAACTAAATTACATCTGTCTTCCATGCCTGAGCGGAGTGCAAAGAGTCCTTGAGCAGAATTTCATTAACTGTCTATTGTGGCTGAAGGCAAAAAGATCTACATGAGGAGTTCCCCACAGAATGACAAATTCCTGGAAGACTGCAAGGTTCAACTTCCATTCGTGAGGGTCTGTCCTGCACCTGCTCAGCTTGTTGGCAATGATGTTTTGCTCAGATGGAATGTATGTATCCTGGAGGGAAAGACTGCACTGAGTCACTAGTTCCCAAGCTACCATGGTTGTCTGCAAAGGGGTAGGACCTGGTTCCTTCTATTTGTTTATGTACCACATCACTGTGGTATTGTCTATTATTACTATCAGACAGACTGATATCTATTGAGAGTTTATAGATTTAAGAGCATTTATTAGACCTAGTATTTATTTAACATTTATGTGCTTTAACTTGTCTTTCTTATTCCAGAGGCCCTGGACTGTCACCCTCTTGGACACAGCTTACGTAATAAAGTCTGATGCCTCTTTAGTTACATACTGTGTAGGAGCTGGAAGGGAAAAAGGGAAAGCTGGATTAAGAGACAATTGGTTCACCCACTAGAGCAACTCATGTTTTTCACAAACCACAGAAAAGAAATCTGAAATGCAAGGGGTGCTGGTGTTGAGTCCAAACTGATTTGGAGTGGCCTTTTACAGTTTAAATTTTCTGAATTGGGCAGGTTTGGTAATATTGGTTTATATGTTTTGTTTCATTGCTTACTGGCTATAAATTTAAAACACTCTAACAAGTGGTGCTGTATTATACAAGAGATATAATTTAATTATTATACATTATAATTTAATACAATCAGGAAGGTGAATCAAAGACCTTTTGCATGGTCCTAAAAATGTATGCAAGGGGCCTATGATCTGAAAACAGCCCAAAGGTAAACAATCTGCAGTGGTCATTTTCTTTGAATGTGGGTTTCAATGCTGTTTCAATGAATGTGAGTTTCAGAGGCACAGAAGTTTTAATGCTAAGTCTGTTTTCATTATGATACTGTATTGCTTTGTTTAGCAAATGTTTATCAGTGTTTGTGCTGTAAATTATGACATAAAAGTTTTAAATTAAATCCAAATATCTGTAATCATTGTAGAAGTAAAGCAGAAAAACAGTATGCACACAGAGTTTTGAACAGTGTTTATGGCAACTGGGGAGAAACAGCCAAATAATGGGACTTTGGAATGGCTGCGTGGTGGTGGTGGGGGGGGTGAGTGTGTGAGGGGATTGACCTGAATGCAACATATTGCGTATGGCCACCTTTTTGTTTACAAAAAAAGCAGTATACATATATATATATATATATATATATATATATATATATATATATATATATATATATATGTGTGTGTGTATGTATCCTATTGCTCAACCTCTTAGAGCAAGAAATCTGGAAAAAGCCACATATATCTGATTGAAGAGCCATTTTGTTTTGTTTACCTCTATGTAAAGGTGGCTGTAGTTCCCTATAACAAGTGAGGTGTTTAATTAGTTATATTGAGCTTTAATTTTCTTTTTATAGTTTATGTTTTGACTTGGTATAGTAAATTACCCTAATTTATAAATTACACTTGAATTATCCCCATTATACCGACATACCCCAGTTTTATGATGCTGATGCTGATGCTGAATTACTAATAACATCCCTCAAGCCCAAATCCCACAAATCAATAATCCTAGCAGGTTTGTGTATTCCTCCAGGCATCCTGTGGGATATTACCTAACTCTAAGTTATCACTTTCCACCTATGTAATTAGACATCAAACCCATATACTGTTTAAACACCAGTATAATGAGGTTAGAAACCTAATTAGTTTTCATACTGAAACCTTTATCAATACTCAGCAGCAAAACAACTGAAATTTACTCATAAATCTTCCCTTGGATGATACAGTTTCTGAATTCAATAGCATTTTCTTAAACATACTCAACAGACTAGCTCCATTCTGAACAAAAATAGTGAAAAACAACCCTGTTCCTCTGCTTCCTATAATACAAAACTGCTGATGAAAGGAAAGAGACAAAGTTTAGAAAAGCTACCTAAAAGTAAAAACCCTCCAACTTGAGACAACTAAAATGTCAAGTTAAATATATCATAAGACTGGAAAAAATCCTTTTATACCAAACTACAAGACAACATAAGTCAAAAACAAAGACTTTCTGGGTAGATATGAACACATCTCCCGACAATGGGGTGCATCCAATGCCTGTGTCACTCCATTACACAATTGTGACTGTGCTTGAAGGATATGTGTGAGATAATTTCTTCCCATACTGTTACCCTTCTGCAGGTGCAGTTATGGAAAAGAAGGAGGTGAGTCTGCAGTTTTCTTCGTCTAGACCAGTTGCTAATTACAGAGAAAATGGTCAATGACTTCTCAAATGTAAAATGATGAAAGTGTTGGGCAGGTGATGGCCAATATGTGTCAGCATATATTTCTTGTAGCCATGGAAAGAGCAATAATAAAATATCAATTGATCCAGCAGCACTGTCCTTGTATCATTGTGTTGTAGAAAAGTACAGTGTGTGTGTGTGTGTGTGTGTGTGTGTGTGTGTGTGTGTGTGTGTGTGTGTGTGTGTGTGTGTGTGTACACTAGCTCATGCATGCATGCATGGTTGTACAAGGTGTAACAGAGAGCTGACAAGCTCATTTTAAATTATCCCTCTTTGACATACTGCTAGCAGGGGACTTGTTTCCATGTAGTTAGCTTCCAGTAGTCAGTAGGATGACACTAATCTGAGATTATTGGTTGTCTTTCTCCCCTACTGGCATATCAGTGGTCTTTAGAAAAGTGGACAAAGTACCAAGACTCACTAGTACATTTTTTTGTATGAATACATATCTCTTCATCAGAGTGAAATAGACACCCACTATGCAATTACAGACTGACTTATTTCTGTGTAAGCAATGGCCACCTGGTACACTGGAATCATTGTAGTGGATGTGCATCTATTGCTATGGACATATACTGACCAAATATAAGTCGCTCGTGTAATAGTAGCCACGTATCATTGATTTCTACAGAACTAGCCATTTTGTCATGGTTGCTAATGTATATGACCTGTTCATATGCTGAATGATAGTCTAAGTACATATCCACACATTTCTCAGGTGGAATGATGCTGTATTTGTATTTTAAATCAGAATCTGAGCAAAGTACATGTTTTCCCTTACACATGACCTAGTCTGACAATACTGTTTATTTCCTGAAGTGATATCTATCTAAAGGCATCAGACAGCACAATTAGGACACCCGTGGGGGGTCATGGCTATCTTTGACATAACTGCCAACCCATTACCTTTTGTCAAACATGTTTCAAAAAAGAACTAAAAATTTCCCAATCCAAATCTTGGATATGCGCTTGTCAGGACCACACAAAAACCCTTACTTCCTCCTTTCCATGTATTTTTTTCTCTAATATTTTTCTCCATCCCTTACTACTCTACCATCATCTTTTTTCACTAAAGTTTCAGATGTTTTTACCCCTACTTTTTCTACATACAAACAACTTTACTATACTTCTGTCTTAAACACCTTACCCAATTATTTTTTGTAATACACCATGTATAAAATTACATTCTCATTTGCTAATAGATTGCATGTAAAATATTTCATTTTTGTATGCCTCTAATTTGTAGTACTTTGTTTTTTCTTCTATCTTTTAGTCTTACTGTATATTATATATTGTTTATTGTTTATTTTACATACTGTGAATTCTTTCTGCTTTTTCTGTTTGGAGCTTTTCTCCTTGAGTCTCCACTGAAAAAGGGCTTTAGCTCAGTTGTCCAACCTTGTTAACAAATGTCAGATAGATACATAGACAGAAAGACAGACAGATAGACAGATAGATAAATAACTGAATGTGAACAACCAGAGAGCAATCCAAAGTAATACATTACTGTGCATCTTCTTCTTCTTCTTTAAGCTTTTCCCGATTAGGGGTTGCCACAGTGGATCACCTGTCCGCGCATGATTGGCAGTGGAGTTTTACAGTGTCGAGTTGTCAGCCCGGCGTCCAACCTTCCACAGAAGGCACACACATGCACACACTCACACATTACTGTGCATATTTTAAGAAATTGATATATTGGCCTAAACTGTGGAGTGATAGCTGTATTTTCTTCTTCTTTTGTTTTTCTAACTCCTAATTCCTGAGAAAGTGCTAGTCAAAACTCAGGAGTAAAGAAACATATGAAGGAAGAGTTTTAGCAGCACACCAGACTGTGACTTGTTTGATGTCTATTGTCATGCAAAGTTGACTATGTAGCTGAATCTAACCAAGCTGGGAATGTGAGGTTCTGGCTCATTGAAGGAGGGGAGATGGAAGGAGTAACTTGGTCGGGAACTGCAACTAACAAAAGTGGTCTTTGTAAAAACTCTTTTTATTTCAGTAATTTGTTGGCACTTTTGCAAGTTTTTTTCAGAGAATGGGTAGTACATTAGTTGGAATGACATTTGTAAAACTCAGAGCAGACCAGTCAGTGACATATGATCTGCAGACTCTTAAACTTGGCAGTTTTATTCAGGCTTCCCATTTTTTGAAAGAATCTGCATAAATAAGGCAGTTGCATAAATACGGTAAAATGTGAATGACCTGCAATGGGCTACTGCAGGAGCCAGACACTTTAACACTAGTGGAGCTGTTGACAAACCAAAGGGCAAGCCAGAAAAGTGAATATGTAAACCAGACCTCGGAAAAAATCTGAAATATTTCAGAATTGGAATGAGATAAACATCTTTCCCATGCCATTGCCAATTTTTGGAATGTGCTCCCTCTCTCTCTTACTCAACTAGACTCTTTAAAAACATTTAAATTTGCACTAAAAGAACACTATCTCAATAACCTTGTATGTTCTTGTAGTCATATAATTAAACCACCTTAAATGTTTAGGCCACTATACCCTACAAATACTTCTACTAGCTTAATATAGCTGCAATTTACACTATCTGTCTTTATATCCAATCTCTCTTGCTTTCTTTATTTCTGTGGCTGAATAAACAGAATTGATTAAACAGTATTCTTACTTATGAGAATATACAAACAGAATTACTAAAAATCTAACACACTGTGTTTACTTTCTTGTATTGTATACCTCTATAATATATATTTGTCTTGTATATCTACTTCAATTTGTATTGTGTAAAACCTTTCTTGACTTTAAAAGTTAAACTGATGTTATGTAAACAATTCCGTGATTGTATGGAGCTTTTCTCCCCTGCCCTCCACTGAAAATGGGCCATTGGCCCAGTGGACTTTCTCAGTCAGCAAATGTCAATAAATAAATAAATAATAGTATACAGAGGGCATTCTGAATCTTGTAATGCTGTTGTGAAAGTTTAGAAAAAAAAGTCTAGTACAAGTCTCCAAGTTCCTTCTTTCTTTGGTACCAGAAATACTTTTGAATAAAATCTTTTCCCTCTTTGAACTGAGGGAACAAGTTATATAACCCATCTGAAACAGCTTCTGATCTAAGATAGGAGGAAACATATGTTTGACTTGGTAGCTATAGAGGAACCCCCTGAAAATGAGGAAGGAAATCCCACTGCCAGTTCTAACCTTTTAGAATGATTCGCATTACTAAAGTGTCTGAAGTTGTCTTTCTTTTTTCTCAAAATTGTTTTTTTTATTTTTCAAATACATTTGAATGAATTCCATAGTATTTATACATAACATCTTAAATAACTATGTACACTATTTACATTAGCCTGACACTATAACAGATCTTAATGTATACAGTTACTTTATAAATATGTTTAATCCATTATCAGAGTGTCTGATCAATTATTCTATAGTGTCAATCAACGATAAGACTTTTCCCCAAGGGTTGTTGATAAATGGCTTTGGATACATTCTTAGTTCTTTAATGTTAATTTCCAATAATGCTGTGGCCTTCAGTAGGCTGTAGAAGTCTTTCAAAGTTGGTATTGTGTTTGTATTCCATCTTCTTGTTATACACTTCCATGATATTGGAAGTATAGTCCATACTAGATACATGTTTGACCTGATACATTCTTAGTTCTTTAATGTTAATTTCCAATAATGCTGTGGCCTTCAGTAGGCTGTAGAAGTCTTTCAAAGTTGGTATTGTGTTTGTATTCCATCTTCTTGTTATACACTTCCATGATATTGGAAGTATAGTCCATACTAGATACATGTTTGACCTATTCAAATGAGGACTTTCGTTCACATTTAATAATACAACAGTTTTAGTTAAATAAAATGATTCATTAAAGTTTGTAGAAAGTTATTAATACCATTCCAAAATGGCTTAATTTTAAGACAATCAAAGAAAATGTGGTTCCAATCTGCATTGTGTACTTGTTCACATTTCCAACATATTCCTTTTATGGAGTTAGGAATGCTCTGTGCAAGCATTTCCAATTAAAAAACTTTCCTGTGTTGTGAAAAGGATGTATATTTTATTGATAATAAGATATCTCTTTTAATATCTTCAGTTAACTGTATTGAGTGTTTGTTATATATTTCCAATATGAGGTTTTGGTTGTTGTTTTATAGTTTATCAATATTTTGTAAAATTCTGAAATACTGTTTCCCATGTCAAAGTCATTATATATGATTTCATATATGTATTTCATAAATTTAGGTATTTCTTTAAATGAAGAATTGTTAATTATTCTACTTAAATCTTACGAATACAAAATAATACTCTGTAAAGTTAGCCAGTCCTGTTGTGGAATTTTTTATGTTGTTTTTATTACTTGCATATCTAAAACTTGTACTTCTTTGATACATTGGAGCCAACAAACAAATCCTTTCTGTTCCCAGGAATTAATAATTTCTGTATATATTTTATGTGGAAAGTTCTTTGTGACTATAAATGGTGTTAAAAGATCAAACCAGATTTTTAAATCTATATTTGCATTAATAATTTTCCTAAATGAGTCAATGTAATAATTACACCAATAATCCTGAATCGACTGTATAAGACAAAAAGTGGTTCCAAGTCACCAAGGAAGATAAATAATTCTTTATTCCAACAACAGATAGTACGCGCTTTCGTCTACCAATTAAGACTTCATCAGAATTATTTATCTTCCTTGGTGACTTGGAACCACTTTTTGTCAATGTAAAAATTAATCATACAAGTTTTAGTGGGTTTAGTTATGTTATATTGCATAATAATACATATGTGCCATGGCAAATTGTTTTTATCTGTTAACATTTTTTTTGTAAATCAAATTAGTTTATTGATATTACAGTTAGTAATTCTTTCCGATTTGCAGAGTAATTTGGACTTATCCAATCTAAGATTGTTTTCGATATTGTTGCTTTCATGTATGTTTCTACATCAGGAAAGTTTACTCCTCCCTGTTTCCATGGTCTGATATGATGTATTAAAGCTATTCTGTTTCTTTTGGGAAACCATAAAACTTTTATTAGGCATGAATTTATTTCTTTAAGTATATTCCTTTCTGGTAACAGTTGTTTTGCCAAGGATATATATAGGGTCTTGGGCATTTAAACCATTTTTATTAACTGTAGACTATCTTCAAATGTTAATATTATTTTGTTCCATTTTTCCACAGAGATTTTAACTGTGTTGATGATATTACTGTAGTTTGTTTTAAACTAATTCATTATTATCCTTGCATAACTCAGTTTCTAGATGTTTTAAGGTAGATTCTTGTTTCCCTATGATGTGATCCCCCTTAGTGTGCAGTTCTTTTTTTTTAATTTAAAAATAAAAACTTTGATTTATTGAAATATATCTAATTCTTCTGTCTCTTTTGTATTAGATAATGTTAGTAATATGTCATCAGCAAATAGCATTACTTTAGTATTATATTGTTCATAAACATCTTTTCCTTTTATTTTTATATTGTCACAAATTAAATCTGCCAATATTTCAATGGCCAGAGAAAATAGAATCGGTGACATGGGACATGCTAGTTTAGTGACTTTTGTTTTATGTATAGATTCGGAGGTAAAAGGACCTAACTTGACATACGCTAAATTATTTGTATATACATTCTTTAGGAGATGAACACAGGATGCAGAAAATTCAAATAGCATTAGGATTTTGAATAAATAGTGGAATCAAAGGCTTTCTCTATACCCAAGGCAATTATGAGTGTTTATTTTCTTTATTAACATAATCTATAAGATAAATTATCCTTTTAATATTGTCATGTGATGATATATAAATCCAGTTTGATAATTGTTTATTATTTTGGATAGTAATATTTTCATTCTGTTAGTTAATATTGTCATAAATATCTTATAGTCATTACTTAATAATGATATAGGTCTGTATAAGGTACAGAGGTTTGGGGATTTGTTTTCCTTTAGGATTGGTGTGATTAAGGAATATCTCAAAGAGGGTGGTATTAAAGCTTGTGACTGAATTTCTAATAGAGTTTTATGGAAGAGGGATAGTATCTTTGAAGGAAAAAGTTTGCATATTTCCATAATTATGCCAGCTATACCTGGAGCTTTATTTTTACCCTCTT
Organism: Protopterus annectens; assembly: GCF_019279795.1. Taxonomy (NCBI): domain Eukaryota; kingdom Metazoa; phylum Chordata; order Ceratodontiformes; family Protopteridae; genus Protopterus; species Protopterus annectens. The sequence continues at coordinate 1,558,819,538 of NC_056744.1, forward strand.
TTATTGTATCTATAATTTCTTTATAGGATATGGGTACTTGCAGACCTAGTTTTAATTTTTCTGGTATTTTTTATATTAGAACATTTTTCATCTAGAGTTAATTGATCAATGTGTATATTTTCTTTTTGGAAATGTTCCATATAGTGATTTCTATAGGCATCAAGAATGTCACCTATATCCGAGACATCTTTCCCTTTCTTTTCATGAAATTACTTTTAATGTTATTAGCTTTTGATTGTATTTTGATTTTTGTGGATAAATTATGTAGATATTTTGGAGAAGTGGCCAAGGTTTTAATTTTTAGTTTTTCTAAAGCTAAACTACTTTTATGTGTTAGAATGTTGTTGTATTTATTGTTTAATACTTCTACTTTCTTTTTCACCTCTAAATGATTTTGATTTTTTTCAGCTTTTACTGACAAAAGTTTGGCTTGTAGATCTAATATTTCAGAATCCCATTCTCTGTTTTTTTTATACCAAGTTAGGGTTTTACCAGATATGTAAGCTTTTAATGAGTCCCATATTATTATTTTATTTATCTATGTGGTGTAATTAATATCTAAGAAGAACTGTAATTCAGATAATAACTAGGGTTTGAACTCTTTAATTTTAGTTATATATGCTGGAATTCTGGAGTTAAAGATTAATGGTTTGTATCCATTTTGAAGCTTCAGTATCAATGAATTGTGGTCTGATAAGGGGCAGGGAGTGATTGAAAAATTAATGATTTTAGAGTGTAAGTCATGGGCAGCGTTCTAGTTTAGGTACCAAATCTATGATCTTGATAGGAAAATAAAGATTTATCTTCTTTAAATATGAAAGTAGACAAGATGAAATGATTCTACCCACTTGTTTAAAGCTTTTGATACAGCAGATGTACGTGTACGCAGTGGTCTTTTATTTGTAATTTCAGAAATACCAAATATACAATTAAAATCTCCTCCTAATATTAAATTTCCTTTATAATTATTGGAAATGAAATCCAAGTGTTTTTAACAGTCCCTATTCCAATGCCTAGGAACCAGTATAGCTTGGCTAGGGTCCATATTCTGTTATTATATTTAACTATTACTAATGCCATAAGGCCTTCTTTATCTTCATACTTATAAATGATTTCTGGGTTAATTATATTTGTTTTCCATAAAAATGTTACCCCTTTTGTCTTTGTCTTATACGTGGATTGCCCCCAATATCATATATTCCTTAGGATTGCAGTTGTAATTGTCATTTGTTTTGAAATGAGCTTATTGAAAGAAGACAATTTGTGCTTTGTTCGGTTTTAATTATTTCAGTTGATTTGATCTCTTGCTAGGATTGTTTAAGCCATTGGTATTTAAAGATAAAGTTAAATCCATCTTAAGTTGTTTAGACTATGTATTTTTTGTTTTATTGTGACTATTAAACATTTTCCTCTGATAACTATAAAGTATATGTTTGAGCTCTTCAAGGAAATTATCAGTTTTATACTTTGAGTGTTTACCAATGAAGTAAAGTTTTGGTCAAGCATACTAAATTTTTTTTTTATGAAATAACAAATTTAAATTAATAAATATTAACAAAACTAAGGTCCACACACTAGCCGTGGAATGAAAATCATTCCTAACTGATGGATAAACATAAGTCATTCAGATTATCACTCATACCTTGACAAATCAGAACATCTGAGCTCCATAGATTGAATTATCATATGGAGAATATTTATAATAGGAATAAGCAATATTTATATTATTTTGAACAGATATAGTACTATTGTAGATTAGATAGAATTCTAATACAATATAAATGTCTACTTATTGCATAAGCAATTAACATTTACATGAAAGATAGATGATGAGCAATTCAATCATAGTAAAGTAGGATGTATCATATATAAAACCTCAGTAAAAGATTATAGCACACAATTATTTAACATATTCACCCTTACTGATGAAGTCTTTCAAAACTTATTATTTAATATAACTAGATGGTAATAATACTTATACCTAATATTTATAATACAATGTATTTTACTAGATATAGCAGAAATTATATTTCATTGTTTGCCAGCTGCTAACTTACTTAAAGCATCAAGTTTGTTTTATGTGAACACTAATGAAAGTTAGTGCATTTTAGTTATCAGTTCATCCCTCTTCCACCCATTCCTACACATAAGGATTTTCATATCTGTCATTTCTTATTATAAAATGAGTGAAATTATAGGTTAAAACAACAAATTAACTTATTGTGATTAATGATTACAAATTCCATTTCCAGTTATAAATTGCCATTTTATGGCATATACTGAAAGTTTTTAGATTTAAACGCTAACATTCTATTTTGTATAATCAGCAAAGGTTAAACTGAGTGATTATTGTCAATTTAATACTATTTGTTCAGAATGTGACTGTTACATTCTGTGACATTCCTAGTTCAGGCTTCTATTGTTTCCGTTGAACAACTTTGTCAGTTAGATGTCATGTATAAAAAAAGAAGTTATGTCTTACCATAACGTTCCATCAGTATGGTTGATCCTCGTTCAGTCATTACATATGGGTATCGGTTCTGACCTCGGAACTGAGCCGGCCATTTTCCAAGCTCGCGTCAGCTACAAACTCTCGAGCTAAACTCTTACCCAGAATTCCCCTCTCCCTGTTACCTCAGATTGAGTTTGCACATCAAAGAAGGTAGAGGCTACCTCTGGTCAAATGACCTAAGAGAATCGGATGGTGAGATCCACTAGAAGCCACAGGAGGGGGAAGGAGGGAGGGTCATAATGACTGAACGAGGATCAACAATACAGATGGAATGTTATGGTAAGACATAACTTGTTTATCTAATATTGTTAATCCTCATTCATTCCTTACGTACAGGACAGAGTCCCCAGCTACCTCTATTCCTGGGAGGCTCTTATGGAAGGACATTCCTGAGCACCATAGAACCAAAAGATGCTCTTCCCCTGGAGGCCAAATTCAATTTGTAATGATTGATGAAGGTATGAGGCATAGCCCAAGTTGCAGCTGCACAGATGTCATGTAGAGAAGCTCTGGCATGGAAGGCAGCAGAAGTTGTCACCGATCTTGTCGAATGAGCTTTCATCGTGGTAGGCAATGGGATATTACGTTGTGTATAAATGAAGGTCACACAGTCTTTCAATCATCTAGCCAATGTGGCCTTAGCAACAGCAGATCCTAATCTAGGACCAGAAAAGGCCAAAAATAACTGGTCAGATTTACAAAAAGACTTGGTTCTGTTCAAGTAGAAGTGGATTTGCCTATGAATATCTAGGGTATGTAGGCAATACTCTCCTCTGTTTGAATGATTGGGAAAGAAAACTGGCAATTCAATGGTTTTATTAATGGACATTTCAGAAATCACTTTGGCAGGAAAGAAGGGTAAGTTCTCAAAGATACTCTATCTCTGTGAAAGATCAAGTATGGGCTCTTGATGCATAATGCCTGAAACTCAAAGATATGTCTGGCAGAAGTAACAGTGACCAAAAACAGGGTTTTCCATGACAAAAATTTGAGGTCGCAAGTAGAGGCTGGCTTGAAGGGTGGCATAATCAGAGCTTGTAGGACTAATGACAGGTCCCAAGGTTGTATAGGTTCTCTAAAAGGGGGTTTCAAATGATTCACACCCTTTATGAAGGTCTTGCATAATTTGTGTGACATAAGAGAGGAGCCCTGGACACCCTCATGGAAGTTAGATATTGTAGCTAAATGAACTCTAATAACAGAGGACGACAAACCCGATTGAAAAAGATCGGCCAGATACTCTAGGATAATCGACACTGGAGCTGAGAAGGGATCTACTTGTTTTCCTTTCAGCCAACAGGTAAATCTTTTCCACTTGCTTAGATAAGTAATTCCAGTAGAAGACTTATGAGACGCAATAAGAATGTCTCGTACTGGTAAAGAAAGATCGTTCTGCCTGGCAATCAAGGGAATTGGAGGAGCCAAGCCGTGAGCTTCAGGCTGTTCAAGATGGGATGAATTTGGTTCTGTGGATGTGAGATCAACTCCGGGGTTGGACGGAGAGTCCATGGTTGATCTAGAAGGTGAGGCCAAAGGAAGGGGAACCAGATCTGATGAGGCCAATATGGTGCTATGTGGATCATCTTGCTCTTCAACCGATGGGCTTTCTTCAGGAACTGAGGAATGAAGGGAAAAGGTGGGAATGCATAGAGAAGTCCCGAGGGCCAGTCATGGACTAGAGCGTCCCTGGTGACTGTCTCGGAGGGGAAATCAGGGCGAAGTAGTTGCTGCATTTGTAATTGGCCAGGGATACAAAGAGGTTGCAGCAAGGACGGCCCCAGCGGTGGAAGATCTCCGCCGCCAACAAGGTATTCAGGGACCACTCATGAGGTTGTAGAATGCACCTGCTGAGTCTGTCTGTTATCATGTTGGAACTCCCGGGAATGTGCATTGCTAGTAGAAAGTGGTTGGTAGCTATCGCCCATTACCATATCCTCATGGCCTCTCGACAAAGGGGGTAAGATTTGGTTCCACCTTGTTTGTTGATGTACCAGACAACAGCCATGTTGTCTGATTGAATCGCAATCATCCCAGATGGCAGCAGTGAATGGAATGCTTGCAACACTAGAAGCACCGCCCTCAGCTCTAGAACATTTATATGCAGTCGGGCCTCCAACTCAGACCAAGTGCCTTGGACAGTCTCTCCCTGACATGGCCCCCCCACCTCATCAGGGAAGCGTCCGTGGTTACTGTAGCCTTGGGTTGTTGGGGGGAGAAGGGGCGAGACCATTGTGACGGATTATGAGTCATCCACCAATTTAAATCCTGTTTGCACCTGTGGGTTACCTGAATCTTGGCTGAAAGAGGATGCTGAAAAGGGTACCATTGGGTAAGCAGTAGCCACTGCAGAAGCCTCATGTGAAACCTGGCCAGGAGGACAATGGTGATGGAGGCTGCCATGTAACCCAGCAGCTGTAGGACAGAGTGAGCTGTGGATTTCTCCCTTGACAGGACTGGTATCAGCTGTTGCTTTATCCTTAGAATTCTGTGCTCTGGCAGGGATGCTTTGCAATTCTGTGTCCAAGATAACCCCTATGAATTCTATGGACTGAGATGGGGTAAGGTTTGATTTTTGACAGTTTATGGTTATGCTTTGCCTCTGTGAGGTGAGGAGAGAGTATGCCAGGGCTTCTTGCAATAGATGTCGGGTGGGGGCGAAAATGAGCCAGTCGTCTAGGTATGGAAACACCTGGAATCCTTGTAGTTGCAAGTGGGCTGTAATGGCCGCCATGCACTTTGTGAACACTCTGGGGGCTGTACAGAGTCTAAAGGGCAGCACTCTGAACTGGTAGTGACTGGCTCCCACACGGAAGCGCAGAAATCTTCTTGATGGCCTGTCCACTTTTATGTGGTAGTACACATCTTGAAGATCTATTGAGCACATCCAATCATCTTTTTCCAAAAGCGGAAGGATAGACTGTATTGTGACCATCTTGATTTTTTGTACTCTCACGAACTTGTTCAATATGCTGAGGTCTAAGAGTGGCCTCCAGTCCCCGGTTTTCTTTGGCACCAAAAATAGTCGTGAGTAGAATCTGGATCCTATCTGGTCTGGAGGGACTATTTGGATGACTCTTTTTCTTAGCAGCTTTTCTATCTCTAGTGCTGCTTCTTCCCTTTGACTGGGTGGAACATCAGGAAAGTTTTCTGAAGGGACAGGACAAAGATCGAAGGGGATATGATAACCTCTGGTTATAATCCTTTGTACCCAAAAATCGGTGGTGATGGTTAGCCAGGCAGAAGGGTACAAGGAGAAACGACCCCCAAACACCTCCAGAGGAAAGGAGTTGGGCCACTCTTCAGGAGCGCTGGTAGGATTGGCCAGAGAATGAGTCCCTAGAACCCTGGTTACGCGGACCCCTTCAGCCCCAAAAGGGGCATCTTCCCTGTGTTTCCCCCTCTCCCTGAGATTTCTTGAACCATATCTTCCCACTCTTTTGGTTTTGGGAGAAAGCACGCTGAGGGGAAGAGTAACGGACACCTACGGCAGAAAGGGTCTTACCGTTCTGTTCACATCTGGCCAGTGTGCTTTTAACTTTGGGTCCAAACAACGAGGAGGACTCAATGGGGGCATTAAGGAAGGAAGCCTTAAAGGGTTCCGCAAAGTTGCACAAGCGCATCCAGGCCTGTTGTCTTAAGACCACAGCTGAACCCGCTGCTCTAGCTGCTCCTTCTAATGCATGAGTTATCAGTCGCATGGACGAGTTAGATATTGATTCAATGGTGGCCAGCTGAGAGGCCACTTTGTCTTGGACTTCATCAGACATGGCACCAGCTAAGATTTTAGAGAGCTCAGAAGTTAGATCCCTTTGAAGCCTGGTAAGGTGTGCCATATAATTCAGGGACCTGAAAGCAAAAGTCGCTGAAGTGAAGGTGCGCTTCCCTATCCTGTCCAGGGCCTGGGACCCCTTGTTGGGTGGGTAGACAGTCTGGCTTTCTTCTTCTGCCAGATCCTTTTTTGTTGCAGCCGCCACCACCAGAGCATCCAGAGGGAGACCTCTGGACCAATGGGGATCCATGGCAGGGGGGGACAAGATTTTGTCTGGCCTCCGGAGAATAGTCTCTACAGTGTCAGGGGGCCTTCCATGCATGCTCTACAATGAGCTGGACAAGTTCATCGGCAGGTGGAGTAACCCAGGAGGTAGGGAGATGGGTGCGAAAGGCCTGCAGGAACACAGACTCCTCAGAGGATGGATTATAGGGCTGCCAATCACCTCTCTGTTTAAGGATTTTGAGGATATCACCAAAGGATACCTCAGAGGGTGACCGAGGGGATCCTTCCTCCTCATCAAGTCTGTATCTTCAGTGAGTGACTCCTCTGTGGAGTCCATGTGCTTCCTCTTACACATACTTTTCTGGTGGGCTTCCTCAGTGGGAGAAGCTGGTGAAGGCAGTGGAAAAGGGGTTTCCTGTGGGAATATGTCCTGAGGCCCTTGCACCCGGTGTCCTCTAGGTGTGACTTGTGAAAACAATGTACCAGAGGAGGGCGGGTGGATAGACAGCACAGTATCGCCAGTAGAGGCCACAGCCTTCTCCATCAGTTGGAAGGCTGGTCCACCTGAAGAGGGGTGAGTGTCCAGGACAGGGATCACCCCTCCGCTGGGCGGCTCAGTCTGCCTACTCGGAGTCTTTGGATGGCTGTGGAGCAGCAATTTATCCTGGGTCATAACAAAACTTTATTGCCACGAAGGCAACTGCAGTTCCTTAGTGAGATCCATAAAGGGAACCGCAGAGGGGGCAGACTGTGCTATATCCATGGACTTCAAAGGCAATGAAGGAGGAAAATAAGAAGGGGTCTTTGGAGATGGGTGATCACCTCTCAAGGAGGGATATGTCCTGGGTGGTGGAATACCCCTGGCCAAAAGCACTTGATCCATAAGACGCAACACAGCATGTTCAGAGAGGCTTCTAGTGGACCTCATGGAGACAGAGGGAGAGACAGGCCTGTCCACAGCAGAGACAGACTCAGTGCCTACCTCCCCAGTCTGCACCGAGAACAACGGTGCCGAGAAAGACTGTACTAGGGACACCTTCACCGAGGAAGTCATCCGTGCCGAAGTCACTGGTGCCGAAGTCACAGTCTGCACCGACACAAGCCTTAGTGCCGAAGTGGTGGTTGTCGGTACCGATGCTGGAACCGACAAAAATGGAGTCAACGGCTGAGGCGTCAGTTCCAAGGAAGATGTCGGAGCCGAAGTGGTCAAGGCCTGCACCGACTGAGTGGTGGGCGCCGATACAATAGCAGTAAAGGTCTGCACCAAGGAGCCCCTCGGTGCCGCAATAGTGAAGGCTGCCAGAGAAGATGAAGCCGGGATTACTAATGGAGCCAAGGGCCTCGATGCCGAAGGTTTAGGCACCGAAAGCACTGGGCTGACCAGTGTGCTTCGGAGCGGAAATTTTAGCACTTTTAGATTTTGGTTGACGGGTGTCCCCAGCCAGGAACGAAGGCAAAGACTTGGCCTTAGAAGATACATCCAACATTTTTTACGGGTTCTAGGAGGGGTTGAGGCCTCCAACCCAGAAATAGCCTCTGAAAAGGGAGATTTAAGATGTCCCTTCAGCAGCAACTTATTTTTCCTTTCTAATAGAGTCCTATTAGAACATTTCTCACAGATAGTACAGGGCGGATCAACAGATAAATGGGGCGCACTCAAATAATAAACGCATAAAGCATGTGCATCAGAGGTTGGAAATTTGTGTCCACAATCAGAACACCTTTTAAACCCCGGACTACCTTTCTTATCTGCCATGATAGAGAAAAAGGGATAGCAGAAAGGGTACCAGCAATGGTACAAAAGAATACCCGAAGGTATGAAAGGGGAGGATTACCAACAATGGTAGTAGAGAAATACCACGTGGTAAAGAGAGTAGAAAAAGGAGGAGAAAACTCAAGAAAAGATAGTCGCTAGATGCAACAGGGTAAAAGGCAACTAAATATAAACTTTTCTGAGAAAAATTTATGTGAAAGAGTACTCAAACAACAAATAGCTGTACTTAGCTCAAGAGAAGCAGCTTGACATGACCAAATGGCAACGCGGCAAATGAAATCTGAGGTAACAGGGAGAGGGGAACTCTAGGTAAGAGTTTAGCTCGAGAGTTTGTAGCTGACGCAAGCTTGGAAAATGGCCGGCTTGGTTGCGAGGATGGAACCGATACCCGTACGTAAGGAATGAATGAGGATTAACAATATCAGATCATTAGTTACCTTGGTAACTAATTATGTATGGTCAAGATGGGTTGCAAAACCACTATTCAAGTTAAAGCAATGATATGACTTGTTATGCATATTTACTTATATAAGAAAATCATCATGCTTCCCCTTGATGTTCAATATACTGTATATCATTTATGACAAGTTAAAACAGTAGTGTTATTATACACAAGCCCATGTTATTAAACTGAGTGTCTATTGTCAATTTAATGCTATTTGTTCAGAATATGATTGTTACAGTCTGTGGCATTTCACGTTCAGGCTTCTATTGTTTCTCTTGAACAACTTTCTCAGTTTGATGTCATCTATAAAGCATTAGTCACCTTGGTAACCGCTTAAGTATTATATATGGTCAAGAAGGGTTACAAAAACTACAGTTCAAGTTAAAGCAATTACATGACTTGTTATGCATATTTACTTATATAGGAAAATCATCATGCTTCCCCTTGATGTTAAATGTAGTGTATGTCATTTATGGTAAGTTAAGACAGTAGTGTTATTATACACAAACCCATGTTATTAAAACCTGTCTTTAATATCTAAATTCAGCAGACTGCTTCATGTTATAGGACAAGTATATATTTTATGTCTAGATTTACTAAAATAATACATTACATAACTATTGTGTGTGTTTTTTTTTGGGGGGGGGCTGTTGCTTAGTTATTTGAGAGACCACACGCTGCAATGCTTATTCTTATTATTAGCTCCTTCCAAGCATGTTTATACAGTCCACAGACTTTAAATTATGAGACCCTTCTAGTTTCTTATTTGTTATATTTCCATCCTTACATACACACATATCAGTACTTCAAGCACGGGCAACAATGCCTATCCAGTTTTGCCAGAATACCATTCACTAATTCATGTGGTGTCTTTCCAGGCTGTTCTTAAAATATCCAAACCAATATTTGTCCTGTTCCATTTTACCAGCCTGTGAACCACTCAACACACCTTCCATTCCCACAAATATTTCCATGAAGGAAATCTTTTAGTTATGTACTTACCATAACTTTAGATGTTTGGGATCCATCTCGCCTACATTCTGTACTGATGGGCTCGGAGCCGATCCCTCGGCTCCGACTCGGCACGCTATGCTATAGAGCGAGGCCTCTTATTGGCTGAGCTATTTCTTATCCCAGGATGCACCACCACTAATCCCCCAGATCTTGTTTCTCCGCATTCATGCACACATGCACAACTTGTTTATATAACATTGTTAGATGTTTCAAGATGAAACAACAGGATTCGGACCTTCTGATATCCTCTGATCTCCAAGGAAGGGGGAAGGAGGGTGGGTTATTGGGAATGTAGGCGAGATGGATCCCAAACATCTAAAGTTATGGTAAGTACATAACTAAAAGATGTTATGTGATCCTATCTTGCCTACATTCTGTACTGATGGGACAGCGTCCCTAGCACCTAAATCCTGGGTGGCTCATCGGAAAACACTCCTGAGCACTGTGGAACCAAATGAAGCTCGTCCTCTAGATGCCACATCCAATTTGTAGTGGGAAATGAAAGTGTGCGGGGAAGACCATGTAGCCGCAGCACAAATGTCACTAATGACAAGCTTAGAATGAAATGCTATCGAAGTAGCCATAGCCCTTGTAGAATGAGCTTTGACAGAGGTGGTAAGCTCTTTGTTAGAATAAGAATAAGCTTGAGTAATACAGTCCCTGATCCATTTGGCAATAGTGACCTTTGTGACAGCTTTGCCCAATTTATTGTCTGCAAAGGATACAAACAACTGATCTGTTTTCCTCGTTTGTTTGGTCCTGTCTAAATAAAAACGCAACTGCCTGTGGACATCTAATGTGTGGAATATGAATTCCGCTTTGTTAGAATACTTCGGAAAAAAGACTGGAAGTTCTAATGATTGTTGTAGGCAGAAACTGGAAGAAACTTTAGGGACAAAGGAAGGATTTGGCCTGAGAGATACTCTGTCTTTGTGAAAAACCAAGTACGGGGGTTTTACAGACAAAGCTTGAAGCTCTGAAACTCTTCTGGCAGAAGTAATCGCCACCAGAAAAGCAGTCTTCCACGATAGAAATTTTAGATCACATGTAGCTGCCGGTTCGAAGGGGGAGGAAGGTAAGGCGCGTAACACCACATCGAGATCCCATGGAGGAGCAGGATGAGAAATCGGAGGTCTTAAAAGCGCAGCACCTTTTAAGAAGGTCTTACACAATCTGTTGCTCATTAAAGGTGGGTTTATAGATTCGTGAAAATTGGAAATCGCTGCCAATTGAACCTTGATGGTAGAGACTGAAGAGCCTTGATTGAAAAGAGAAGTTAAAAATTTTAGTACTTCTGCCACGGGAATAGTGATGGGATCCAGGCCCCGGAGTTGAGCCCAAATAGCAAATCTTTTCCATTTGCTAGAATACAGTTTTTTTGTAGCAGACTTATGGGCCGAAGATAATATGTGTACAACCTCTGGATCCAATGTATGACTTCTGACTATAGTCGGAAGAGGAGGAGCCAAGCTGTCAATTTTAAGGTGTGTATGGACTGGTGGAATAGTCCCGACTGATGAACCAAAAGGTCTGGGATCTGATCCAGGAACCATGGACCTTCCAGAGCATATTTCCGAAGATAGGGAAACCATACTTGACGAGGCCAGTAAGGAGCAACTAAGATCATTTTGCTCCCCAAGAGAGATGCCTTTTGGATCACCCTGGGAAGGAGAGGAACTGGGGGGAAGGCATAGAGCAAGCCGGTGGGCCAAGGATGGGCTAGTGCATCCATGGGGCTCTTCCCCGGAGCCGGGGTTAGGGAGAAGAATTTTTTGCACTTCGCATTTAGTGGAGTTGCAAAGAGGTCGCAACACGGAACTCCCCATCTGCTGAAAATCTGACTTGCAACTGTCATGTTCAGCGACCATTCGTGAGGAGAGAGGATGGTTCTGCTCAATCTGTCGGCTATCACATTGGACTTGCCCGGGATATGAGTAGCCACCAGAAAGCGTTTGGTCGAGACTGCCCATTCCCAGACTCTCATGGCCTCTCTGCAAAGAGGATAGGATCTGGTCCCTCCCTGTTTGTTCAGGTACCAGACAACTGACATGTTGTCTGAGTGAACGGCAATTACGCCCTGAGGGAGGTAATCGTGAAGGGCTTGAAGGGACAGAAGCACCGCCCTCATTTCTAGGATGTTGATATGAAGTAGGGTCTCTTCTGGGTGCCATTTGCCTTGGACTGACCTGCCCAGGGAATGCCCCCCCCCACCCCATCTGGGAGGCGTCCGTGGTCAAAGTGGCCGCAGGAGGAGGTGGAACAAAGGGTCATCCCTGATCCAAATTGGAGGGCACTAGCCACCAGCGACGGTCCCGTTTGCATGTTTCCGTGATCCATATGAGGTGACTGAGAGGGAGTTCCTGAATGGACCACTGAGCTGAAAGAAGCCACTGGAGAATTCTCATGTGCAACCTTGCCAAGGGGACTAGAAGAACCGTGGCGGACATGGATCCCAATAGCTGCAGGACCATTCTGGCTGGGGCTTTGGACCTGGGAAGTAAGGCTCGAACTTGAGTCTGTATGGTTTGTATTCTGTCTGTAGGTAGATAGACCCGCATTTGGTTTGAGTCTATCTCTACCCCTATGAATCTTATTCGTTGAGATGGCAGCAACACAGACTTTGGCCAATTGAAGGTGATTCCAAGGAATTGCCCAGAGATATAGTGGCTTGTAGGCTCCAGTAGTAGATGCTTGGAGGTGGCAGTTAGGAGCCAGTCGTCTAGATACGGAAACACCTGGAATCCTAGACTTCTCAGGTGAGCAGTCACGACTGCCAAACACTTGGTGAACACCCTGGGGGCTGTGGTGAGACCAAAGGGCAGCGCACAGAACTGAAAATGACTGCCTCCTAGGCTGAAGCGCAGATGTCTCCTGGACGCTTGATGTACCATGATATGGTAATAAGCGTCCTTGAGATCTATGGAGCACATCCAAACACCTTTCTCCAGCAATGGGAGAATGGTTTGTAGGGTGACCATTTGGAACTTGGACTTTCTGACTGAACGGTTTAGAATGCTGAGGTCCAAAATGGGCCTCAAGTCCCCGGTCTTTTTTGGCACCAAAAGAATCTTGAGTAAGTCCCTAATCTGATCTGGTCTGCGGGGACCGGTTGGATGACTCCTTTGCAGCAGCTTTGAAACTTCTGAGGCTGCAGTATCCCGTTGACTGGGTGGCGGGTCCGGGATTTTTTTGGACTGAGGTGGGGAGTGAGAGAAAGGGATGGTGTAACCTCCGGCGATAATTCGAAGCACCCATCGGTCCTGAGTGATACCTTCCCAGGCTTTTAGGTGCTTCGAACGACCCCGACTGGCTCCGGAGCTGCACAGTCGGGCAATCCCTCAAGGACTGTGAAAGGCTGAAGAGCCACAAAAGGACTCGCGGTCTCCAGTGTTGCGAGGGCCTCTGCCGCCTCTGGGACGGCGTCTTCCGGAAAAATTTCCCCCTCCTCTGCCTCTGGAAGGGGGATCCTCCTGCTGAGAGGGGTAAGGCTTCTGAGATCTACGGAACCACATTTTCCCTCCTCTTTTAGCCTTGGGATAAGGCCGAAAGGGAGTGGAAAATCGTGCTCTACGGCAGTCAGAGTCTTACCCTCCTGTTCGCAGCAGGTCAGTGTGTCCTTTACCTTGGGTCCAAACAGGAGGACCCATCAAAGGCGTCGGCAAAGGAAGACTTAAAGGCCTCCGCGAATGACACAGGCGGAGCCAGGCTTGTCTCCGTGAGCAATGCCTGTACCGCCGCTTACTCGCCTTCGCCGCATAAGAAATGAGCCTCATGGACGAGTTTGAAATGGACGACAATGTAGCCAGCTGAGAGCCAACCGTCTGGGCCAGCTCCTCAGGCAGGTTACCCAAGAGGGTATCGGAAAGTTCTTTAATCAGATCCCTCTGAAATCTAGTAAAGTGCGTAAGGTAGTTCAAGGACCTTAATGTAAAGGCCGCTGAACTTACGGTGCGCTTTCCGTACCGATCCATGCTCCTAGACTCCTTATTAGGAGGATGGACGGACGTCGAAGCCTCTGCTACATCTTGCTGGGTAGCAGATGCCACCACCAAAGCATCTACAGCCATACCTTTAGCTAGAAACTCTTTTTCAGGGGGTGCCGAGAGGAACTTATTCGGATGAGCAGGCACCGGTTCCACAGAGTCTGGGTGTTCCCACGCCCTTCGACAGATCAAATCCAAGAGCTCGTCGAAGGGCGGAGACACCCAGGAGGCGGAGGGCTGAGCCCCAAAGGCCTTAAGGAACACCGACTCATCAGCAGAAGGGGGTGTGGACTGCCAGCCGCCTCGTTGTTTAAGGGCTTCCAGGATGTCTGCAAAGGAGACATCATCCGAGGACGACTTAGGGGACCCCTCTGCATCATCGAGATCAGTGTCTGATGTAAGAGACTCATCAGGGGAGTCAACGTGCTTCCTCTTGCATGATCTTTTCCTGGGGGGTTCTTCCGAAGAAGCTTCAGAAGGACCTCCAGGAGGGGGGGAAACCCCAGTGGGGGTAACCTCAGGCCCCGGGGCTCCGCTGTCTAAGGACAGGGGGACTGCCAAAGACCCAGTCTCGGTATGCAGGGAAGGAGCTGGGGAGACCGTGGAGGTAGCCAAAGATGATTTGGCTAACGCACTCCTCATAGCCCTGAAGGCGGGACCACCAGAATCCTGGGAGGGTCCCACCTCCGTGGCCACGACAGTAGACGGCACTCAAGAGCCGACGACCGAGAGGAGACTTGGGACTGAAAACATCAATCCCGGCATCCCCGGGGCCGACGGAAGAAGTCCGTGTACCGAACTCCGACCCAAGAGCCGGAGTTGGAGTAAGGGTCGGGCCCGACCCTAAAACCTCCACCGGTTCCACCAGCACCGGCTCCAACGGTGCCGAGGCTGTTGGAGGAGGAACCATAGTAGGGAGGTGGACCATCGGCTCCGAAGCCGAATGGGTTGGAGCCGAAACTAGCTTTTGGAACACCGGAGACTGGAAGAGTCTTAGGAGCACCCTGTCGATGTCCGAATCAGACATCTTGGATGATCTGGACGATACCGATCGGGTCCGAACCGATTTCTCCATCGGCTCCAAAGGACTAGTGGACCGGCCCCGAATGGATTCTAAAATTATCGGCTCCGAGGGAGATCTCAAGGTAATTTCCCTCGGTGCCGATGAGGACTTCGGCTCCGAAGGGGAAGAGTCTGAGCCGGCAACCCTCATCGGCTCCAATATCAGTGGAGCCGATGAAGGTGACCCGCCTCTCAATGCCCCAGTCCTCGGCTCCGAAACCATTGGGGTCGAGACTGGAGGCATCGAGGCAGACCATTCCGCCCTCTGTTCCGAAGTCCGTGGAGCCGATGGAGAAGTCTGCCTAGGTTTTTTGGCAGTCGGTTCCGACTGACTGGTCGGAGCCGACGCTTTCTTCTTTTTTGAAGGAGAGGGAGAGGAAGATAAAGCCTCCTCGAAGGATGGCTTAATTAACCCCTTGAGGATTAATTTGTTTTTCCTCTCCTGGAGGACCCTTGATGAGAAGGCGTGACACACGCTACATGATTCTTGTAGGTGCTTGGTGCCTAAACAATAGACGCACGAGGAGTGGTCGTCCGTTATGGACATTTTATAACCACACCTCGTGCACTTTTTAAACCCGGAGGGTCTATGCTCTTTGGACATGACTAATTTAGATAACACACCTGTCTAAAGAGAAACGCACCAAAACAGTTTAAGAACAAAAAATATAAAGTTTTTTTTTTTTTTTTTTTTTTTTATATAACCACAATACAGTTGTACAAAAAACCACACAGAAAGAGAGAGTCAAGACCCTCTAACTTAAACGGGTACTTGACCCACAAATAAAAAGCTAGGATAGCAAACAGTAACAGGGGAAGGCCCCTCTAACTAAAACGGGAAACCTTCCCTTGACGAAAAACACAAATTCCTCAACAGAACTGTTCAATACACACTTGTATCACAACAATAGCTGTTAAAACAGCTTTTGGGTTCAAAGCAAGCAAATTCCTGACAGGAAAAGCCTAAAAAATTAGTACTTAGCCCAGCCAAGTTGAGACCACATCTAAGCTTGTAAGCGGCAAACGAGATCTGGGGGATTAGTGGTGGTGCATCCTGGGATAAGAAATAGCTCAGCCAATAAGAGGCCTCGCTCTATAGCATAGCGTGCCGAGTCGGAGCCGAGGGATCGGCTCCGAGCCCATCAGTACAGAATGTAGGCGAGATAGGATCACATAACATCTGATGACTCTCTAGCACTTCCCAGCAACCCCAAACAACCCTAGAATCAGGTATCCCCATATACCCAACACGTCGGAACAAGCTCACGTCCCAGACCACTGCAAAGGGTACTGCACCAGACTAAGTGCTCTTAGTCTTTCAAAATAACTCAGACTTCTACTCTTATGTAAGTCCTTAATGTGTTTGGACCAAACTACATTTTAAATATAAAATTGCGCTTATTATTTTATTTTTTTTTATCAAGAATCAAGTTAATGAGCTAAACAAAGTGTTGGGCGACCATCAATATGTGTAGATGTGGTTTAAAACAGCCCTTTTATTATTTTTTTTTTTTTAAACAAAAAACTTCATTGCCGAGAATCATCTTGGAGGCTCCTCAGAGCCTTTAAGTATTATCGTCACTCTGTCTCTGTTACCATAGCAACCTGGGAGCGTCTGTTTCTGTTAGTGCGTCTGTGTACTGCATACCAGAGGCTCGTGATGCACCTGAAGCAAAGCTTCACTTCACTGCAACTTCAAGCCTAAATTCCCTCCCTTTCTGCGAGGCAGCCAGGAAAAGAACGGAGAGCAAACAGATCAAAAAAAAAAAAAACACCTACCAACAAGCTGCCACAACAAGAGATAACTCATTCTTCCAGCCTTCCCACCCCTCACTAAGCAGATGTATACACAAACTATTCTCTTCCAAAATATCCCAAATCACAGTTTTATCCATCCCCTTCCCCTGGATCCAGGCTAAAACACCAAATGTCTCTTCCTAATACACAAAAGTCTTTTGGCTTTTCCCGGTTAGGGATTGCCACAGCGGAACTCCCATCCGCTAATGACTGGCAGTAGATTTTTACAGTGCCGAGTTGCCAGCCCGACGCCCAACCTTCAAAGGCACGCCCATTCACGCACGCACCTATCTGCATGTCTTTAACGTAAACCTCGATCGCAAGCCGCAACCCACAGCTTCCTGGAGATGAAAACGGCAACATACAACAGCTCGCCAGTAAATCTTTTCAAAAGTTTACTATCCAAAACGTATTCCACTTGACTTAAAGCACTTTTCGTTTGCACTGAAGCAAACTTCATCAGAAGTCAAGCTCTATAAAACAAACACAATTTAAAAATACTAAATACAATGACGTATCTATTACACATAAAGGCAATGTTTAAGTTAAAGGTACAGACACCTACCCCTATGTGTAGTAAATTTAAAAGAACAACGATAATCTACAAAAACATTTAACTCAGATAAAATGTTTTACATTCATCTGTGTAAAACAATACTACTTACTTAAACAAATATACATTAAATAATACGAACAATCATATTCCATCCTATATGTAACTGTGAACCTAAAAACTATCTACTAACTAATTTAATACAATACTATATACACTAGTGATTTCATTTTTTACTACATTGAATTCGGGGCAAATTATTATATTCTTAACGGCCCAAATTTTTATTTTTCAAGACACAAGCTATAGAACACGTGTCATTCAAACCAGGTACCCTATAAGCGTCTAACCTTATCTGTCATGATAGTTCCAATTCTTCCAAAAGAATTGGCATAGGACCACCTCTTATAGGAAAAACTATTTGGTCTATTGCCATATAAGAAAAACCATGACCACTATGGGCATGAACATGTTTTGCCAGTGCATTATCCAACTTACTTTTTGTAATTGCATACTGATGTTCATATACTCTATTTCTCAATTTGCGGTCGGTTTTTCCGATATAAAACGCAGGGCACTGTTTACACCTCGCAAGATAAACAACAAACTTGGATTGACAATTGAATTTAGCTCTTACCTTACATTGTCTGTTTTTTACTAAGAAAGTGCTAGCTGTATCCATGTATTTACAATAAGCGCACGCTTCACATTTAAACATGCCAGTTATCCGAGATGTAGGCTGAACATCACATTCAAGTATACTTTTCAAATGCCATTTGTGGCATATCACCTAATTTATCTAATATTACTGGTGACAGTCGATGAAGTGAAATCAAAAAGAGTAAATCTGATATATGTCCCAATACTGAGCGTGAAAGCTGTTAGTGATGGGAATAGTCAAACCTTAATACCATCAGTTCAAGTAGAAATACAAGGGCAAAATGAGGAAAACTTTCCTAGTAAGGTATGTGATTCTAGTTTAAAATTTATCACAACTTTTAGTTGTGATAACCATTTGGTAATTGATATATTAAAAAAGAATTGGGAGCTGTTTAGAATGTCACATGTAATATTAGATATTATACAATTCCTCCCCAAAAACGTGCACGCTGATTGGCCAGCCCAACCAGCGTGCCCGTTGTAAATCCCTCAATATACTAACGGAAAAAGGTCCGGTCGCCCGGACTTTTTCCGTTAGTATAAAACACTGTCTCGCTATGTTAAAAGAGTTTAACATAGCGGCACAGGTTTAAAAAAAGCAACAGAGATCTCCGTTGCTTTTTTTAAAGCTGTCTCGCTATGTTAAACTCCTTTAACATAGTGACACAGTGTGTAAAAAGCAATTTTTTTTTTAAAGCTGTCTCGCTATATTAAATGGGTTTAACATAGCGAGACAGCTTTAAAATAAGCAACGGAGATATCCGTTGCTTATTTTAAAGCTGTCTCGCTATGTTAAACCCATTTAACATAGCGAGACAGTTTTCTAAAAAAAAAAGCAAGGGAGATCGCAAGATCTCCGTTGCTTTTTACTGTTTCACTATGTTAAATGGGTTTAACATAGCGAGACAGCTTTACAATAAGCAACGGCGATCTCTGTTGCTTATTTTAAAGCTGTCTCGCTATGTTAAACCCATTTAACATAACGAAACAGTAAAAAAAAGCAACAGAGATCTTGCATTCTCCGTTGCTTTTGCCCACAGCTCTGATGTACTGCGTAGGCATGCACAGTACATCAGAACTGCCGCAGAATACCAGACAGCTGCGGAAGGGCAGTAAAGAGGCATTATACAATGCCATTATTTAAGAAAAGTAATTATTTCTTTTCTTAAATAATGTCATTGTATAATAGCAATAACCCACTTCTGGGTGTGGGTAATGCTGGCTTCGCCCTCGGGACCAAACCACACCAACCGTGGGTAAATCCAGCATTACCCACACCCAGGCGTGGGTTATTGCTATAATATTACCACTCATACACTATATTTAGACAGAATAATGATGACATCTGTACTAAGAGCTTGCTACTATTATTTAACCAGGATATACATATTTCTATATCATACGCTAACTGAAGAAGGCATTAGTCTCCATGACAGCATTTTTTTTTCAAAACGCTCTACTGTTACTATTATACAGGATGTTAATTTGTTGCATTTGAGTCTGAACTCTGATGAATGGTACCTTGTTGAATTAGTTAATTAATTAAATTATTATAAGTAAAATCAATGAAAAATTAACAAGATAAGTATTCACTGAATTCAAGTAGGGGAACAGAAACTTCTATGTTTGTATTATATGTTGCTTTGTTTGGCTTACATATAATGTAAATAGTAACCCATCTTGACCTACCTTTGTTTGTGAATAATTATTGGACTCCGAATATTCTGAATAAATCATTACCGTTGCTCAGTTGTTTAAGTAACCCTCCTTTTTTTTAAAAATAAAAACAGATGACAAGTGATGTACCATATCAGTTGATACTTTGAGAGATGTAGTTGTAAGAGTTATTTTTTTGGGGGGACAGCTATCGTGGAATCAGTTTTTTGTTTCTTCTTTCTAGCATCAGTCCAAGGATTTGTGTCTTTTATTCTTTTAAGAGTAGGGGCCATCCATTCCATTTCTTCTGGGATAGACACTATGTTGTTGTTTTTGATGAATATAGTAGTGTCTTTTAAGTCATTAAATGTTCTCATCTCATTAGCAAAAAGTATTTTTATCTTGGCTGGAAAGGCCAGCTGTGTGTTAATGTTGTTTTGTTTCAACAGTTTTATTATTGGCCAGACTTTTTTCCTTTGTTCTGGTATTCTGGAAGAATAATCATTGTCAAACCTTATCAGGCTTTGATTGTATTTTAAGGGTGATTTTCTCCAAGCAGATTTTAATATTAGTTCCTTGTTCAGAAATGAAAGAAATTTTATAACTATGGATCTAGCTGGAGTATTTGTTGAGTTAGAGGCATGTTTCCTCAGTGTTCTCCGTGCCCTTTCAATTTCAAATGAAAGTCCCTCTTTCAAGTCTAAAAATTCAGGAATCCAGATTAAGAATGAAATAATGTCTTCACTTCAGTGTTTTCAGGCAGACCAAAGATCCTTATGTTGTTTCTCCTTTTCCTGTTTTCTAAGTCATCTATTGTGTTAAGCAGCCATGTATTCTGTTTAAGCAGAAACTCTTTTTGGAATTCTTCCCGTTTCAGTCTCCCTTCAATGTCATTTAGAGAAGTCTCTATATTTGTTATTTTTGTATGGTGTTGCTGTAATAGCTCCTTAAGAGTATCATTCTGTTTTTGAGAATTTAATTTGAGGTTTTCTAAGTCGTTTTTAAAGCCATCCATCTTCAAAGATAGTTCCTGTAAGGTAGATGTCATCAATTGCAGTTCTTTTTTCAAAGCAGTATCTAGATGAGAATCCCTTGAGTTGCTCATATTCAGTGACTCAATATATTTCCAAGTTACCTGACAGGAAAATTGTTGTATATCTCCACCAAAATTGATATTTATGTAGTTTAGTAGTTTATCTACAGATTGTTGATGTTTTAAACTTGAAAATAATATTTTTTTCCTATATTATTATTATACTAGTTTATGGAGCTCTCAAAATTCACTGCTCTCAGTTGGCCATCTAGGTTCCCCCACCCGTGCCTGAAGTTTTCTGATGCCACAGAAGAAAGTGAGGACCTAGACTCTGTGACAGATTTACAGGATTGACAAGATGGGGAGGGGAAACCACATGAGGGATGCATATAGTCAGTCTGCTTTCTGAGACTGTACTTTATTCTGGGAGGACTGTCCTTTTTTATTTGGTCCTTCCTCTGCTGCTGCAACAGTGATCGACTTAAGACATCACAAGCCCATTGTCACAACTAAACATGTCCCACCTCCAATGAGTGAAGCTGATGATCCTCCAACAATAGAAGTTTCTAGAGCAGTAGATACTCCCATTACCATAGCATGCAAATAACCTATGCTCCACTGGCAAGCCAGATGGAAAGTACAGTTGTGTACACTTGCCATAAATGTAGATGTTCGAGTGTATTCACTGTTGCAGTCATCACATTTGGGTTATCCTACCAGGGGTAGCCCTCAGTCAGGCCGAATAACAGAGCTTAGTATTTCTGAGTCGGTTGCTGTCACTCCGGGACTGATGTCAGGTCATCAGTGGTATAAAATCAGGCAGCCGATGCCATTACATCAGATTTTCTTGCCCTAACTGTCAGGAGCCCCCCAAAATAGGGAGCTAGGTTATGGTGGAAGAACACCACCAGTAGAAAGTAAATACCAAAAAATCCCTGTAAGGAGATAGGAAGAGAGAGAAATACAACTGGGATGGAGGGAGGGAAACTGGGACTGCAACAGTAAATACACTCGAGCATCTGCATTTATGGTAAGTGCACACAACTGTACTATGTTCTTCATGTTTCACTGTTGCAGTCATCATATTTGGGTTGATTCCCAAAGCTGAAGAAAAGGGGGGAGGCAGTCAAGAAGACTGTGGGCTAGCTATGATGCCCTGAAAGACTGCAGTGGCAAAGACTGCCCTGGATTTGGAGAAGACAGGCAGGTGGTAATGCTTGGTGAAGGTATGAACAGATGTCCATGTTTCAGCCTCCAGAATGTCCCTGGTAGGGACCCCTCTGAGAAAGGTTACAGAGGTGGAGGTTGCTCTGGTGGAATGTGTCCTTCCCATGCTGTCTGTAGCAGAAATGGATGCAGTGTGCTATCCATTTGGAGATTGTTTGTTTGGATATGGCCTTGCCCTCTGCTCCTGCTGCGAATCTGACTAGGAATTAATCAGTTTTTCTGAAAGGTTTAGTCCTGTCCAGATAGAATCTGAGCTGTCTGTGCACATCTAGAGAGTGCAGAATCCTTTCCCCCCTTGTTTTGTGGGTTAGGGAAAAAAGGTGGGCAAATGTATGGATTAGTTGAGAGCCACACTGGACACCACTTTAGACATGAAAGATGGGTTAGTCCTGAGTGAGACTCAGTCAGCATGGAAAATGATGAAGGGCTCTACAGCCATGAATGCTTGTAGCTCTGATACTCTTCTAGCTGAAGTGATGGCCAGAAGCAAGACTGTTTTGCAAGAGAATAATTTTAACTTTGCTGAAGCTGCAGGTTCAAAGGGGGGTAGGGTGAGTTTTTTCAACACAAATTTAATGTCCCAATTTGGTGTAGGAGCTCTTCTGGGAGGCCTTAAGTTGTTAGCCCCTCTTAGGAACTGTTTGATGAGAGGGTGTGAGAAGAAAGGAGGCTCTGTGCTGAAATGAGCAGGGATGGCAGAGGCATGAATTTTAATAGAAGAGAAGGATAGACCCCTGTGTAGTAGGTCTGCCAGGTAATCCAGGATGCGAGGTAGGGAGAGCTGTGCTGTTTCATCTCCCTTAGCCTGGATCCATGTGCAAACCTTTTCCACTTGTCAGCATAGGATTTCCTAGTGTTGGGGTGTCTGGCCTCACAGATAACATCTAGGACTTGTTTGCTTAGGTTGGCAGCTTGAGGGTGGTCAGAGAATAAAGCAGGATGCCAGGTTGCGGGTCTGCAATTGGGGATGCATGAATTCTGCATTCCCCTGGGTCAGGAGTGTTGGGATCTGAGGTAGGTGCCATGGTGGTAGGGGTGACAGGCTGTGCAGCAGTGGGTACCAGTAATGGTGTGGTCAGTCTGGGGCAATCAGGATTGTCCTCGGTATTTCCTCCCTTACTTTGAGCAGTACCTTGATATGAGTGTTAGAGGGGGAAATGCATAAACCAAGCGGTTTACCCATTGGAAGGATAGAGTATCCACTTTCCAGGCCTTGCTGTGAGGTTCCCAGGTGCAGAATTTTCTGAGCCGATGATTGGAGTGGGAGGCAAAGAGTTCGGCCTTCGGGGTGACCCATTTCTGGGTTACAAGGGTGAAGGTTCTGTGGTCTAGCTGCCACTCGTGTGGGTCTAGCAGGTTTCTGCTTAAGTTGTCTGCCAGAGAGTTTATAGAGCCTGGCAGGAACTGTTCTAGCAGGTGTAGTTGCTTGGCTGAGGCCATGTGCCAAAGGGTCATGACAAGCCAGTAGAGAGGTTAAGAGTGAGTCCCTCCTTGCTTGTTGATATACCACATAACTGTGGTGTTGTCTGTTTTGATCAGTAGAGGCCCCGGGAGAGTAGGGGTCTGAAGGCTGTCAGGGCGTGCTGAACAGCTAACATCTCTTTTTGGCTGATGTGCAGATGTATTTGATTTGGGCTCCAAAGGCCCTGAATGCACCTGCCGTCCAGGTGTGCACCCCACGCATAGTCTGATGCATCTGTGGTGGGGGTCTAGGCGGTGTGGGGGTGTGAGAGGGGAAGTCCCTTGTTGTGGTTGCAAGCTGCTGCCCACCAAAGAAAATCTTTCCTTAGACAAGGTATTATTGGTATGAGAGTTTCCAGGTCTTGAGAGTATTGACACCAAAAGCTTTTTAGGTACCACTGTGGTTTCCTCATATGCAGTCTGGCATATAGAATGAGTAGGATCCAGGAAGCCATGAACCCTAGAGCTTGCAGGAAGTTCCTTGCAGTTAACAGGGTTTTGGTGGCTAGTTGAGAGACGTAGTCTGTCAGGAAGGCTTGTTTTTCTGGAGTAAGGAATGCCATCTGGGATGCTGTGTCCAGGCTTGCTCCCAGGAATACAATTTTTTTGTGTGTGGACTAGTTTTGATTTTTTTTCATTGACAGTATACCCCAGGGAGGTCAGTAGGTCCTGTACAAAAGTCAGGTGCTGTAACAGTTTTTCCTGACTGTCTGCCTGAATCAGGCAATCGTCTAAGTATGGGTAAATTTGAATATTTCTTTGTCTGCAAAAAGCAATGGCTGGAGCCAGCCATTTTGTGAAAACTCTGGGAGCAGTGGATAAGCCAAAGGGAAGTGCAGAGAACTGAAAGTGTATAGATCCTGCCCTGAAACGTAGGCATTTCCTGCATGATTCCCTGATTGGGATGTGTAGGTAGGCCTCCTTTAGTTCTACGGTGGCTAACCAAGCATCCCTGAAAACCACTGCTAGAACCTGCTGGAGGGTGAGGATTTTGAATTTTGGTATTACCAGAAAGATGTTTAGAATGGATAGATCGAGGATGGGGTGCCACGTGCCCTCTTTTCTGGGTACCAGAAAGTGTTTGGAGTAGAAACCTTAGCCTATCTGTTCTACAGCAACATGCTGTATTGCCCTCGTGGACAGCAGGGAAAGGACTTGCTTTTTGGCCTCTGCCCACTGGTTTGGAGGAAGATCTGGGATCCCTTTTGGGGTTGGCAGAGTGTGGAAATAAAATTTGTATCCCTGGGACACTTTGTTGATGACCCATCGGTCATTGGTAATAGTGGCACAGTTGCTTGCGTGGAGGGAGAGTTTTCCTCCTAGGGGCACAAGCAGGTAGGCAGAGGTAAGGGGTGGAGGTGTAAAGTCATTGTGAGTTCTTACCACAAGGGGGGGCTGGCTTTGCACTCCCTGTTTTTGAAGAGGAAGAACTCCATTGCTTAGATCTCTGCATTCCCTAGGGCTGCTGTCTGGGGAGGGAGGGTCTGCTTCCCCTGGGTCTGGACTGAGCTGGCCTGGAGGGGGCAGGAAAGACCAGTGCTTAGAGGGGCAATGCCTACTGAACCTCGGAGGCTGGACCTGTAAGAAGTCTTTTACTGTCTGCATAGATTTAGCTTTTTCTTCCATCTTTTTTAAAACCTCTTCTGCCTTGGTGCCAAATAAGTTGTCTTTGTTCAATGGTGCAGCCAATAATTTGGATTTGACATCCCAATCTGAAATCCTAATCCCTCCAAGCTACACAATCTACAGACCTAAACCTTGTCACCACAATAAACAGGACATGCTGGAGGGATAGATTCCTGTCCCAGAAACTTCCCATACTCTGGAACAAGCTACCCATCTATGTCAAGCAAAGTTCCTCATTAGCACTCTTCAAGAAAAATCTTGATAAGTGGATGGGAAATAGGAAATACACCCCGGAGATCACTTCAGTGACTCTGCTCAACGGGTACTGGAAAATAACTTTCTTGGGTGGCGTAAGCCAGGGAAACTTGTTGGCTAGGCTTACTTAGACCCTTGGGCCGATAGCCTAATACCTACCTATGAACCTATAAACATGGTCTGGCAAGGTCTGTTCCTTAAGCCAAGCATGTCTTCTAAGAACAGAACCAATGACTGCTGCCCTGCAAGATGCTTCTAGGGCTTCAAAGCCACACTGCAAGTTGTGCTTAGTTACTTGAGTTGCAGAATGCATTAGCTCTTGTAATTATTTATTTTCTGCACAAGCAGGAAAGGAAGATATTTTTTGTTTGAGGAGTTCCATGGTATGCTGCTGATATTTCAGCATGTGAAATTGACAATTTAATGTTTTAACAGCAAGAGTAGCGGAGGTGTATACTTTTTTACCCCATCTGTGTAAAGCTTGGGAATCCCTATCTGAGGGGGGGTGGGATTCTTAGCTGAAGTTGCTTTAATTCCTTTAGGTCCTTGAGAGATGACCTCTGGGTCAGCAGTAGGATTTTTGAAAATAAATTTGTGAGAGTCAGGGACTCTGTAATACCTGCCAGGTTTCCTGGGAGCAGAAGGAAGGGTGTCAGGAGTCAAACTGGATTCCATAAAAACATCATCCACAACATCCAGGACAGGAGGAATGGCCAAAGGTCTGTGCTGTGGTAAATCTAAGAATTCCCTGCATCTCTTTTTTGACTGAGGATAGTCTTGACATTCCCACTGGAAATACTCCCTTAAAGTATGAAAGGTTTCCCCAAATGAAAAGTCCTCAGGTGGAGAGGTAGAAGGAATGGATTCCCCTGCATCAGAATCCTCATAAGCAGAAAGGGGTTGCATGTCTTCATATTCAGATGCATCAGATCATCGGACTCCTGTTCAGATAAAATTACTGGGAACAAGTCTCTTTTTGTTTGGAAGGGGTAGCCTGGCTTCCCCTAATAAGCATAATAAGGTCTTCTGCCATTTTAAACATTTGAGACTGATGAAGGAAGCAGGTGGCTGAGCTTGGGTCGTCGTTTATTTTGGGTGTGGTTCGTACCCTGGGCCTTAGAAACTTGATAGTTTTAGAAAGAACAGAAGACTCAAAAGAAGTTGTCGGTCTGTGTTGAGTATCGGTAGTGTGAAGTACCTCAGAAGCCAGTGCCTGCTCAGTGGCTACGGACCCATCCAAGGTAGAGACATCCGCAGGATCCTTAGTTGAAGAACAGTCTTGCAGCATAACTGGCTCTGAAAGGGTCTCGGTAGCGACCTGTGAATCCACAGAAGTGGGCATCAGGGGCTGCAAAAGCGCATCACTGAGGACTGGAGAACTGACGACTAGTTTAGGGGAAGTGTCATCAGCAGTTCTGGACCTATGTGGTCTGTCTCTGTCTTTATCCTTAAGTTTTTTCAGAAGATCTGTAGTCAGATGCCTTACCAAAGCCATATCGGAATTTGAGGACTGAAAGCGAAAATATCTAGCTACAATAAGGGCCGAAGACGTATAGTTCTGGCCGTTGAACAAATCACAAAAGCGACAGCGGGGGGATGTCGTGGTCTGAGCCTAAATATGTGACAAAGTAAGAATGGAAGTCTCGGTGTGCTATTTGCTTTCCACAGGTGAGAAAATTGTTAACTTTTTCTG
The DNA here is from genome assembly GCF_019279795.1 of Protopterus annectens. Lineage (NCBI taxonomy): Eukaryota > Metazoa > Chordata > Ceratodontiformes > Protopteridae > Protopterus > Protopterus annectens. The sequence continues at coordinate 1,558,846,283 of NC_056744.1, forward strand.
ACATCAGTTAGAGCAAGAAAAAAGGATCCCCTTAGCTTTAGAAGACTTCAACTTCAATTCGAAAATGAAAACTCAGGTAGCGTCCGACTGGCACTCATGCGAACTGCTTCTACTTCGGGCTCCTCAGCAAGAAAGACTGATGTAATGGTGTTGGCTGCCTAATTTTATACCACTGATGACCTGACATCAGTCCTGGAGCGACAGCAATCGATGCAGAAATACTAAGGCTGTGATATCCGGGCCGACTGAGGGCTACCCCTGGCAGGATAACCCAAATGTGATGACTGGAACAGTGAAACACGAAGAACATCTAAAACTTGCATGAAATTTTGTTGGTATGACAGTGTACCAAGGAATAACTATTGCTATGCATAAATTATTACCAGAAGCAGAGGACTGTGTGTGAAGCAGCACAAGTGTGCACTTCCTGAACAGCGACTGTGACTGCATTGGTAATAACAGCACTGAGGATAACAGGTGGTATGGCACAGGGCCTATACAGAAAACAGAAAAGCTTGTAGAAAACATCTGCACTCGTTTAACAAGGTAAAATGAACACTGCACAACCCTGGCACCTAGCCACCAACTCAGTTATGCATCATGAAACAATGAACTGATTCGGTACAGGCAAACTGTGCTGAATTTATGACATGGACAGGGTACAAACATTCCTATGCATGTCGACCTTTGTCAATATTTTCTACTACAGAAGCCTTTTGTTTGTCATATGACTGTAGTGCATTTCATGGTTAAAATAGCACCATTACTATAATAGTGAACTACAAATATTGTACATGGTCCATTTATAAGGCTACACATTATGGCTGTGAACATCTTAAAATAATTGGCATTACTTGTAATACTTTACAAGGTTACATAACATTTAGAAAGCATATACTCCACTTTGTTATAACTCTGGACACAAACCAAGGGCTTCAGATCCTCCTTGTAAAACCAGCACAAGTAACACACTGCGTGGAATGACGGTTTTCACATGTGCTTTTAATTCAGAATAGCAGGCTCTGCACTTGTTCAAAAGACAGGAACATCTAGTCTTCGACACGTGTCCACATAACAGTAAATAGCTTGGCTAGGGATTATATATACTGCCAAAACTTATTGTGTTTGTCAGAAGTGCTACAGTTGTATATTTTCATACGTGAATCCAGATACATCCCTAATGTAGTGACTGACAAAAGAAGAAGTACGTCAGTTAATAATATGGTTTCATTTATAACTGTTGTATGCCCACTGTCCAGTGAACATAATAAATGAGTACTAACCTGGTGACTTTCATTGGCTGTGTATGGGAAACAGGACCCTAGAAAACAGTTTAAGGTGTGGCTGAGAAACAAGTACATTAGCTCTGGGGATAGAATGAGTCAACAAACAAGGATCTCACTGCCATATCCAACAAAATCACTACAGTTTTCATACAGACAGCAAGGAAATGCAGTGTTTTACACACTAATGCAAGGTAAACCTGCCGATAGGCAACACAGGAAAAATCCTTTTCATGCCATGGACAAAATAAATGGACATGAATATAAGTAGCATGCAGAGGTCACTACAGTTATGACAAATGCATCCGAATGCATATACATATATATGTGTGTGTGTGTGTGTGCATATGGGACTACGTTGTTTTGTCGACAGTATGGCTCATCAAACTGTACTTTGCTGAACTCAGTTTCGCAAAAGTGCATTCCATTGAAAATGCGCTTTTGCAGAATAAACAAGCAAAAACTAACTTAAAAAAACAACACACTATACAGTATTATGCAGGGGGGCAAGGCTCCCTGCATCCACCCATGTGTGAGGGCTGTGCCCCCACACCCCTACTTTAACATTCTCATTCCGAGATCGCACTACAATGGGAAAAAAGGAATATTCCCTTAGCCCCACTGTACTACAATCTCAACAGGAGTTTCCTTAGTTGTACATCGACAGTATACGTTGATGTACAACGAATGGTACATGCAACCAGCATGTTTTTTTTTGTTTTTGTTTTCATTAGCGAAAGTGCATTTTCGACAAAATGCACTTTCGCTAAAGTAATTTCAACAAAGTACGGTTTGATGAACTGTACTGTCGACAAAACAAATAGGACCCATACACACACACACACACACACATATATATATATATATATATATATATATATATATATATATACACACAGATATATATATTCTGATTAGACTTTAAGAATGAAGAATGGTAAGTCTGTAGATGATGGTGACAATGGTTGTCAGCATATTCATTAGAATCCCCTCAATCACACAGAAGGAGCTAGTACAAAAATAACAGAAGTAATTGTACTGATGTACTGACATTTGAGAAATACAGTAATAAACATGCAAACATGGGTTTTGATGGTATGCAATGGCTGCTTGTCCCACCGTAACTGTATACGTCTATATCTGCTGGTTACACTACAGATCCTGCTTAACCAAACAGATATTTTCCACGTCTCAAGCAGTTAGTTTGCATTTGCTATGCACTTTAAAGCACTCATGAATTCTGCCACAATTTTTGGCCCAACACCTCTCTCTGGGAAGGCTATGCTAACCATGCACTCCTCTTTCAGGAAAAAAAAAATCCTTAAATCTTCTCAGACTTCAGATTGTGTTCTTGTGTTCCCATAGTTGCTTATTTGAATATGGTATTAAACTCTTCTGTTCTCTCATTATAATTTTTCAGATGAGGGGAGCACAATGTCTTGTTATTCCACAGTAAGTAAACAGTCTATATCCTGTATGTTGGGAGGGTGGCCTAATGGTTAAGGTGTTTGCCTTGCAAGCACAAGGTGCAGGGTTTGAGTCTCACAAGCGATAATTGACTAGGCTTAAAATGGCTCGCAAGGGCAGTTAGCTTAGTACTACTAATCTATCTATAAATCTATGTATCCTTCTGAAGATAACATCTCCACAACTGCAAACAATGGGCTGGATTCACGAAGGCTTACACGGAGTTTAAGAGTAGTGTAAACCTCCCGATCCAGGAACAGCCCAAACCTCCGTGTAAGAGACAGCTAAAATGTCTCTTACACGGACTGGGCGTGGAAATGCTCAATACCTCATTGGCAGCTCAAAGATATGCAAATGAGGTATTTGAGCGATCCAGGAAGCCCAAACCAGTCCGTGTAATGGACGTTTTAGCTGCAGAAATGTACTCAGCTGACAACTGAGTACATTTCTGCAAAATTGACAACGGAGCTATGTCAGCTCCAAATAAAGGGTGCATATGTGTCATCTAGCATGCCAATGGCCAAATATGGCCATTGGCATTAAAAAGTGATGCAAAATTATTTAAAATAACTTTTTTTTTTTCGGGGGATTTTTATGTTTAACTGCAGCGCACACCCGTGCAAACGGGGTGCGCTGCTCAAAAGTAAAAACCAAAGCTTATAAGCTCACAATTGTGGGTTTTATGTATTACATGGAATGACAATGCAGGGACTAGCAGACCAAAAACAATATGGCCACCGTGTAGTGGTTGCCAAGGGGGGGAAGCTCAGTGTAAGAGATGTAACTAAGCATTACTAGGCAATCCTATGTAAATGAGGGTTACAATACTGAATCACGCTGCCACATAGGTAATGAGCACTTTCTGAGTAGTGTAAGAGTTACAGAAGGGGGAGGAATAGAGTAAGAGATAGGTGACATCACGGGGGGGGGGATGATAGAAATAAATGTATCACATTGGAGGGCAGTGTAATGTGACAGATGAGAGACAGACATCAGGGAGAGAGATGTGTCCCAACAGAACACTAGGAAAGTCAAGAAATAGAGGGTGCACACTATCCCTACACTCAAACTTTCTTGATATACGTGCATGCGCACGTGTGCGCGTGTGTAAGGCAGGTTCAACATGGAGCGTGTTGCAAACCGTTTACAACGGTTTGCGTGAGCGTGCACGTGTGTAAGGCAATGCGCGCGCGTTTTACCATGAATCAGCCCAGTTCAAACCGTGTAAGGATGTGTGAGCGCGTTTAAGTCACTGTGAGCGTGCTTATGCTGGTGTGCACATTGCTCCCCTTGAGGAAACAGACAGGAAAAAGGAAACAACCAAATTACAAGGAAGCTGCCAGAGGATACTGCTGGAGTTAATTGGTGATAACAATTAGAAGCAGGCAATTACACAGGCAGACTAGAAGCCCAACCCAGCACTTAAAACACTGCAAACAGCAGTGCAGGGTGTTTCTCTCAAGAGATACTGCAAGAAAGGAGTAAGCTATCAGAATTGAAAACTGAAAAAGCTGAACTCAGAGCAGAAATGCTAGGGGCTGCCATAGCTGTTATAATCAGGCATAGGCGAATTGCTGAGGGTGGTGACAATGCAGATGCTGACAGACAACCCAGAGTGAGGAGAAGGAGAAGAGTATACAGGCCCAGGGTCACCTACCATGGGTTACATGAGCTGGAGATAGTAGAGCGCTACAGAGTGGACAGAGACCTTCTGCAGCAAATTGTTGAGCTGTGCAGGCCACGCCTCACACACAGAACCAACAGAGGGGAACCCATCCCAGTGGAAACCAAGGTATGTGTTGGCCTAAGAATACTAGCAACAGGTACCTTCCAGAGACCAACTGGTGATATGATGGGGATATCACAGGCATCAGCCTCCAGGGTACTGCACCAGTTTCTGGATGCCATGTCAGCACATGTCGGTGATCATGTATATTTCCCCAATGCCCGTGAGGTATTGGCCAGCAATATGCGTCTCTTCCAGAAAATAGCGAGATACTCTGAGGTACTGGGTGCAATAGACTGCATGCACATACGCATCAAAGCACCAGCCGGTGAGTGGGGTAGAGCCTATATTAACCGCAAGGGATTCCCCTCCATCAACTGCCAGGTCGTGTGTGATGCCCAGGGCATAATAATGAACGTGTGAGCTGGTGCCCTGGGAGCTACCATGATTCCCACATCTGGAATCTGACACAGCTGTACCAATCATTTGCCAGTGGGGACTTCCCACACGGACGCCTAGTGGGGGATGCAGGTTATGCACTTGAGCCGTGGCTGATGACACCCATCAGAAATGCACACACACCTGAACAGGAACGCCATAATGAGGCACACGCACAAACACGTAATGTCATAGAGCATGTGTTTGGGCTGCTCAAGTCACGGTTCCGGTGTCTGGACACATCTGGTGGAGCCTTGCAGTACACACCAACTACATGTACCCAAATGATCATGATATGTGCTATGCTACATAATATGATCCTGCGGAAACAGCTGCAGCAGGACCAGCAAAGGGCTGGGCCAAACATATCCCTACCATTGCCAAGGCCACCACAGGCAGAGGGTGACTCGGAGGAGGAACAACCTGACCTTGCCCCAGTAGGCAGAAGGAGGCGTGCCCAGTATGCCCTGGCCTTGGCAAAGAGGCAACGCATAGCACATACACTGGCTCAGTAGGAACACTGGGACTGATACCCCCTCCGAATCACTCATATAGTAACAGGGACGCCTAACATGACACAACCTGCTTCCAAACATGTACAGGGAGTGTAGTATGTGCATCCGACAGAGGCAGCCCTGCAGCACCACCTGAGGCATGAATGCCATGTGTTAAGTAATGTAACACCATGTACCATATGCACACCTGAGGACCCTGACTAACATCCACCCTCACCAATCATGAACCACAAAACACAAACCCACCTTCATAGGTACCACAAGGGATAGGAACCTAGATGTAATGCTACCCAATGCCAGAAGTATAAACAGCAAGATGCGTGCAGTGTAAACGCACACAGTATAGAGAATGTAGATATCAGTGCTGTAATAGAAAACCGGGTCAAAGCCAACATCAGCACCCTAACACTACCAGGTCACACCTCATACAGTGATGTACAGCTGCAAAACATGGAACAAGCTACAAAACGAGGGTGACTAGCAATAAATGTCATGGATAACCACACCCCCATGTTGGTACCACAACAAGAAGCAGCATGGAGTAGCCATGGTCAAATACCAATGGCTAAAACTGCCTACTACTATATAGCTTGCTGCAGACCACTGTCCTAATAGCAGGAACTGCACCAGGCCTATGTTGGAATACATGATGATATCAAGCCCCCCAAACCACATTATATTGCTTGACTGAAAATACCTACACATACACCATAGTTTCATAGTTTACTACTAGGCTATCTGCCCTAGTGCATTTATAAGCCTAGCCATAGTGATGTGGCTATTGCCACCCCTTATAGTGGTAATAAGTGTACAGAATAGATTCCGAATATTGTGCCTCTGACTTAGTAGTGACACATTATGACCCCCTTACTTAATTGAATAAGTTGACTGTCCCGCTGTCTAGTAGTGACACAGGGAGGACCCCTGGGGTAAACCTACGATCTCACATCCACTTGTCCAGATTTCTCTTGAAGAGAGTCAGTGAGGGACTCTGTCTAACATGAACTTGGATTCTGTGCTAGAGTGTGAGAAGCCTCTGAGTTATGACTGTCCCTCCAGCATGTCCTATACATGTATGTGCTGAGGTTCAAATCTTTAGCTCTCATGGTTCTGGTGGATTTGGATTGCTTGCAGTGGAGCATGTCCACCAAATCCTGATTGGACATGGTCTTGTATGTCAGGCATAGGTCACCTGTAAGTAGGCGGTATGCTACTGAATAAAGCTGGATTTTCTTTAGTCTGGAAGCATATGACATGTGTTGTAGACCCTTGATCCTCTTGGTAAGGTACATTTGGGGTCTCTCCAGCTGTTGCAAGTGCTGGGTGAGGTACATACCAAATGGGGCTTTGTATTCAATCATGGGCCTGATAAGGGAGAAGTATAGGGGGTAGAAGGACCTCCTTTGATCTGGATGGAAAACCCTTCATGATAAGGTGGGCAAGATAGAAAGTCTTTCTAACCACTTTGGCAACATGGGTGTCAAACGAGAGGTCACTATCTACATGGGTCCCCAGGTGTCTGATTTGTTTTCTGTGCTCAGTGGGTTGCTGTCTATGTGTTAATTTGTGGGTACTTTGTTCCTCCCAAAGGGGATGACTACACATCAGTTGCATTCAGTTTCAGGCCATAATTCAGGCACCAGCTATCTGTTTTTGTGAGGGCATTCTGTAGGATGTGTGTGCCGGCCTATGTATTCACTATGGTGCCTAGGTTGCAGTCATCTGCAAACTTTGTCAGCCACAACCCTCCTATGTTTGCTTTCACATCTGAAAAGTAAATGCCAAATAAGAGGGGTCCCAGGACAGATCCTTGTGGGACACCACTTGTGACTGGCTTTGAATCTGACAAGGCACCTGCAATGTCGACTTTATGGGTTCTGTTTCTTAGCCATTTTGCAACATATCCTGTGACATATGGTTTTATATTTCAGCTGTTGAGCTTGTCTATGATGCCTGAGTGGGGTATTGTGTCAAAGGCCTTAGCCAAGTGCAGGTAGGCTGTGTAGACCGCTTAGCCCTCATCAATGGCCCTACTGACAGTTTCAAAATAGTCAACTAGGTGCAAAAGGCAGGATCTGCCCTGTACAAAGCTGAACTGGGTGGGATCAAGGGTCTGTAGGTCACCAATGTCTCTGTTTAAAAGCTCCATAATGACTCTTTCCATAGCTTTGCAGACAAGGCTGGTTAAGCTTGTGTGGTGGTAGTTCCCAGGGTCTGTGGAGGCATCTCCTTTGTGGAGTGGGACCACTGTTGCTGTACGCCAGTGTTCAGGTACATATCCTGTAGCAAGGCTAAGGTTAAATAGCATTTGTATATACGGGTTTAGCTCCTTCTGGAGTTCATGTAGCACGCAACTGGGGATACCATCAGGTCCCATTGATGCTGTGTTTTATGTCTTTGCTGAGTGCGGCTCTCACATGGACATCTGAGATGACAGTGAGGTTACATTCAGCTGTGATAACTATCGTCTTTTGGGGGTGAGGGAGGGGGAAAATTGCACTGAACCTGTCTGCAGAATGTTGCCAATATCTGTCAGGTCACTGAAATTTATGTTGTTGTGTACCAACTCTGAGCATATCTGAGGGTTCCCACCCAGGTTTCTGACATAACTGAAGAAGGCATTGTGGTTATCTTTATTGTCTTTGGTGATTTTTGTCTCAAAGTTGACCTTGGATGTCTTTATGAGAGAATGTAGCTTTTTACTAGTGCTGCTCACAGCTGCCTTCCCTTTAGGAAATTTAGCTTCTGTCTTGCATTAGTATCCTTCATTTGTTATACAGTTTGTTTATGGCTGGGGTCCACCAGACAGGCCACTTTCCCTTGGTGGAGAGGGTCTTGGTTTTATATGTGATTGCATGGTCCATGCTTTCTTGGAGATGTCCGTAGAAAGTGTTTGTGAAGGAGTCAACATTGTGTGTTGTGGTTTCCACTGGCCCAGTGGGCTTAAAGGATACCATCTCAGTCTGAAGAAGTGTGAAGTCAGCTTTTGAGATGTTTGTCACTATACTCTTTGTATTATACTAGCACCGACACATTTGTAGACAATTTCCCAGAATCCATCAAACAAAATGGACATGCAAAATGTAACACTTCCACAAGAGGGGTAAGCATACTGGATGTGATAATCAGAAACATGTGTACTGGATGTCAAGATGAGAAGTGTATCCCTTACTGGTAAGACCAGACCATAGAGTAATCACACTGTAGTTACACAACCCGACACCAGTCCCTGGCCAGAATACCACAGTGAAACACATGTATAAAGCATAGCTTGCACCCCTACAAACCAATGTGGAATCCATGAAAGGCCCTGTGCAAGTCCAGAATATGGGACACACTGCAGAACATGTTATACAGGCATACCATGAACACAGCCAAGAGTGCTTGGAGTCTGCAATCACAAATAACAACAAGACACAATGCCATACACCCAGGCATCTGGCATGCTGGACTCCAGCAATTACTAAACCATTGAAGAGAATGAGGAAGCTACCACATGATAGATCAAACATAAAAAGTGAAGTAATCAGTGATCACTAGTATGGCAATAAAATGTGTCCACACATACAATCCACTAAGGCCAGGCAAAACAAGTAGAATCTGTGAATCCAGAGGCAATGTGACACCTGTCCCAAGTACACACACAACAACTCACCCCAATAAATACAAATATATGTGATAGACGCAACCAGGTAGCCAAACCGAGCCTGAGCACCCCAAATCAGTACTGTCAAAACTAGTCAGGAGGACAAGGTAACCACATACACCACAAACCCAGTCCCACATAGACCTACAACGACTGTAAACCAAACACATAAACACAAAAACATTCCCAGAGGCCCTAATTACAAACACACAACACCAACACAAGCCTCCAAAGCAGACACCCAATAAAACAACCTCCAGACATAGCACATGTAACACATAGTACACAAAGCTGGTGTGCCAAACAGTCACAGGACAGAAGGAGAAACAACATGCCTGATACAGTTGTAATAGGTGACTCCATAGTGAGACATGCTGCTGTTCCAGGGATGGCTTGCACCTGTTACCCATGGGCGTCTGGATATTGCCTAAGGCTTTTGCAACCTACAGAGATCCTTTTGTAGGCAAGGCCGTAAAGACTAACCCACCACCATAGAAAACAAAACTGGAAAGAAACAGAAGGGTAATGCTGATCAATGCCAGACGTGTAAACCTCAATATGCATGCTCCTGAGGCCCTCCCCAGTATGGAGAACATCGATGTCTGTCCAGTGATAGAAACCTGCTGCAAGCCTCGTGACAGCACACCAGCACTAAAAGGTAATACCACATATCATGTGTTATGGCCACAAAACCTGGAACAAAACATAAAAGGAGGGTGAGTATCCATATTCAGCACAGACACCTATATGTCCAGTTAACTGACAATGCTTATGTCATTGCAGTCCACCTATGTGCAACTAACCATAGGCAAGACTGCTGTACAGTCTGTAGCATGCTACAGACCACACTCTCACACACAGGAACCCCACCCCGCTGACCTGAAGACAGTAGACAGTATGAATGTACCACCAAATACAAAACAAGGTACACACAAATTACCACATAGGTTGTAAACCATTATGTATGGAAGGAGTAATCAGGGACCTAGTGACACAAGTGGACAGTAACCTGTTATGTGACAGTCACATTGCCAATTTGGCTAGGAAGACTGTCTATATTGGACACTGTATCATGAAAGGATTCACATCTACGTCAACAAAGGTCATTGTGCCCCTATACTGTTCCCTTATCAGACCCATAATGTAGTACAATGCCTCATTTGGGATGTACATTACCTGGCACCTGCAGCAGTTAAAAAGACCTCAAAGGTACCTCACCAAGAGTTAGAAAGGGTTTCAAATATATGTCATATGCTGCCTGGCTGTAGACACCAGAGCTGAATGCAGTCACATACTGCCTACACAGAGGCATTGTATGTCTGTTGTACAAGTCCATGTCCAACACAGAAGTAATGGACATGTTCCACCCCAGAAAACTCAAAGCCATCGGAGCTGTGTGAGTCAGAGATGTCAACCTCAACACATAATCAAATAGGATGTGCTGGAGGGACAGAGACCTAACCCTGAGGCTCTCCACACCCTGGAACAGAATACCACTATATGTTAGGCAGAGCCCCTCACTGACACTCTTCAACAGGACGTTGGCAAAATGGATGGATGATTGTAGATTGTAGATGTACACTGGGGGTCTTTACTGTGTCATGTCCAGACAGAGGCACAGCTAGGTAAATCATAAATGGCCAAAATATTTACATAGCAAGGGGTGGCAAAAGCCACACACACTGTGGCTAGGCTTACAAATGCCCTAGGGTGGATAACCTAGTATGAACCTATGAACCTATTATGATACAAATTGTACAGGACACTAAGGATAATCCCAAGGCTGCTGCAACTGATGGTAGGAAGCGTGTTGTGAATTCCCAGATATGCTCTGGATCACACAAATATTACAAACAACATACCAAACACACACACACGTATTGGCAACATACATCCTGACAGGTGCAGTGCAAACCCCCCCCATAATGCAAAATATCTTTCCCAGCAGACTGCTGCCTCCCTGACATTATGTCAGCCTTATCACAGGATATGTACCCAAAGAGCAGTGTACAACAACAGTGGTCGTTCTCAAGAAAGGTGTCGCCTGAATGGATACTAAAAACAGCCACCACAGAATCCTGAGAAGCTTGGTCTGCACAGCTATGGAAAGGATCAGCATGTACCGCAGACATAAAGATATTGGGGATCTATTGACACCCGACCCTACCCAGTGTGGGTTTATTAAGTGCAGACCCTGCCCCTAAACATGTGTGACTCAGATGAAACAGTAATTGAGGTCACTGATGAGGGCAATGTGGTCCACATAGCGTAGCTAGACCTTGCAAAGCCATCCATACAATACCCTACGTGTTCAATATAGATATGCTCACCAGCTTATATATACACCCCTATGTCACTAGAGAGGTTGCAAACCAGACCAACGACAGAACTGACATGGTCAGACATGCTGCAGCCATGTCAGACTACAAACCACATATAACAGGTATCCCACAAAGCTTGGTCCTGGGACCTTCCCCGTCTGGTATATATGCCCCATAGGTACAGGCCAACATGTAAGGACTGTGCCTGAACATGTTTGCAGAGGACTACAAACTGCCCAACATATCTGACACTCCAGCTGACATAAGCATCCCACAAAGGGCCACATAGAAACAGACAACTGGTGCCATAGCCATGTCAGCAAGTTAAATGGAGAAAACTGTATAGTCAACCTCTGTGGATATACAGTAAGTGACCACCAATTACCACATAGGTGTTAACCTATTACATACTTAACATGTAATGACAGACCTGGGTACACAAGGTGATAGATATCCTGCATTGGACAAACATGTGGCTGTAGTGTTAACAGAAACAATCCATATACCAACCAAATCATGAAGGTTATGACATCTAGATAAGGGGAGGTCAGTGTGGTTCTGCAGTTATCCTTCATCAGCATTACAATTGACTACAACAGCCCCTGTGGGGTGTACCTCAGCAGACACCTCCATCAACTGTAAAGTCCACAACAGTACCCCACCAGGAGTATCACAGAGCTTGAACAGATGTAATGTGTTGCCTGATTAAACAAGAGTGCAACTCCACACACTGCCATGCTGGTCACCCAGACGCAAGCTGTGCCTGATGTAGAAAGCCATGTCCATGCATTATCCATAACACAGAAGCCACCCCAACGCATGAGTAAACTACCAGTACAGGTTATCCATAGAGTCACTCGTTGATTCTCCTCAACAGGAATCTTAATGAGTGGATGGGAGATGGTAGGTCTACCCTGGGTATCACTGTTATGTCACGGGTAGACAGAGGCACAGTATACTAAACATGACATATGTCATGGCAAACTATACTTACAATGTGTTGAAGGACAAACACACTCTCTAACTAGCATTAGAAATGGCCTAGGGCACATCGGTAGTGTTTGCCAATGTACACCTATGTTGTGGAATACACTACTGATGTTGGACGAGGCTGTTGTAAGTAGTTAATATCTGAACATAATGCAACATGGTCAGATGTGCACAACTGGACCCTAACCAGGCTGTTGTGCTCACTATGGAAATGTAAAGCAGTGATAGGACTAAAGCCCAGGATACTGTCCACCACAGTGAAAGTACTGAACCACTACACTATACAGTACTACCATGTTAGGTCAGTATGAACGGATGTTGACAATTGTATGCAAAGTATCCCATGCAAACCCTGCATGCACAGTATAATCCCTGTTGTGTTCACACAAAAAGCATTTGTACAGTAACTACACAACATGACACAGAACACACAACCATAAACAGGAGATATTTGTTGAAGTTCACACTCATCCACAAATGTGATGGGCTGCAGAGTTCAACATATGGAAAGCTCACACTGGGCATGCTCACACACTTTGATAAATGAGACATCTTTTACACAACATGCCATGGGAAGGCTGAACTGGGCATGTTCACACACTTAGTCCAAATATCAGTTTAGCATTTTGCCACATATATCTGGTATATACGTGTTATTCCAGTAACCAACAACATTATAGCAATCTAAACAGTGCTCACACTTAAATGACTACAGAGACATACATGATATAGTGGATTTCCCCCATATACAAACATCTTCCACAGATACACAAGTTGTTCATACAAACAGGAAATGTTATGGCAATAAAGACCTGCAAACACTGCTATCAGCACCAAATAATGTGCATCTGACAGTTAAACATATGGGTGTAGAGGCCAACACTAGGCTGTTTGCCCTAGGGAATGACAGCTTATCCAGAGTGTGTGTGTGTGGGTGATTGTGGTTGGTCTGTGTGCAAGTCTGTGTGAGGGAAATGTTCCTTTTAGCAACTGGGAAAACACACCACAGGATGCACATTCCCCTTTCTAAACACTGATGATGTGAGCACCCTATAAGTATATCAGGAGAAAGGAAATCTCCCAGTAATCCGAATAGCACGCTCCGCTAATGCGTCCGTCTCTAGTGTCATAACATAGTTAGGTAGGGGTTTGAATCCAGCAAGTGTGTGCAAAGGGGGGTTAGTGTGTGTGTAAGTGTGTATGAAAAGAACATCCCTTTTGGCAACTTTGAAAACACACCACAGGATGCCCATTCCCCTTTCTAAACACAGATGATGTCAGCACCCCATAAGTATATCAGGAGAAAAGAAATCTCTCAGTAATCCGAATAGCGTGCTCCGCTAATGCGTCTGTCTCTAGTATCATAACATAGTTAGGTAGGAGTTTGAATCCAGCAAGTGTGTGTGAAGGGGGTTAGTGTATGTGTAAGTGTGTATGAAAGGAACATCCCTTTTGGCAACTGTGAAAACACACCACAGGATGCCCATTCCCCTTTCTAAACACTGATGATGTCAGCACCCTATAAGTATATCAGGAGAAAGGAAATCTCCCGGTAATCAGAATAGCGCGCTCTGCTAATGCGTCCATCTCTAGTGTCATAACCTAGTTAGGTAGGAGTTTAAATCCAGCAAGTGGCAAGTGTGTGTGAAGGGGGGTTAGTGTGTGTGTGTATGAAAGGAACATCCCTTTTGGCAACTGTGAAAACACACCACAGGATGCCCATTCCCCTTTCTAAACACCGATGATGTCAGCACCCTATAAGTATATCAGGAGAAATAAAATCTCCCAATAATGCGAATAGCTCGCTCTGCTAATGCGTCCGTCTCTAGTGTCATAACCTAGTTAGGTAGGGGTTTGAATCCAGCAAGTGGCAAGTGTGTGTGAAGAGGGGTTAGTGTATGTGTAAGTTTGTATGAAAGGAACATCCCTTTTGGCAACTTGGAAAACACACTAGAGGATGCACATACCTCTTTCTAAACAATAGCACAATTATATATGGCTTTTGATTCCAGACATGTCACTTGTGTTTTGCTCACACAGAATGCCCATGTGTGAGGTTTGTTTCTCACAATAATGCATGACATCGATTAAACCAGTTATGGCAATGCACACATGATGTATGTGTGTGCCAAATACACAGATGTACCTGTGACCTTCAATAGTTACCATGTGTAATGCCTGCCACATGTGAATACATGTTATTTGCACTGGGTAACATTATGACTGTGGTCTTCTGTGCAGGTGCTGCATGTGGGATGTGTATATACAGTGTGAGATGTAGATGCTATCAACCTAGTAGTGAGGGATACACACCTGGTCTGGGGCATATAGTCTACATGTTGTTGATGAACAGGTGCTGCATGTTTTCACCTGTTGTGGGAGTGGTAAGAAGTTGTTCCATAGCAATGCAGTGACTGCATGCTAAGAACCTTTCAGCTAGGGTGTTGTAGCTACAGTAATTCATTAGCATTCAGTAATATGTCAGCATTCCTGGTGAGGGTATGATGCCAACCAAGGTCAGGGTTCTACCAGCCTGTGCCACTTGCTCAGTGAGCCCTTCCATGTTCCCTATCATGTATTCCGGTGAGGGACATCACACATCAGCTGTAGTGGCATGGACAATGACTGAGTCATATGTGTCCATGCATCTGACTGACCTGTATGCTTGTGTTATGTGGTGGACCATAGTGCCCCATGAGCATATCACTGTGACCTTCACCTTGTCCAGCCTGGTGAGCATGACCTCACTGTACCAAAGTACCTAACACAACTGCAGCAGGAGTGTTGTATAGCTGTACAGATTGTGCTTGTTTGGCACACAGGATTTGTGTGCTATGTGTTATGCGTGCTGTGTTCAGGCCTAATGTATGCCTGTGTGCCAGCTGCAGAGGTGTCTGCCACTCAGGCAGGATGCCATTCTTAGGCTCCACAAATGGTCCGGTGTGTTCCCATGCTTGTATTGCTGTCAGTGTAGGTCTACATCAGACTGGTATTGCAGTCACTGTAGTATTTCATGCCACCTGACAGGTTATGCCAGTACTGGGTTCAGAGTGCTTAGTCCACAGTTTGGCTATGTGTTTCCATCTCATACATGTGTTGTACATCCATGGGTAGGGATAGGGTTGACTGTGTACATGTGGCAGCTGTGACATTACTACATGACTCACATATTCCACAACTGTACCATAGAGGTGACCGACAACTGACCTTTGCACATGCTACCATAGTATTGAGATTGCATTGGTGATTAACAGCACATAGGGCCAATGGTGAACAAGATACATAGGTTCATAGGTTCATACTAGGCTATCTGCCCTAGGGCATTTATAAACCTAGCCAGAATGTGTGTGGCTTTCACCATGCATTGTAAATCTATCTTGCTATGCCCTTTTCCAAGGTTAATATACTGTGCCTCTGTCTAACAGTGACACATAAGTGATACCCAGGGTAAACCTACAATGTCCCATCCAGTCATTAATATTCCTCTTGAAGACAGTCACTGAGTGACTCTGCCTAACCTGTATTGGGATACTATTCCAGAGTGAAGGGAGCCTCTGAGTTATGAAAGTGTCCCTCCAGCATGTCCTATGTATATCACTCCTGAGGTTCAAGTCTATCCAGCGTGTAGCTTGATGGGATTTGGATATTGAGGTGCAGCATGACCATTACGTCAGGGTTTGACATGGCTTTATATGTCAGGCACAGATTGCCTATGAAGAGGCAGTATGCCACTGAGTACAGCTGCTGTTTCTTTAACAAGTCAGTATGTGGCATATGTTTGAGCCCTTTGATCCTCTTGTTGAGGTACTTTTGTGGTCTTTTCATTTACTGCAGGTGTCTGGTACGGTGCATGCCGACAGGGGCATTGTAGTCAATCATGGGCATGATGAGGGATGAGTAAAGAGGTACAATGTTCCCCCCTGATCTACATGTGAATCCCTCCATGATGAGGTGGCCTATATAAACTGTTTTTCTAACCACTTTGGCCATGTGGTTGTCAAATGAGAGAATGGTATCAACTTGTGTGCCACAAGGTCCATAATTCCTTCTTCTGTACTTAATGGATTAACACATATGTGGTACTTTGTGGTCACTTTGTTTTTGCTAAAGGGGATGACTATACACTTTCTGGCATTCAGCTTGAGGCCATGGCTGTGACACAAGTCGTCTGTTTCTAAGAGGCCCTTTTGGAGGATGCGTGTTTTGGCTGGAGAGTTGATTATGGCATCCAGTTTGCAGTCATCTGCGACTTGCTCAGCCACAGTACTTCCATGTTGGCCTGTACCTCTGATAAATATATACTGAACAAGACAGATCCCAGGGCTGAGCCTTGTGGGACACCACTTGTAACTGGTTTTGAGGCTGACATGGCTCCAGCAATTCTAACCATGTGTGTTCTGCCCTTGAGCCACTGTGCAATATATGTAGTGACATAGGGGTTAATATGTACACTGGTGAGCTTCCCTAGAATGCACAAGTGGGGTATTGTATCAAGGGCTTATGCTAGGTCCAGGTAGGCTGTGTAGACCACCTTCCCCTTGACAGTGGCCTTGGTGACTATTTCAAAGAAATCAAACAGGTTTGAGAGGCAGGATCTGCCATTGACAAAGCCAAACTGTGTATGATGCAGTGTCTGTAGGTCCCCAATATCTATATTTATGAGGTTCATGATGATCCTTGCCATAGCTTTGCAGACCAAGCTATTCAGACTTATGGGGCGACAGTGTCCTGGATCCGTTAAGGCACCACCTAAATGTAGAGGGACCACTGTTGCTGTACGCCACTCTTTGGCCACATATCGTGTAGTAAGGCTGGGATTGAACAGTAGTGTTATGTCTGGGTGTAGCTGTTCTTGGAGTTCATGTAGGACACAGCCTGGGACAACACTGTCTGGTCCCATTGATGCAGTGTTTATTGCTTTGGAGAGGGCAGCTCTTACCTGAGCATCTGAGATGTCAGGGGGGGCAGCACTCTGCTGGGAGAAATATTTGCCCTTTTGGTGTGGAGGGGGGAGAAGTTAGCAGTGAACCTGTCCACTAGGATGTTGGTAATGTCTGTGTGTTTGGTGTTTCTTTTGACATCTTGGACTACCTCTGAGCATGTCTGGGAATTACCACCCAGGTTCCTAACATAACTAAAGAAAGCCTTGTGATTATTTTCAGTGTCTTGTGGAATCTTCTCTCAAAGATGGCCTTAGACAATCTTATGAGTGCCTGTAGTTTTCTTCTAATACTCATCACTGATGCCTTCACATTTTGGGAGTTTGTTGTATCATTTAGTAGCTTCATCCTTCTATTGTATAGTTTGTTTATGGCTGGTGTCCACCACACAGGACGTCTGCCTTTGGAGGATTGGGTCTTGCTTTTATTTGGGATTGCATGATCCATGCATTCCTGAAGGTGTCAATAGAATGCCTTTATACAGGTATCTGCAGTCTGGTCCATATTTTCAACAGGCCTGAGGGCTTTGAAGGTTTCCACATCATTTATGAGGAGTGTGAACATGCTTTACATGAGTTGTTGACTGTATTCTTCTGTGCAGGGGGTGGCCTTGGGATGTGGATATCCAGTGAGATTAGTTTATGGTCTGATCTTACCAGTGAGGGATACACTTCTGGTCTGGAGTATAGAGTCCCCATGTTGGTGATGATCACGTTCAGTATGTTTTCCCCTCTTGTGTGAGTGGTAACAAGTTGTTCCATAGCATTTTGGTATATAAATTCCAGTAATCTTTGGGCTAGGGTGTTGGAGCTACATCATGCTCCCAGTCTATGTTTGGGTAGTTTAACTCACCCAATATAATGGTGTATGGACAGACCTACGTATTTCCAACTGTTTTCAGGAAGGCCAAGTGTGGTTCTTGTGTTTGTGAGGGTGGTCTGTAGCAGGCTATAACCTGGAAGGCAGTTTTACCCATTGTTACTTGCATATGGATAGTCTCTGATGTTTGGTGCTTTGCCACCAACCTGGAGGTGTGGGTATCCTGGATGAATATCAATACACCCCCTCCTTTTGTGGTTTTCTGCAAGTTTTGGGCCTGAAAAGCATGGTATGAGGTATAACTTGGTAGTGCTGGGGTGCTGTTGGTAGCCCTGAATCCGGTTCTGTTACTGCACAGATAGCGATGTTCTCCATGCTGAGGAATGTTTCGAGTGTGTGCATCATCAGGTTTAGAGTCCTGCAGTGGCATATATGACTGCTCACGTGGACAGATGCCAGGTAAGTCATATGCAAAGTGTCACAGGCAACATACATGTGCACAGGAGAAACAGTAACCAAAAATGTGAAACCACCGACTAAACACAATGTCCGATCCCAGTGCCAGTACTCGGGCAGAACGGTAAAGATTTTTCGTGCAGTACAAATTACCAGAAACTGCTGCTGCTCGTAAAACACTGATTTATTATAAGAACAACACAAAGTCAGATAACATCCAGAAGGTTAAGCGCTTTCATCTGTCTGTAACAGATTTCTTCAGAACCAAGTTACTGTGTTACACCATTGGTTTATATAATCAAATTTTGGCGCCATAATTGATTGGATAGTAATTACATTTCATTAGCATATGTTTGTACTTTTATTTTATGTTAAAACCCTATATTTGTTTAAAACATGAATTCTACTCATTTAAAAAACTTCATATGTCTACTAACGACAAATGTTTAAATCTAAATAAGTATAAATAAGTATAACAAACAGAAATTTATCCATACATTAAAATTCCCTAATATATGCTCATACACATTGTATTTACCTATACCACTATAATAACACTTTATCCTATCGAACTCTCTATCCTTGTTGAAAATGAAATACAATATATAATCGCTTGATTGTGGGTATAAATGTGATAAAATACAAACAAATACAATTGTATGTACATGCTTATAACTCATGAACAATACTACAAATCTATACACAACTAAGACTAAAACCACATAATAATACCCTATTACAATCTAAAAACAATACACCCTATACTTGTATACTAATGTGATATGACAATAATATAATAACATAACACCTGTTAATGCCGAGACGCGTCTTCTGCTACCTTGTATTGACCTAAAAAGGTCTGTACTGTCTAATGATTATACATACATCTTTTAAAAGCCCCCCAACACTAGGAAAGGTTTCAAACTAATATATTCGTTAAGACTTGGATATGTAGTGGCATCCAGTACAATCTGCCATCTACTCTCCAAACATCCCAATTTGGCTTGCCAATTGCCACCACTCACTGTACTATCGACCTGATCCAAAATGGCAAATCTAAATAGATGGTCCTTACTATTTGCTTTTATATGTTTGCTGAGGGCATTTTTCTCATCTCCTTTTTTAATTTTGTAATAATGTTCGTATATTCTGGTTTTGAACTTTCTTTCGGTTTTACCAACATAATATGTTGCATTTTTACACGCCAAATATACTATACCTTGACTGTTACAGTTTCCAGCCTTGAATTTACATTTACTGCGTAATATTTTTAAAACAACACCACTATCTTCATTGATATATTGGCACTGTCTACATGAACCACATTTCCTAGTGCCTTTGATTTTACATTTCTTCCCACTGATTACATTGGCATTTCTTTCTGTTAGCCTTTTAAATTGAGACCAGTTTTTAAGATAATGTTGGGTATATTACCAACTACTTTCCTTGTTTCATCATCCATGTTAAAAATGTACCAATGTTTACATAATATATCCTTCACCAAATTAGTGAAAGGGTTGTACATTATAACACATGCCCGTCTGTTAAAAATATTGTTAGGATGTGTGACTAATACTGATTTTCCTAGTAGTGGTTCATATTTCATACCCCATTGAGATTTAACATAGTTAGCTACATCTGTCAACATACCACTAGGTACCCTCTTTCCAAAATAAATGATAAATAAAATCTATTTCTTGAGACATGTTTTCTCTAGTAGATGACATACGGGCAGCCCGCACACACTGTCCTTTAACTATGTTTCTAAAAGTGTGAGGCGGGTGACAACTTCCATATTGGATGTAATCATTCGAAAAAGAAGGTTTCCTATATAATTTAGACACATAACCGTGTTTGTCTGAACTGATATAAGTGTCCAAATATGATATTCCCATTTTTCCACTGTATCGTAAATCTTAAAAATCCATTGTATTATTAATATATTGAATGAATGATGAAATGTTTTCTGTTTCACCCTTCCACACGATAAAAATGTCATCCAAAAATCGTGTGTACACTAGCATATGTCTATAATATTCACTCGGGAATATGAACTGATTTTCCCACTCAAGCATCACTAAATTTGCAAATATGGGTGCACATGATGCACCCATAGCCACACCTCTAGTTTGTCTGAATGTCTCTCCATTGAATTCAATATAATTGTGGTCCAATATAAGTTCCATCATGCTCATAATGAGCTGGATTTTTGAAGAAATCTGTTACAGACAGATGAAAGCGCTTAACCTTCTGGATGTTATCTGACTTTGTGTTGTTCTTATAATAAATCAGTGTTTTACGAGCAGCAGCAGTTTCTAGTAATTTGTACTGCACGAAAAATCTTTACCGTTCTGCCCGAGTACTGGCACTGGGATCGGACACAGGAGAAACAGTGACGTTCTGTCAAGTGAGACATGAACATACATATAGTAAGCTATGCAGATGTCACTAGGAGTCCACAGAAGCTGTGTAACTCTGCATGGCAGGTCGGATCAGTATTCCAGGGTAACTGCAAGGAAACATGCATGCAAACATAGCTACTGTAAGCAGGGCTGCATGTAGTCCATTGTACAACAAACAAGCTGTACCACTATCAGTAGGTAACACTGCAAATGCTCACCAGCTGACATATGAATACCTATGTCACCAAAGGTGATACTTACCAGACCACAGACAGAAATGACATGGCCAGACACGCTGCATCCCACATGAACACATATCTCAAGCAGCACAGACCTCACAAAGTCAGTGTTCTTAACAGGCACAGCCCATAAGGCCAAACACAATGTGTGACACACCTATAATAGGTGATGCCATAGTCAGACACACTGACGTCCCGCTCTCCAGACTGAGCAAGGTGAGGGTCACATTTAGCTACCTGTCAGGTGATAGAATGTGCCACATAACACAAGCACTCAGGTCACTCCACAGCAAGTACAAGTATGAGGCAGTCATTGTCCATGCTGGTGTGAACAACCTGAGACGTACCTCCCTGGACCACATGGAAAGGGACACAGAGGAGCTCTTACATCACCCTCTCAAACTCAGGAATCCCACACAGCTTGCATGACGACACAGGAGAGTATAGATTTCTCTGCAAACACCATCATACTGGGTGACTTCAACTACCCAAACATAGACTGTGAGCATTACTCAAGCCACAATACCCAAGCTCTAGGGTTCCCATAGTTCAGAAACTCTTTAGCTATGGAACAAGTAGTCAACATTCCCACAAGAGGGGAAAATATACTAGACCTGATCATCACAAACATGAGTACAAAATGCTCACCACTTGAAGTATATCCCTCATTGTTGCAATCGAACCATATACTAATCACACTGGAGTACTATGTGTGTGTGTGGGAAATGCCCCTATTAGCAACTGTGACAGTACACTACAGGATGCAGATTCCCCTTTTGAAACACTGATGATGTCAGCACTCTATAACTATATTACCTGAATTAAACCTCCCCAGTAATTTGTATAGCGCGCTCCGCTAATGCGTCTGTCTCTAGTGTCATAACATAATTAGATAGGGGTTTGAATCCTGCAAAGGGAATGTATGTGAGTTAGTGTGAGTGGGATTTGTGTGTGTGCATAATCCTGTGAGGGAAAAGTGCCTTTTGCCAACTGGGAGAACACACTACAGGGTGCACATCCCTCTTCCTAAACAGAGATGATGTCAGCACCCTCTAAGTACAGCATTAGAAAGGATTTCACCCACTAATGCAAATAGCGCACTCTGCTAATGTGTCTGTCTCTAGTGTCATAACACAGTTAGGTAGGGGTTTGAATCTTGCAAATGGAAAGTATGTGTTTTAGTGTGAGTGGGGTTAGTGTGTGTGCACAATGCTGGGGGTGGGATCTGGCTTTTGCCAAATAGGGCTACGCACTGCAGAGTGCACATTTCCCCTTAACAAACAGTGATGTTGACAGCACCCTATACAAACAACAGACAACTGCCAGTACTCAGTATAGTGCTACATGCTACTGTAACACGCACATGTACCAG
Source organism: Protopterus annectens (assembly GCF_019279795.1). Classification (NCBI taxonomy): domain Eukaryota; kingdom Metazoa; phylum Chordata; order Ceratodontiformes; family Protopteridae; genus Protopterus; species Protopterus annectens. The sequence continues at coordinate 1,558,868,897 of NC_056744.1, forward strand.
AACATACCTAGATAGTGTTTTGAAACCTGAATGTGGCAAGTGTGTGGATGTGGGATGTTTCTGTGTGTGCATTTCCATATGGAAAACATGTTGGATGTGGCAATCAGGGAACCACAGTACTTGATGCACATTACACTTTTAAACTAATGAGGTTGCCTGCACCCTGTGAGTACAGGTAGAGAGGAGGAAATCGGTAGTAATCCAAATAGTGCACTTTTCAAATGTGTACCTGTCATGTGTCGACAGCTACTCATGTAGGGTAATAATGGAAATGGCAGATGAGCGTGTGCATGTGTGTGTAAATGCATGTGTGACAGAACAGATACATATAGCTGAATCTACAATACAGCACATGATGCACATTCCCATAGTCAATGGTAGCATGTGATGATGTGCAGCTGGTACACTTTGGTAAGTAGTATGGGTGCAGATAACAATTCAGGACATTCATACAGTTACTGCAGCAGGAATGCTGGGATATACACACAATCATAGTGGAACAGTGAACAGTTACCAACATGTTACTACTTATACACATCTATGTAGTCACCCTGTGCATCAGCAACGTGTTTACCTTTTCCTGCACTGATGTTGTAGTATGCAGGAGGTGGCCCAGTGTCATCATATGCACAGGGTGTGGGTTAGGTATGCCCAAGCCAGCCACTGCTACTGCCAATTGTCATGTGTGTGTATGTGTGTTTGTGAGGGGCAGCAGTACAGGGTGGACCAGTGTTGGTGCAGTGTGTGTGTGTATGTGTTTTCCCTAGGTGTTAAATTTCTGCATGTGTGTAAGCACACAGTCCCACATAATGGCTGCCATGTACAGGGTTTTGTGGCCAGCCACAGACTGCACCTGTCAGGTCATCCAGATCAGTGCCTGTGGGCACGGACACGGTACCTGTGCCAGGCAGGGGTGCTATGGACCGTATCCGGTACTCACCCAGACTGGGTACTGTCATCGGAAGCGGGTGTGTGTTGACTGGACACAGTTCCCTGTTGGGACTGTCCAGAGCCACATGCACGTGGTCTCCTGGGGCGTCCTGATGACAGCACTAACCCGGCATTGCTGGGGCTGCTGCTGGCACTTGAGGTGCGTGAGTGGGCCTGTTGTCGTCGGCGGCGACTGCCAGCTGGTGCTGTTGCCGGCATACGGCCACGTCTACGCCGCAAACGCACACCATCGCCCTGGCCCATGGACATCTGGTTGTGGAGCAGCTGTTGTATGTCCCCACAACATCTGTCAACGACATCTGTGAAATTACGAATAGCATTCGCAATGTCATGCATGCCATCTGTCATGGCTGTGCAACATGCTGTCAGCTCCCTCAGACCCTGTCTGGTGTACCTTTCCATACGCACCTGTGCCTGCATAACAGTCCGAAACATAGTGGAGGTTGACATACCTCCTTGGGCACGTCGGCCAGAGGCAGTACAGCCACGGATGCCCCCACAAGAACCCATGGGCGACTGTCTGCGTAACCAGACACCTACAGCAACTGGAAAAATCCCAACAGTACCTCATCAAGAGGATCAAAGGGCTCAAACAGATGCCATATGCTGCCCGGTTAAAGAAAGTCCAGCTGGACTCAGTGGCATACTGCCTGTTCAGAGGCAATCTGTGCCTGACGTATACAGCCATGTCCAACCCAGAATGAATGGACATGCTGCACCTCAGGAAATCAGAATCCCATACGGCCACACGCTCAAGAGACCTGAACCTTAGCAATGAAATAAATAGGACATGCTGGAGGGACAGATTCATAACCCAGAGGCTCCCTCCACTCTGTAATGAACTCACAGTACAGGTTAGGCAGAGTCCCTCATTGACTCTCTTCCATTGGAATCTGGATGAGTGGATGGGAGATCATAGTTGTACCCCAGGTATCACTTCTATGTCACTGTTAGACAGAGGCACAGTATACTAACCTCGGAAAAGGGCATAGCAAAATAAATTTTAATTGGGTGGCAAAAGACAAACACATTCTGGCTAGGCTTATCAATGCCCTAGGGCAAATAGCCTAGTATGAACCTATGAACCTATGTGTACTGCTATACTGCTTCTGCCATATGTTGCATGTGTGTGTGTTGTGGGGGATGCGCAGGTAATGGCCAGATATTTCTGCACAGGCAACACTTCTGGAACACTCTGGGTGTTTATCCCAACATACTGTATGTGTGTTGCCATCCAACACTGTGATGTGGACACACATTACTCAGCCTGGATATACATATCCCAACAACACCACAAGCACAGTACACTACCTTGCTATGTATGTATGTAATTACACAGTTATTCACTAGTTAGGACTCTGATGCTATCCATGCAGCCCACTGGGCCAGTGGAAGCCACAACACACACTGCTGGCCCCTTTGCAAAAGCTTACCACAGACATCCCACATAGTGCATGTAATGTGCACACACATATCCAACACAGACCGCATGCACACCACTTATTTATCCTGTCCAGTGGACTACAGATACAGGCACATTGTATAACAATAGCAGAAGGCTACTGCAGCACAGAGCAGATTCACATGAAGGCAAGGCATCTGTGGTCAGCAGTGGTAAGATGCTTCACATTCACCAAATGCACAGATATTGGCAACATTGTTGCAGACAGTTTAGATGCAGGTATCCCCCCCTCATTCTCCTACACAAGTGGAATTAGTTATCACAGATGAATGTAACCTCCCTATCATCTCACATGTCCAGGTGAGGGCCACCCTCAACATTGCAGAACACACAGCATCACTGTTACAAAATGGTATCCCTGGATGTGTGATACGTTCACCCCTAGAGGACATAGCACCACATTACAGACTGATATTAAACCCTGGCCATACTACAGGATATGTACCTGAACAGTGCCATACATACACAGTGGTCCCACACCAATGAGGAGGAACCTCTACTGACCCTGGGAACTAATGCATCATATGCATAACTGGCCTTGTGTTCTAAGCTATGGAAGTTTTAAGTATGGAAGACATGTACAGCAATATTACATATGTATATATATCAGGACTATGTACACACAACCTATCTCATGGACATACCTATAGATAGTGAACTATGATACATTTGGAGGTTTCACAGTAAACACAGTATTAACCTGCTACTTTGCATTACCTGTGTTTGTGTCAGCTGTTGCTGTGTCACTGGTGCTAATTGCTGTTTGCTGCTGCTGCTGCTGGTTTTGTTGCTGTGATGATGCAGTTTTTTTTTATCACTGCCTTTATTGCTTTATTTATTTATTTTTCTTTCTTTCTCTCTCTCTCTCTCTCTCTCTCTCTCTCTCTCTCCGTCAGTTTGGTGCAATGAATGTACTGCATGTGTGGAGTGTTAGTACTGGCTGCTTTTGTAGGTATCTGCATAGGTCCATGTGATGGCCTCTGCACCAATTGTAAGGCAGCATTTGCTAATTGCATGCAGCCAGTTGTGTACTGATTGCATGTCTCACTGTGATTTCAGGACAGTGCTATAAAAGGGTATGTGAGATAGGCGTTGCCCTTTCAGATTGTAAGGGCATGGACCATGCTGGTATGCTGTCAACAGTGTTCTGTGAGTGTGAAGGTTAGTAAGTCTCTCATGATTCATGCTGTGTTGTAAATTCAGGTTGCTGCATTATACTCACCTGTTCCCTGTAGTAAGTGTGTATGCATACTGACACCTACAACTATATTTCAATGTGTATTAATATATATATATATATATATATATATATATATATATATATATATGTGTGTGTGTGTGTGTGTACATATACATACTTTCATATATGTACATTAGCTTACATTATTAAGTCACTCAAAAATCACGATAAATAAGGTACAGTCAGCTCGATATGATAGATGCAGAGATCTGTTCCCTTGGGCTCAGATTCGAAATACTGGCACTCCAAAGCACTGTGATAAAAACACTTCTTTATTTGAACAAAAAATATATCATATCGAGTTGACTGTACCTTATTTATCGTGATTTTTGAGTTGCTATAGGAGGCATGGATTCGTTAGACGAACTGCCTTCAATTTTTTCGCCAAGGAGAGACGAAATTAGAGGCATTCAGTTGGAAATGGCGATTATGCGTGGAGAACTGACTAGGTTAATTGAACTGGTTAGTCAAACCACGCTCAAACAGAATGAGAATGTGCATACGACGTCAGGTAGTACGCACAACGCAAGTTGCAGAAGTAATACCATACCTAACGGGCAGGGAGATGGCGTCGATCAAGAGAAGCGTACCTCTTATGGATCCTTATTCAAAACAGATGGTATAATGACTGTAAAAGGGAACGAAAATGGATCGGAGGCAGAATTTCTTATTTCTGGAGCTAAACCAAAATGGATGCCACCAAAAAGAACTTACACCATTGCTGGCAACGGCCAGCGCGCAGGTACTATTCCTTATTACAAGAACGATAAGAGTGAAGGATTGGTTAAGGATGCGTTTTTTAAAAATTTTATTGATTCCAACTTTGACTTTAGTGGTAAATACAAAGCGCAAACTAAACGTGACGAAACTGGGGTTGGTGTATCCAATACCGACATGACTCTTAAAGACAAGATATATGTTTTTGGCAAAAAGCTAAAAATGTGTAAAAGTTTGCAACTTGAAAACAGTTATTTGTTGAAATGCATTGACTCTAATATTGTACCTATGGGATTACGTTTTTTTAAATATCCCGTAGGTATAGATTTGGATGATGATACTATGAAGCAATGTGTAAAAATGTTTGACGGTTTTGGTATCTCTTTCATGCGCTTCATTTTGGAATGTAATGATAAAAAGATTTGTTTATTATTAGATGAACTTGATACACAGAATGAAGCGATAACCAGTGACGCCCTTTATGAAGAATATGATTATTGTTTAAATGCACAATATAATTGGGTCCAAAGAGAAGTTGATAAGCAGTTGGAAAGGAAGTGTAGGAAATTTCAGCGGGATTTGGACCAATACAACAAAGGGCACGCTTACAGGTGGGAGAAGGGAGATTTCCAAAGAAGTAAGATATACAATAGCAACCCTAAAATAGGGAAGAAAGCAATGCATTCAACAATAAGGAAGGGAAATATAGAGATGATGGGTTTTATGACAGGTGGAAAAATCCAGACAAAGTATCAGATGGTAATGGTTTTTTAGGGAATCAAGGGGGAAAGAGAAGGTATCAAAGTGGTTCAAACCAGTGGAACAGGACAGAATTCTACAACCACCAAAAAAGAAAAATGGGGGAAGGACACACGAGATAATAGAAACCAATGAGATAGTAAGGTTGAATGATATTATTAGTGAATACAAACAGTTTCATATTTACAATTACACACATTTTGTGCTTAGGAAAGAACATTTCACATTGTTCAGTAAAGGGATGAAATATGTGCCAGTAAAGAAATTCAAGATAGAAGATTCTATCATTGATTTCAAGAAATATTTAAGAAAAATAAATTTGGCTGGGATGTACCAAAATGAAAAGGGAAATAGAGGGAATGTGTGTGAATTTAAGAAAAAAAAGCATATACACGCCACCCCTTAACGCAACCTTAGGAATTTTTTAAAAAATGGTTACAGATGAATTATGCACACTTAATATTAAAGCCAATAGAACAAGAATTAAATATAATTTGAACAGGCAGGAAGCTGTTGCATTAAAGTAATTACAAAAAGAGAAGATGATAAGAATAATGAAACCTGACAAAGGGGGAGGGGTGGTACTTTACAAACAGGAAGAATACAAAAATAAGATTTATGGGATTTTGTTAAATTCTGGCCACTATAATGCTTCATCCAGGAATGAAGTAAATATAGGTTATAATAAGATCAATTTGTTTTTGGAAGACCTACTAATAGATGAAAGGATTAGTGGAGAGTTATACAAATTTTTGAAAAATGATTTTCCCATCATAAGTACCATAGTAGGTATCCCCAAAATCCACAAAAATATGACAGATCCCCCCTTTAGACCTATTATTTCGGGCAACAGATCAAAAACTTTCAATTTTGGAAAAGTAGTGGATGGATGGTTGAAACCCTTGTACAAATCCATTAAACATATTATAATTGACTCTTGGGATTTTTTGGGTAGGTTAACAAATGATATGTTATCACCTGGGGCTTTACTAGTAACCATTGATGTAATAGACCTATTTTCGAACATTCCCCAACAGGAAGGGTTGCTTAAGTTGGAAAATTGTATGAGGAAATTAAGTAATTTTACATGGGACAAGATACAACTAACAGTCGAATTTATGGAACTGGTATTGAAACATAATTACATAATGTTTGAAGGTGAATATTATGTACAAACTAAAGGAGTAGCAATGGCTATGCCCCCATATTTGCTAATATATACTTATACGAATGGGAAATTGAAAATATATTCACCACTGAATGGTTCCATAAGATGACGTGTTACTATCGGTTTTTGGATGACATTTCTCTGATTTGGAAAAGTGGTAGGGATAAGTTGGAAGCATTTATGATTTACTTAAATTCTAGAAGCAATGACCTCAAATTCACATTTAGTGTGGACTTACATTCTATGCCATATTTAGACACTCTGATTACTGTGAAGGACAGGAAAATGAAATCTAAAATATATAGGAAAGAGAGTTTTAGTAATGGATATTTGGAATATACTAGTTCACACCCTATTACTCAGAAAAAAGTATAATTAAGGGGCAATGTATTAGAGCCGCAAGGATGACATCTGAATATGCAGACTTGGTCATTGAGTTACAGTGTATAGGGGACATGTTTACACAAAGGGGATACCCTAAATGGATGGCTGAGGATACAACCAGGTATGTGATGAAAGAATGGGGTAAAAAATATGTACCCCTGTTGGGAAAAGGCCCATTAGTTAAGGTGAATAAGTCTGAAAATTTAACGACAGAGGTCCCCTTAGATTATACTAGAGCATGTATTATTCAACATACACCCTGGACTAGTAATGTTAAGGAATCGATTTCCAAGTACTGGAACATATTAAAATTGGATAGGAAGGTAGTGGATATAGTGGGGCCAATACCCAGATTTGTTTCAAGGAATGGGTGCAATATGAAAATGGAGTTGGAAAAGAAAATACACAATAAGACAGACACAGAAGAAATTAAAGGAACAACTAGATGTGGTACTTGCAAACAGTGTAGGTACATTTTCTCAGCAAGCAGTATCCAACTTGAAGACAGATCAGGCACTTTGATAAAATTTAGAAATGGTAACTGTAGAACTTCCCATCTAGTATATCTTGCTAAATGTTCCAAATGTCCTAGTTATTATATAGGGAAGACTGATAGGAGTCTGAGAGAGAGACTTTATGACCATTATTATTGCATAAAGAAAAAGGACACTAAAAATGCATTATGGAGGCACTTGGACGAAAGTAAGGATTGTAATATGTTTTATTTTGGCATTGTAGACATAGCTAAAGAGAATCCCAGGGGGGGAAACATTAAAATGAAATTAGGGGAGTTGGAAACTAGATGGCAAGTGAAATTGGATGCATCTACCTTGCCTGGATTGAATGACCATATATCAATAAAACCAATCCTGGCAAATATGGTGTAGATTGGAACACTAGGGTTATGTAAAGAGAGACTTTGTTTTTTATACTTTTTTACACTTTTTTATAATTATCAGTTTATTTTTATGTATAATGAGACAAAGTAAATGATTATATGTATTTGTTAACAAAATGTATAATAAGTAAAGTCTATCAATTTCAAAGGATTATTTTAACAAAATGCACAAAAGGCACACTGGCACTTTAAATATATGTATAATTTTATGTTTAATTGTTTAATTGATTAATTAATTGTGTGAAGGAAATGTATGTATATAAATTCAAAGGACAAGAGGAGACTTGGTTCTGAGGAAGTCTAAGTGTTTTAGATGAAAGCGCTTAACCTAAGTCTATATTTTTTGTTCAAATAAAGAAGTGTTTTTATCACAGTGCTTTGGAGTGCCAGTATTTTGAATCTGAGCCCAAGGGAAAAGATCTCTGCATCTATCATATTACATTATTAAGTACAAGCTAACAATTAGCAGGGCTGTTTCTGTTAACACTAAACTAGTATGGGAATCCAGTAATTAGGACAGTAAAAGTCTATCTGACATGCTTTGGATAGTACACATCCTATATTGCCTTTATCTTCATTCCTAGTATTACATGTTATACTTATTTTAGCACTATATTCCTGTATGAGAGTCATGGCTTAGTGGTAGGTCATATAGACTAGTGTTACAATGGTCTTGTGGTAGGGCCTAATAGTATGCTTTTATTTTGCTTTCAAATTGAGTACAGGGCCTGTCAATCAGAGTGCTGAAGGCACCTTTAAGCAGTTAAAGGGTTAGTAAGTCTCACAGGAGTCAGGCTGTGTTGCAGATTCTGGTTGCTGCATTTATCTTCACTGTTTCCTGTAGTGAGTGTGTATGAATACTGACACCTACCACTATCTTTCATACGTAGCAATATATATATATATATATATATATATATATATGTATGTGTACATATACATACTTTCATATATGTACATTACCTTACATTATTATGTACAAGCTAACAATTAGCAAGGCTGTTTCTGTGAACACTAAACTAGTATGGGAATCCAGTAATTCGGGCATTAAAAATCTACCTGACATGCTTTGGGTAGTACACATTCTATATTGCCTTTATATTGATTCCTACTATTACATGTTATATTTATTTTAGCACTATGTTCTTGTATGAGAATCATGGCTTAGTGGTAGGTCATACAGACTAGTGTTACCAAGGTCCTGGGTTCGAGATTGGCAGTGGGAATTTATTTTTCTTTCGAAATGAGTACAGGACCTGTCAATCAAAAGTGCCAAAGGCACTTTTAAGCACTTAAAACCAGGTCTGCGCTCGTTTGCGCGGAGCTCACGCATGCGCACTAGCGGTGAGCTCCGCGCTATTTTCTTTGAAAGAAAAGAAAAAGGGGTGACAGGAAAGTGGTGAAAAAGGGGTCACAAAGAGGGTAAGACAGTAGGGAAACAAGCTTGGGATTTGCAGGAAGGATGTAGGTGAGGCCCATAGCTGCCCATGTCTTTCTCAGCAACAGCTGTGCATTTGTATGTAATTTGGTGTGACATTTGAAACCTTCCACCCCTGAGAGAGGTGTCAGGAGAACATTAATACCTGTTGTACAGCCAACTGTAATTAACAGTTTCAATGTCCAGCGGACATGTGTGCAACATGGACAGCTATGTATGGGGCGTAATTTTTTTGTTGGTACAGAGTGCCCTTTTTTTTTTTTTTTTTCAGGTGAGAGTGGTATGTCAGGTGAAGGTAGTCGGTATAGCTGGGGAGGTAGGTTGGGTAGGTTAACAGACAAGACAGACAAGACGCATACAGGAGCGGTGTATGACACATGTGGGGGGGTTACACAATTGACGGGGACGGAGGTTGGGATATCCAGGGCACATGAGCCCACAGATGGCAACAGTGGAACTGATATCCCTACCCATAGGCAGTTGCCACTGTTCCTTCACAGCCCAGGACGGGCTGTGCTGGGGCTGTGCAGCCAGGACAACAGGCATGCCCGTAAGCTGTGCCACCCGCGCCTCAAGCTGGGGTAGGGGCCCAAGAACAGACTCTTGGGTCTCGCTTCGCACCACAGACCGGACACCTTGGAGGGTGAGTGGGCGGGCTCCTCCGCCACGCTTGCAGAAGGGGACAGGCCCCATCCCCTGCAGCGCTTCCACCCGAAGGTGGCACAGGGCCACCGGAGGAGGGTCCGGCCTGGGCACTAGTGCCAGGTGCAGTCACCAGATGAGGTGGGAGAGGTGGGTCCGCTGGGACCCGCCTTCCCAAGCGTTCTAGGTTTGTGAGTATGTTATGTTAGTTTGGGTTAGTAGCATATTATTCCATTCAAATTAGTTGTAACAGCATGCATTGGTATTCCCATTAAACAAACACCCAGATATTAACACCATTGAACAACAGGCATATCAATATCACATGCATTATTTGAATAGAAATACACAATCAAACAACATGCAGGGTTGATTAATGGCAACAGGCCATCAGGTTTGCAGGTATGAACAGGGCACATGCAACAACGGACATGCATATATTTTTGAAACGACAGGACAAATGTCCATGGATAATGAAATGTTCACATACCAATATTTAGTGAGTTTTTTAATTTGCAATTATAGGGTGGGGGTGACACATTCATAAATTATACATTAATATACATTTGTAATAGAAACACAATTAACTTGTGGGTGATAGTTTCAAATGATTTTAATTGACTGTCATGCTAGACCTGTTACAGATAAATCACTATCCTAGTTATTTTGAATTTGATCAGATACATCATCCTGCTACACTTTGATGACAGGGCAGGGGACAACTATGGATGTTTAGTATGTCAGACAATCATTCATTCTATCTGAATATTGTTGACTGTCATCACCATATACAGATTTTGGCTTAAACATTCAAGATTCAGACACACTGAAATCAGTTTGGGATGTTAATTTTTAATTCCCACATGCATTTAGTTCTGTAGAACCACACTGAGGATTATATATTCAGGAGTTATTACTACTTTATTTATTGATACATGACCCTTTCTGTCAATCTCACACATCCTGCTATTTCACAGTTTAGGTTGGTACTTCTAGGCTTTGTTCACATATTAGACCTGTGGTGATTCAAACACTTTCCAGCAGCCTCACTTCTGTCATGATTCAGCATTTCAACAGGGGATATATCTCACATGTGATTAACTCAGCTTCTGAAGCTGTACTCTTGAGACTACTGCAGGTTATACTACATTTAATTAATGGTGGGACATCTGTATTACAGAACTATTTATTTCTATCAATTATATTTCCAGTTTCACTTGCATACTGATGAACTTGTTGCAGCCATATCTGCAGACTTTCACTTGTTGCTTGCACATTCTATTCATAGGTTCATAGGTTCATAGGTTCATACTAGGCTATCTGCCCGAGGGCATTTACAAGCCTAGCCCATAGTTTTGTGGCTTACGCCACCCCTTTAGTATGGGGAACTATACCCATTATTTTGCTGTGCCTCTGTTGAGCAGTGACACTGAGGTAATCCCTGGGGTATATCTGCGATCTCCCATCCATTGGTCAAGATTTATCTTGAACAAGGCCAGCAGTGCTCTGCCTCACATATACCGATTTTATTCCACAGCATAGGGAGTCTTTGGGTGATGAATCTATCCCTCCAGCACGTCCTATTAATAGCCGTGTCGAGGTTTAAGTCTCCCGCCTTGTGACTCTGACAGATCTAGATTTTTGAGGTGAAGCATATTCATCAAATCTGGGTTTGACATGGCCTTGTATGTTAGGCAAAGGTCACCTCTGAGCAAGCTGTTTAACTGAATAGAGCTGGAGTTCTTTCAGTCGGGCAGCATAGGATAGATGTTTGAGACCCTTTATCCTTTTGGTGAGGAACTTTTGTGGCCTCTCCAGCTGCTGCAAGTGTCGGGTCAGATACATTCGAATGGGGCATTGTACTCAATCATTGGTCTGATGAGTGATGAGTATAGGGAGACTATGACCTCCCTTGATCTAGATGAGAATCCCTTCATGATAAGGTGGGCAATGTAGAAGGTCTTCCTAACTACTTTAGCTACATGGGTGTCGAATGACAGACTACTATCAACCTGGGTCCCCAGGTCCCTGATAACTTCTTCTGTGCTCAGTGGATTGCCACCTATTTGGTAGCTAGGGTAACCTTGTTTTTCGAAGGGTATGACTATGCATTTTTGGCATTTAACTTTAGGCCATGGCTCTGGCACCAGTTATCCGTTTCTGTGAGACCCTTCTGAAGGATATCTGTGTCAGATGTGTTTTCTACTATGGCACCCAGTTTGCAGTCATCTGCAAACTTTGTCAGCCATAACCCTCCTGTGTTTGCTTGTACTTCGGAAAAGTAGATGCCAAACAAGAGTGGGCCCAGGACTGAGCCCTGTGGTACACCACTTGTGACAGGCTTTGAGTCTGACATGGCGCCAGCAACTCTGACCCTGTGGGTTCTGTCACTCAGCCAGTTTGCAACCCATCTTGTGATGTATGGGTTAACATTTAAGCTGATGAGTTTTTCAATGATACCCGAGTGGGGTATTGTATCGAAGGCCTTCGCCAGATCGAGGTAGGCTGTATGGACTGCCTTTCCTCATCAATGGCTTTGGTGACTGTTTGAAAAAGTCAACCAAGTTTAGAAGGCATGATCTGCCTTTGACAAAGCCAAACTGGGATGGATCCAAAGTCTGCAAATTCCTATGTCTTTATTTATGAGGTCCATTATGATCCTCTCCATGGCTTTGCAGATAAGGCTTGTCAAGCTAATGGGCGGTAATTTCCAGGGTCGGTGGAGGCACCGCCTTTGTGAAGTGGGACCACAGTTGCAGTGCGCCACTCCCTGGTGCGTATCCAGAGCTAAGACTATGATTAAACAGCTGTCCTAGCTGTGGGTTTAATTCCTCGTTGAGTTCGTGGAGCACACAGCCGGGGACACCATCAGGTCCCATGGATGCTGTGTTTTTGCTTTGGAGAGAGCAGTTCTCACTTGGGCGTTGGAGATGTTTGGGGGCTGCAATCGCTTGGTATAGATATCTCTCCTTTGGGGGAGGGGGAGAAGTTTGCACTGAACCTGTCAGCCAGTATGTTGGCAATGTCTGTAGGATCAGTAATCTTCACATCATTTTGAACTAGTTCTGAGCATATCTGGGAGTTTCCTCCCAGGTTTCTAACATAGCTAAAGAAGGCCTTATGATTGTCTTTTGAGTCTTTAGCTATTTTTCTCTCAAAATTTGCTTTGGATGATTTTATGAGAGCTCTTAGTTTTTACTTATAGTGATCAAGGGTGTCTTACCTTTTAAGGATTTTGCTCTATCTTGTAGTAGCTTCCTCCTTTTGTTGTAGAGTTTGTTTATGGCTGGGGTCCACCAGACTGGACGCTTGCCTTTGGTACAAAGAGTCTTTGTTTTGCTTGGGATTGCCTTATCCATGCAGTCCTGCAGGTGCTGGTAGAAGGCATTTGTAAGTGATTCAGCGGCTTGAGTACTGTTTTCTGCCGGCTCGGGGCCTTAAAGGAGACCACACTAGTCTTTAGAAGTGTGAAGTCGGCTTTTGAGAAGTTCTTTACTGTGGTCTTTTTTATTTCAGGTGGGGGTGGGATGAGGACCTCCAGCGAGATTAGTTTGTGATCTGATCTCACCAGTGAGGGGTATACTTCCGGTGTTGAACATTGTGCTCCCATGTTCGTGATGATGAGATCAAGTATGTTTTCTCCTCTTGTGGGGATGGTGACTAGTTGTTCCATGGCATTTGAGTTTATGAATTCCAGGAAGTTTTGGGCTAGGGTGTTTGGGCTTGAGTAGTGTTCCCAGTCTATATTAGGGTAATTGAAGTCACCTAGTATGATGGTGTTTGGTGATACATTTATCCCTCTAGTGTTTTCAGGAAGGCCATGTGAGGTTCCTGAGTTTGTGAGGGTGGCCTGTAACATGCTACAATTTGTAGAGCAGTCTTGCCTATGGTTAATTGCACCTGGATGGTCTCCGATGCATCGTATGCTGCCACCAGTCTTGAGGTGTGCCTGTCCTTGATGCATATGGATACCCCCCCTCCTTTCTTGTTATTGTCCGGCTTTTGCGGGCGGAACGCATGATAAGAGGTAAAACCTGATAGTGCTGGGGTGCTCTCAGGAGCCTTGAACCAGGTTTCTGTCACTGCACAGACATCGACGTTCTCCATACTGAGAAGGGCCTCGAGTGCGTGCATTTTGAGATTTAGACTTCTGGCATTGAGCAGCATTACCCTTAGTTTTTTTCCTTTTTTGTGTTCTAGGGTGGTAGGTTTAGAATTTGAGCCTTGCCTAAAAAAGGCACTATGGGCGTGGCAGTGCCTTTGCCAACATCCGAATCCCAGGGTGACAGGTGCAAGCCATCCCTTTGAAGCAGCGTGGCTTGTCCAGCATGTCATCCCAGGCAGACAGACATTGGATCCCCTTTGAATGACACCAGAGTTTAAGCCAATTGTTAAAGCTGATCATCTTATCTCTGTATTGTGGCATCATTCTTGGTGAAGGTAGGATACTGCTCAAGGTCAAGGTCATACCTGCCTGGGCTACATAATCGGAGAGCTCCTCAATGTCTCTTTTCATGTAGTCCAAGGAGGTACGTCTCAGGTCGTTTACACCAGCGTGGACAATGACTGAGTCGTATTTGTACCTGCTGTTGAGAGACCTGAGTGCTTGCGTTATGTGGCGGATTCTAGCCCGACAGGCAGCTTACTGTGACCTTCTCCTTACTCAGTCTGGTGAGCGGGACGTCAGTGTGTCTGACTATGGAGTCACCAATGACTAGTGTGTCTGGCATTGTGTTTGGCCTTAAGGGCTGTGACTGTTTGACACTCTGACTGTGAGGTCTATGTGTTGCAGGTGTTGTGTTCTGAGGTGGTGGTTGTTTGGGTGTCTGCTTTGGTGGCCTCTGCTGTTTTGGTAGATTTTTGATCAGAGCCGCAGTATGTCTTTGTGTGTTTATGTGTATGATTTGAGGTTGTGATGGTACTATGTGAGACTGGGTCTATAGTGTGTGTGGTAACCTTCTCCTCCTGACTGGTCTTGCCAGTCCTATGTTGAGAGAGCTCAGCCTCCAGTTTGGCCGTATAGTTGCATCTCTCGCATGTATTTGTGTTTTGTGGGAGGAGGAGAGGGTTGTCTGTGTACATGAGGCAATTGTAACATTGCCTCAATATTCAGGTTCACCAGCTGAGCAGGAGAGGACACTAGCAACTGATCCTCGACATGCTAGAAGGACTAGACAAAAAATTTTAAAAGAGATTCGGGGACGTGGGTGACCGAGAAATGGGGTTTGCCTTTTTGGGGTGCTATCTATAAGAGTGCCGTATCAAGGTAATAAGTACTATAGGAGCAAGTGCTAGGTTTAACAGATAGAGAAAAGTCTACTTGGAGTCAAGTAGAGATGATCTTTTTAGGTATTAGAGAAAGTGCTAGTAACAGGGATGCTTAAAGGTAAGATTGAAAAGAATGCACTCTGCAGTGTGCACTAGAGAAGTTAGATATGAAAGTAGGTAACTTGAGTTTTACCTGTTTAAAAAGTTAAGGTTTAGTGGAGAGTTACTATTTTTAAAACAGTAAGATGGACTGAAAAGGGTGGTTACTTTTGTATTTTGGTGCTATGAAATACTGTAGGATGGCCAATAAATTTAAATAATTGAAGGGTGGGATTTCAAAAGTGATGGTTTTGTGATTACTCACATAAGCCAGTGAAAGTAGAGAGAAATTAGATATATGGTCAGATTAACATAAGAGGCGGGCAACTAGAAAGACAGTGGTATTTAACAAGACAACTTAAATGGGTGAGAGGGAGGGAAAAAATTCTGCCTGACTCAGAACAGAGAGAGCTGTGGTCTCTTTTGAAGTTTTAATATGCTGTTAGAACAGAATGCAAGCAAAACACAAGATAAAGAAAACAAACTACAGTATTCAAAATATAGAAAGGCAATACAGAAATACAAAAATAACAGCAAACTAACCTTTCCTTCACAGCAAAGTGTAGCAGAGTCTGGATGAGCCTTTCTATTACTTTTAATCAATACACTGCAGTGTTCTGCTACGTGCTACACTATAATATTTATTTACAAGTACTAGGTGGGGTTACTAACCTGCATGGTGGAGCAGCCGCACCAGCCTGCAGTCATGTGCCCTGCAATTCGCAGAGCGGACACCTGCAGCTATAATACAAAACAAGTAATATTGGAATACACATCTCCATGGTATCAGCTAGTTGAATTCCTTACATACATAAGTAAAATGTAACTTACTCAGTAGTGGGGCTTTGGGCATATCCCGGGCCTCCTGGATCCATTGGGTCAACTGGTCTTCTTTACGTCGCTTCAGGTCCGCATGGTGGTGACGGACCTGCTCACCAGTACGTGGAATCCCAGTAGCACTAGTGAGATCGTGAGCCAACTGGTCCCATGCCTCTGCCCTGTATGCTCCCCATGAGACCTGGCCCTGCATGAGTTGGGCCTCATGATGGCGAACTAGGAGCCAGACCATGTATCTGGACTCTTCAACGCCCCACCGCTGTGCTCGAAAGCAACGTCCCTCCCCTACTCCACTCATTCTGCCTGCAGGTCTATTCTACAATCGTTTCTGCTGTGTATTCCCGCCTATGGGACTTATATATGCCGATTTTCCTGCACATTTCTATGATTGGCCGTTTTGGAAATGTATCTACTTCACAGAAACTGCTTTATCATGCTCCATTTTGGATTACATCCTATATATATGCTATTTCTGCATTTCTAAGTACTGCTGTCATGGCTTAGTGGTTTAGTACCTTGACTCTAGTGCATGGTATCCTGGGTTTGAATCTGACCACTGATTTTTAATTTTTATGACTGTCTAGAAATGAGTTCAGGACCTGTCAATCAAACATGCCAAAGGCACTTTTAAGCACTTAAAACCAGGTCTGCGCTCATTTGCGTGGAGCCAACGCATGCGCACCGGTGGTTAGCTTGTTGGCGCGGCACGCACCTCCGCGCAAACGGTGTGCGCTGGGTTAAACCTTAAGTGGCTAGTATCACGCATGTTAAGCTAAGCACAGCTAGTTGCACACAGTTTGAGCCTGTTAAACCCGTGCTTAGCTACGGGCAAGCAATTTGCAGCCTTTCAAACACTACTCAGCTACGGGCACTCTGTCTCACAGCAGCTTAGCTATCAGTACATTTCTAAATATTTTTATTATTGTATTACTTGAAAATATATGCTCCATTTCATTCCATTTTACAAAAGGAAATACTTTTACATTTGTACAATACTGTCAGGGCCTTTTTAGTGCTTATTTACAAAAAAAAAAGGTTGTTGTGTGGGCTCGAACCTTGCCTGCCTGCTCTTAAGCCGACAACTCTACCGCTATGCTATTACTTCTTGGCTTAGTTTGCATATTTAGTTCTTATATCCTTTTCCCCACTGATTGCTAACTGCAGTTGCGCTAGTAGCACACCCGCGCACACGGCGCACAGTAGCAAACATTTACGGGTTTTAAAAAACAGTTTTCATTTTCATTTTATAATGTTCACTGTTCACTTTTACATTGCTGGTCTGTGGGGCATGTGTTGTGTAGTGTGTTTATTCACATTTCCATGGCCTCTCTCGTGGCTGTTTACTTTCTGCCATTCTAGACTTCCGGGCGTGTCTGCTTGCAGGCTTAGCCTACGGACCGCTTCTACTGTCTTACACGGACCGTGTAAGAGTTACAGTGTGATTCAGCATGCCTCATGCACCTCATGCATATGCATGACATGCTGACATCACACTGTTTAACTGCAGCCTCCGTGTAAGAGTTATAACTCTTACACGGAGGCTTCCTGAATTTGGCCCAATATCTTACTAAATCTTTATCAAATGTAAAAGATAAAGATATATTTTTCCTTTTTGCAACATTTCTCCCTTTGCACTGTAGCATCCAAACTGAACTTCACTGCTGCCTTGGATAATTACTTGCTTGTCTTCATATTATCTGATATGATTTCCTAGGTTATTTACTCTTTTGCTGTTACTTCTGCTTCCTCTCTAAATGTGTACTTACGTCCTATGGTTCTACTTACCACATGCATTATTTACTTTTCGGTAATAAACTTAACCTCTCATTTTAAATAATTCATGTGCATTTGCCGAGTACCTTTCATCTTGTTTACAACTTCCTTAGCAACAGTCCACCACTTAGCACTGGCCTGTTATCATCAGCAAAAAAATTTACTTGTTGCTCAGACCATATGTGCAAATA
>NC_056744.1:1558887223-1558906110 GCF_019279795.1 Protopterus annectens
CCTGCCCTGTAGGATCTCATTTCTTTGATCAGGGGATCCCAGCCTCACTCAGACAGGGCCTCTCAACCCCCTCCAGATAAGAGGCCTAGAACTGAACCCCCGGAACCTGTTTCTACAGACTATTCCTCGGATGACTCAGATATTTCCGACCCTCAGGAAGGCCCATATTCTCCTTATGAGGATTCTGATGCAGAAGACTCCATTCCTTCTGCTTCTCCTCCTGAAGAATTTTCTTTTGGGGAAACCTTACATGCTATGAGGGAACATTTCCAATGGCAGGGCCAGGATTTTTCAGATTCAAGGAAAAGGCTAAGGACTTTTTTACATTTACCACAACATAGGCCTTTAGCCATTCCTCCAATACTAACAGTTGTTTCCAGACACCTCCAGAGCACAGAGAGGCAGAAATAGATGCCCAAGAGGCAGAGGTCAATCCAGGGGTGCCTACAGGGGACGGCAGTGGCAGCCTAACAACCAGAGAAGTACTGCCACAGATTCAGCTACAACCACTTCCACAGGACAGACACAATGACTTGGCTCTGATTCCGCCTACCAGGGAACAACTGGAAGCACCCTTGGGCGGAAAACTAGCCTTATTTTCAGTAAACTGGCATTACATTACAGGAGACAAATGGAATTTACAAACAATAGACAAAGGCTACAGGTTTCACTTCCACACTTTACCAAAAAAGAGAGGAATGCCAAACCTACCACCAAGCCAAAAAACAAACGCTCTAAGACAAATCAACAACCTACTAAGGATGAGAGCTATAGAAAAGGTACCGCCTATGGAACAAGGCCAAGGATTTTACTCCAGACTTTTCCTTGTACCAAGAAAAGAAAATCAATGGAGACCTATTCTCGACCTGTCCGCTCTGAACACATACCTCATTGTCCCAAAATTCAAAATGCTGACCCTACAGCAACTTCTTCCCATGCTGGGCAAGGAGTCTTGGCTGGTGACTCTAGATCTCAAGGAGGCATACCTGCACGTCCCTATACGACCAGATTGCAGAAGACACCTCAGATTTCTTGCAGGATCAGAGCATTATCAATTCTCAGCATTGCCCTTTGGCTTATCTACTGCGCCCAGAGTATTCACGAAATGCCTGGCATCAGTAATTGCTCATTGCAGGCTTTAGGGAATTCAAATTTACCCATACCTGGACGACTGCCTAATACAAGCGGGCAACAAGACAAAATTAACAAAAGATTTGGAAAAGGTCATACAACTGCTGCAAGCCTTGGGATACACAGTCAACATGCAAAAGTCAAGACTAGTACCATCCCAAAGGATAACATTCTTGGGTGCAGAACTGGATACATCAACACAGATGGCCTATCTCACAGAAGAAAAACAAAAGCAACTACCAGTCTATTTCATGACACTAACAACCCAGACTCAGCTGACTGCAAGGAAAGTCCTGCAAGCCCTGGGTTACATGGCATCCTGCATAATATTGATTTCGCATGCCAGACTGCATATGAGAAAGTTGCAATGGTACCTAAGGAATGTATGGTCTCAACACAAGCACAGTCTAGAAGCCCAGATTCCAATTATTCCATGCCTGAAGCAAGAATTCCTGTGGTGGGCTCAGGCCTGTCAGTTGAACAGAGGTTTGCCTTTCCACAAGCCTCATCCAAGCCAGACCATCACCACGGACGCCTCAGACCTAGGCTGGGGGGCACACATGGTGGACAAGTGTATACAAGGCCTATGGACCCAAGACCAGCTGAATCTACATATAAATCAAAAGGAGATGCTGGCAGTGAAACATGCAATCCAGGCATTCGGACCATTCCTTCACCAAGGCCACCTGCTGATAAGGACGGACAATATCACAGTCATGTGGTACATCAACAAACAGGGAGGTACACACTCATATCCTCTATGCCGGATGGCAATGGACCTGTGGAATGTGGCCCTGCATCTCAACATTCAACTCCAGGCCAGATTTGTACCAGGAAAAGGAAATTCACTAGCAGACACCTTAAGCAGAACTACCACGGATGCTCACGAATGGATGCTGCATCCAGATATCTTCAAAACCATAACAAAGAAATGGGGACTACCAGAGATAGACCTGTTCGCCTCCCCACACAACCACCAATTGAAGAAATTCTGCACAAGAGCATACCACCCACTTGCTTGGAGGGTGGACTCCCTTTCCTTCAGCTGGAAAACCTGACAGCATATGCATTCCCACCTCTTCCTTTGATGTACAAAGTCCTACTGAAGATCAAAGAGGATCAGCCAAGGGTAATCCTGATAGCTCCAGACTGGCCGAGGCAACATTGGTACCCGCTACTGAGAAGCATGTCTCGGACACCGCATGGCCTCTACCTCTGTGTCCCTTACTTCTAACACAGAACAACTACAAGATCCTACATCCAAACTTAAAAACACTGCAGCTAGCTGCTTGGAATATTGCATAAAACAAAATAACCCACATTTATCTCAGAGGGTTAAGGACATTATCCTGGAGGCTCGCAGACCCTCCACAAGGAAGACTTATTCAGCCAAATGGAAAAGATACCTCATTTGGAGTGCAGCAAAAGGAGAAAATGTCTCATTGGCAAACATAGCAAACATCCTGGAATACTTAGCAGAATTGTTCCACAATGGCCTGTCCTACTCCTCCATTAAGATTCATGCATCAGCAATTTCAGCAGAGTACAACATGGATCCTCCTGTCTTCTCTCATCCTCTTCTCAGGCATTTCCTGAGAGGAATCAAAAATGTAAAGCCTCCAAGGAAACCACCTTTGCCTACATGGGATCTCAACTTTGTGCTGGAAAAGTTAACACTCCCCCCTTTTGAACCAGCAGCAACAGCAGACTTAACAGTTCTTATCTTGGAAAACTGCTTTCCTGCTTGCAATCACTTCAGCAAGAAGGGTATCTGAGTTACAGGCATTAATGGCAGTACAGCCCTTCCTTATCTTCCATCAGGATAGTGTGTCTCTGAGTATCATTGAACCAAGCGATTCATTTACCTACATTCTTCCCCAACCCACAGAACAGGGGGGAAAGACTACTACATACCTTGGATGTGCACAGACATTTACGCTACTACCTGGACAGAACTAAGACCAACAGAAAAACTGACCAGCTTCTAGTAGCATATGCAACAGGAATACAAGGAAAAGCAATTTCAAAACAGACAATCTCAAAATGGATAGGAAATTGCATTAGATTTTGCTACTCTTTTCATGGAAAGACAACTCCAGAAAATATCAGGCCTCACTCCACAAGAGCTACAGCCACCACTACAGCTTTCCTACGAGGAGTGGCTACCAAAAACATTTTAGAAGCTGCTACTTGGAGCTCCGTGCATACATTTGCCAAGCATTATAATCTTCCTTTATACTCCAGATCCCGAGCAGGCTTTGCAACTGCTGTTTTGCAAGGGATCTTAACTACACCATCTTTATCTTAGTGCCTCCTCCTCCAGTTTGGCTATGGTATTCTACCCATATGTTAGGACTGCAGATGCATCCTTGAAGGACATAGTACAGTTTTGTACCTACCATAAATGTAGATGTCCGATAGGTATGCATCTACAGTCAGGATTACCCATCCTCCTTCCCCTCTGTGGTATTCTTAGGGTACTTACCCCTCTTTTAGCTAGCTGGGGGAATCCATTATGGTGTATTTGTTGTATATATATATATATATATATATATATATATATATTTTTTTTTTTTTTTTTTGCTCTCTACTGTTTGGAATTATTTGCATTTATCCAAATTTAGCCTTCCTAGAGGGCACCTGGCATCTGGGGCAAGAAACACTGAGGAAAATGGCGTCGGCTGGTGCCTTTATATCCCAGCAGCTATGACGTCGGGTGAAGTGTGTCATCAGCAAGCCAGACCCAGACTTTGGAACTGCTGATCAAGGGCTGCCTGAGGCAGGACAACCCATATGTTAGGACTGCAGATGCATACCTATCGGACATCTACATTTATGGTAGGTACAAAACTGTACTTTCTGACCACCCGCTAATAGGCCTTTGTACCCCTGGTAAACTCAAAAACTGCCGGATTAGAAAACAGTTTGTTGACCAATATGACCACAGGCAATGCCAATGAGAAAGCACAAATGACTGTTAAACAGAGATGCTGCATTCACAGTATGTTACATGTATGTCTGCATTTTCCCTTGTGCGATGTTAAGAAAGGCACAGCACAAATGCAAGAACATCTACTCATCTACTTTTCTCCACTAACTGAACAGTCTTTGGAAGCTTAGTATATTGTTATCGCACTTATATTTTTAAGAAGCATTGTAGTGTTCTTAGTCAAGCCGATTTTCTCCCACTGTATTTCTCAGTGTTGCACAGGAACTGCTACATCACCTTGACTCCTGTCTTTCATACACTTCAGACACATCTTGTCTGCTCTTTGTATTGTGCCTTTAGTCTTCCCTTACAATTCATGTCAGTTGTTTTCCCAACGTATCACTGCTTAACATATTTACACATGTAATGTATGAATGCTACAATCAAGCCCCCCTAAGGTTAATAAACTGATTGAAATGTAGAGTGTTTGGTTTCCTTGTGTCAGTGTTTCACTCTGTCTCTTTGCTTGGTAGTTTAACCATACTCTGCCCCACCTGTACTCGGTGCTGGATTATGTGTCTAGTGAGTCTGGAAGTGTAAGTTATAAGTGGTCTCTTTAGTGTTTCAGTAGCACATTTATTTATTTATTTATTTATTTATTTATTTCCAGTTTGATTACCGGGGAAGTCCACTGGGCCAGAACGTACCCATTTTCAGTGGAGGCCCGGGGAGAAAAGCTCCAAAAGCAAAGCAAATACAATCTAAGTTACATAGTGTAAAAGATAGTAATAAAATGTATACATTTGGAATAACATTACATTGAATACAGTTAGTAAAAAAGCAAATACACGCAGTATACTTCAAAAAACATGATTTCAAACATCAGGCCTATTTTATACATGTGAGCCTGGAGCAAGCTCAATCACTGCCATTATTTGTTTACTTATTTACAATTTTTTATCGAGAAAAAACGACTAGGAAATAAAAACTCTTTTCAGTGGATACCCATGAAGAAAAGCCTCCATGGTTACATATATCAAGTTATTATGAAAATGTGCAGGGATGGTGTTAGCATTTTGGGGGCCCCCCAGCAAATGTTAACTTGGGGTCTCCCTGGGCAGTTCCAGTATTACGTATTTCCCTGTCACTACCACCCCTCCTAAGCAACCTCTAAGGTCATGCTGCAGAGTTTTAGGAGTAGAACACACAGGTTGACCGGTAGCTACAATGCCCTTATATTCCAATAGGCATGTGTACCACAGTATGTTGGCCTATCTCACAAATGAACACTCACAGTTACTGGCATTTAGTTGCAACAATGATTATGATACAATTCTGTGTACAGAGCTCATACCTCTCAATCTCATAGAGCAAGAAATCCGGACAAAACCATAAATAATGGGGGAGGAGCAAAGGACCAAAAATAAGGATACTTTTTAAATATTGCTGTTACAAACTTAGAAAGCTGATATAATAACAGGTTTTCCATTGGAATGAATTGTCTGAAGGGTATAAAGTCTGAAACTCAAATGTCTGTCATAAGTTTCTGACTTTAACCTTCAATGATTTCCCAGTAATGTGCCAGAAAACCAGATCAAAAATATCAGGCACAAATCTGGACATTCTATGAAAATCTGTAAGTTGAGAGGTATGACAGGGCTGGATTTGGGTAAAATGGCACCATAGGCACTGTCTACTGTTTCATGCCCTCCCCTACTCAAACATTCATCAGTGCTCCCCCCACCCCCATTGTGGACTTCCCACACCATGCACATTACTTTTTTTTAATCTTTTCTCACATTTTGCTGTACTCTTCAGCTTTTTCAAGACGTCTTGACATTCTCTCTTGAGTGCATTTTAAAGTTTCTGTTTCTCTTTTACACAACCTTTTTATCCAGTGATGGCTTGAACAGAAATTGTGATTAAGGAAAGAAATTCATTGTGGTTGTTCAGCTTTAGTTTTCCCTTCATCCTTTCAACACACCTTTCCTGTCCAAACCAGCACAGTAATAACCACTTAGGAAATTGCTATATTAAATCAGGACCCCCAGAAGCCATGAATGCTGTAGAATGCATTTTACAGCATTTCCCAACCTTTTAATCCAATGGTAGCCTGAACTAAAATCAAGAGTAAAAAATGAATTTCAGTTTTCTTTCTTTCTTTATTTATTCTTTCATTCTTTCAAGGAAGATAGAAGTTGTACCGAAAGCTTAATTTTTACAGCTAACAAAATAATGGCTCATAATAAACTAACAAGACAATTGTTGTGAGGACACTAAGTCCTATCTGGGAATACTTCCTGCTTCCGTAACCCCCCCCCCAAAAGACAACAACTGGCTATGTATCCTCTGGTGTTAGACTGGGATGAAAGCAGAGTTTTAAATGACCAAAGTCCTGTATTTTAAGTGAACTGCTGTCGTACCTACTCATAGCATGCCTCCTACTCCTCACCTCAAACCCCAAAAAACAGCCATCTGTATACATGCCTGATGTGTGATTGTGAGGAAAGTAAAAAAATGCAGTACACTGCCCCCAGACAAGCTATAGTAACCTTCTTTGTACACCTCTTACCTCTGTGAGAAAAGTACAGGAAACAATGACCACACAGTCCCCAGTCCACATGCAAATTATAATGACCTCCTGTATGCACATTGAAGGCTTGACTGTGATGAAAATTAAATAAAACACTGTTATCAGCAGTATCTTTGAATTTTTAAAGTGATATAAGAGTTGTTATTACCACCTGGTATATTAAGTGAGCTAGACTGCTGCTGTACTAACTGGTTTACTATCAAAATTGCAGAATTCGAAACCACAATCGTTGATATCCTCGACACATTTTATCGCCTCATCCATATTAATAAGGTCAGATGATCAACGCATACCTTCAACAGTCCATTGTCGATTTTAAGGTTGACCTTTGCCATTTACAAACATGCTGCATTTCTCTGCCCTACGGACGATCTTCTATACTGCCATTCACTTGACTGTTGACATACCAACTGTCGCTCCTACCATCTTCGAACAGGAGCAGGATATTCAACTGACTTTCAAGATTTTGATTGTAAACTGTACTAGCTTTTGTTAGTTTGACAGACATGTTGCAAAATATTAAACTAAGATAACTTGTTATGGTTGGGTTCCCCCAGGACTAGGGTCCCCCAGCAACTGCAGAGTTTGCTGGTGCCTAAAGCCAGATATGAAAATATGCAAATATCTATTAAAACAAAAGTATTTATAACTTTGTAAGAGAGAGACATCTCAAGAATTTAAACAATGAATTAAATGCACTGTGCAGTACACACACATTAAGGTGAGTCTTTTGTATCAATTTAATAGACTGTTTTGTTGGCTGCACTGTATAGTACAGATACTTTAAAGGAATTTTTTACATGAAAAAGTAAACTAACAGCAGACTGGGAGGTGGGATGTCACTAGTTTGCACACACACACACACACACACACACACACACACACACACACACACACACACACACACACACACACACACACACCTGCGTATAATCAATTTATCTGTTATACACACACTCATGTGTACATACATGTGTGGGTGTGACATAGTATACGTAAGCAATAGTGCCTGACAGGATGTGTCTTAATGTGTAATCAGCTCCCACCCCGGGGTGTTGTGAGGCTCAAAGCCGCAGGTGGAGGGCCTCTGCACCCCTGGGAAGGGCATTAATTACATATTAACACACACCCTGGAGGGCATTATTGCACTTAGAGACTAGGGTATCTGTAAAATTGTTATGTTTTACTTTTTTTTTAAGCACTATATATTTTTTTTTGTATATTTTTTGATGTAAAATAGTTCCTCCGTCTAATGTTTCAAATTTTCTGTAGTATACCTTAATGGTGTTGGAGGAAGCATTTTACATCAAAAATTTATAAGAAAGTAATATAGTACTTAAAAAAAGAAATAAGTAAAACAGAACACTTTTACAGACAGCCCATTCTCTCTCTCTCATACACAGTCACTTCTGCTTTTATACATGCACTCACACATGATCGTTCTCAGTGTCTCTCGATCTCTCTCTCACACACACACACACACACACACACACACACACACACACACACACACACACACACACTGCTGCTTTCATACACACATTCACTCACACAAGGTCGCTCTTAATCTCTCTTGGTTTCTCCCTCTCACACACACAGAGTCACTCCTGCTTTCATACATGCATTCACTCACACATGAACACTCTCAGTCGCTCTCTCTCTCTTTCACTGTCTCACACACACACACACACACACACACACACACACACACACACACACACACACTCACACACACCACACAGTCTCCTCTGCTTTCATACATGCATTCTCACACACACAAACAGAAAAATAAACACACACATACACATACATGCACACACATACACTGTATTTTTGTTTTTGTTCTTTACACTCACCAAACAGCAAAAGTGCTGCTTAGCGAGTGTAAAAGTAATGTTGGCCATTAGTTTTTTAGCAGTCTGAGCTCCACGGCAGCTTGATTTGCTGCCGTGAAGTGGTGGACTTGCTTTTCACTGGGCATTACTTGTACATTAATACCCTGCTGGAGAACATTTTTTCTCCAATCAGGGTGTTGATGTACAGTTTGTCTATTCTCTAAAGATAGTTAATGTACTTCTAATTTCCTTTTTCTAGTGTTTTTAATGAAAGGGCACATAATGCATGCTAAAGTAAATTCAGTAGGTGTGTGCGTGAATTGGTGTGCCTTCTTTGAAGGTTGGGTGTCGGGCTGGCAACTCGGCACTGTAAAAATCCACTGCCAATCATTAGCGGACCAGGGTTCCGCTGTGGCGACCCACTAACCGGGAAAAGCCGAAAGAGATCATAGTTGCAATCAGTTGTTATATTTCCTTTGTAGACTAGAAAATGCTCATGCACTGCACCTGTGTTTGGATTGGCTCAAAAGGCAGTGGACAATGTTTCTTCCTATGGATTTGTATACAAGATATGCATCCTCTTCTGGAAGGGTGTCACAAGAAAGGATAAAAGACCTTCTTAAGACATTATCAGTGCACCTAGTCAACAGGGTTGCCACCTGTCTCACTTTCTGCAGAACAGTACTGATTTGGGCAGTTCTGTCCTGTGCACTGAGGCTGTGAAAATGTTGAGATGATACTTTACAAGAATTATAAGAAAAAAATATTTTCTGACTTTTCTCTTCTTCTTCTTTCGGCTTTTCCTGGTTAGGGGTCGCCCCATATATATATATATATATATATATATATATATATGCATTCAGATGCATTTGTCATAACTTTAGTGACCACTGCATGCTGCTTATATTCATGTCCATTTATTTTATCCATGGCATGAAATTGATTTTACCTGTGTTGCCTATTGGCAGGTTTACCTTGCATTAGTGTGTAAAACACTACATTTCCTTGCTGTCTGTATGAAAACTGTAGTGATTTTGTTGGACATGGCAGTGAGATCCTTGTTTGTTGACTCATTCTATCCCCAAAGCTAATGTACTTGTTTCTCAGCCGCACCTTAAACTGTTTTCTAGGATCCTGCTTCCCATACAAAGCAAGTAAAGGTCACCAGGTTAGTACTCGTTTATTATGTTCACTGGACACTGGGCATACAACAGTTATAAGTGAAACCATATTATTAACTGATGTACTTCTTCTTTTGTCAGTCACTACATTAGGGATGTATCTGGATTCACCATTTCCATACACCTGTGGCACTTCTGACAAAGATCACTGTGTTTCACTTAGGGAAGACACTGGCATAATATAATAAGTTGTTTAAGCACTGTATGTATAATTCCTAGCCAAGTTATTAACTCTTATGTGGACACGTGTGTTGAAGACTAGGTGTTCCTGTCCTTTGAAAAGTATAGAGCCTGCTTTTCTGAATTAAAATCACATGTGAAAACAGTGTCATTCCATGCAGTGTGTTACTTGTGGTGATTTTACAAGGAGGATCTGAAGCCCTTGGTTTGTGTCCAGAGTTATAACAAAGTGGAGTGTATGCTTTCTAAATGTTATGTAACCTTGTAAAGTATTACAAACAATGCTAATTATTTTAGGCTGTTCACAGCCATAATGTGTAGCCTTATAAATGGACCATGTACAATATTTGTAGTTCACTATTATAGTAATGGTGCTATTTTAACCATGAAATGCACTACAGTCATATGACAAACAAAAGGCTTCTGTGGTAGAAAACAATGACAAAGGTAGACATACATAGGGGATGTTTTTACCCTGTCCATGTCACAAATTCAGCACAATTTGCCTGTACAGAATCAGTTCTGTGTTTCATTATGCGTAACTGACCTGGTGGCTAGGTGCCAAGGGTGTGCAGTATTCATTTTACCTTGTTAAATGAGTGCAGACTGTTTCCTACAAGTTTTTCTTTCTTCTGTTTTCTGTATAGGCCCTGTGCCATACCACATGTTGTCCTCAGTGCAGTTATTACCAATGCAGTCACAGTCGCTGTTTAGGAAGTTAACCCTTGTGCCGCTTCACACGTAGTTCTCTGCTTCTGGTAATAATTTATGCATAGCAATATTTATTCCTTGGTACACTGTCATGCCAAACAGAATTTCATACAAGTTTTAGTTCCATCTGGCTTGCCAGGGGAGCATGAGCTATTTTCATGCTATGGTAATAGGAGTATCTACTGCTCTAGAAATGTCTGTTGCTGGAGGTCTACTGCTCTAGAAACGTCTGTTGTTGGAGGATCATCAGCTTCACTGTGTTGAGGTGGGACATGTTTAATTGTGACAGTGTGCTTGTGATGTCTTAATTCAATCACTGTAGCAGCAGAATCAAGTACAATCTCAGAAAGCAGACTGACTATATGCCTCCCTCATGTGTTTGCCCCTCCCCATCTTGCCAATCCTGTAAATCTATCATAGAGTCTAGGTCCTCACGTTCCTCTGTGGCATCAGAAAACTTCAGACACTTTAATACTGAGAATGATTCTAAAAGGTTAGAATTGGCAATGGGATTCCCTTCCTCCTTTCCAGGGGATTCCTCTATAGCTACCCAATCAAACATATGTTTCCTCTTATTTTAGATCAGATGCTGTTTCAGGTGGGTTATAGAACTTGTTCCCTCAATTCTAAGAGGGAAAATATTTTATTCAAAAGTCTTTCTGATACCAAAGAAAGAAGGAATTTGGAGACTTGTACTAGACTTGTTTTTCTAAATTTTCACAACAGCATTCCAAGATTCAGAATGCCCTCTGTACTATTATTATTTATTGACATTTGTTGACCGGGAAAGTCTACTAGGCCAATGACCCATTTTCAGTGGAGGCCCGGGAGAAAAGCTCCAAACCATCACAGAATTTTTTACATAACATCAGCTTAACTTTGAAAGTCAAGAAAGTTTTTACACAATACACATTGAAGTAGATATACAAGACAAATACATATTGTAGAGGTATACAATACAAGAAAATAAACACAGTGTGTTAGACTTTTAGTAATTCTGTTTGTATGTTCTCTTAAGTAAGAATACTGTTTAATCAATTCTGTTTATTCAGCCACAGAAATAAAGCAAGCAAGACAGACTGGATGCGAAGACAGATAGTGTAAAGTGCAACTATATTAAGTTAGTAAAAGTATTTGTAGTGTATAGAGGCCAAAACATTTAAGGTGGTTTAATTATATGACTACAAGAACAGACAAGGTTATTGAGATAGTGTTCTTTTAGTGCAAATTTAAATGTTTTTGAAAGGGTCAAGTTGAGTAATAGAGAGAGGGAGCGCATTCCAAAGTTTTGGCAATGGCATGGGAAAAATGTTTATCACATTCCAATTCTGAAATATTTCAGATTTTTTTTTCTAGGTCTGGTTTACATTTTCACTTTTCTGGCTTGCCCTTTCATTTGCCAACAGCTCTAAGAGTGTTAAAAAAGTGTCCGGCTCCTGTAGTAGCCCATTGCAGGTTGCAGGGCATTCACATTTTACCGTATTTATACAACTGCCTTATTTATGCAGATTCTTTCACAAAATGGGAAGCCTGAATAAAACTGCCATGATTGAGTCTGCAGATCAAGTGTCATTGACTGGTCTGCTCTGAGTTTTACAAATGTTGTTCCCACTAATGTACTACACATTCTCTAAAAAAAAAGTTTGCAAAAGTGTCAACAAATTCCTGAGATAAAAAGACTTTTTACAAAGAGCACTTTTGTTAGTTGCAGTTCCTGACCAAATTGTGCCTCCCATCTCCCCTCCTTCAATGAGCCAGAACCTCACATTCCCAGCTTGGTTAGGTTCAGCTACTTAGTCAACTTTGCATGACAATAGACATCAAACAAGTCACAGCCTGGTGTGCCGCTAAAACTCTTCCTCCATATGTTTCCTTACTCCTGACTTTTGACTAACACTTTCTCAGGAATTAGGAGTTGAAAAAACAAAAGAAGAAGAAAATACAACCATCCCTCTCAAGTGTGCTTCATTATGAGGAACGCACCTCATTTGGGGTCTTAAAACGTTCATGTTCTTCGAAGTTCTACCTTGAAATGGTCTGTCACACATTCAGTGTTAGGAAGTTTTAACTGATATTTATGGTAAATAGAAATTGAATCATATTAATTCATTAAAAGATCTTTTTTAAAAGTCAAATCAGCATATTTTAACCATCCTATGACCTTCCTAATTGAAGTTGTTAGTAAGCCGTTAGTATGTGTTCCACATTTTGTCCATTTGTTCCACATTATGAAGGCTGTATTTATACAACTGCCTTATTTATGCAGATTCTTTCACAAAATGGGAAGCCTGAATAAAACTGTCAAGTTTGAGTCTGCAGATCATGTCATCGACTGGTCTGCTTTGAGTTTTACAAATGTTGTTCCCACTAATGTACTATGAATACAAGGTTGAGAGCTATAATTATAACTATCACTCCACAGTTTAGGCCACTATATCAATTTCTTAAAATATGCACAGTAATGTATTTACTTTGGATTTCTTTCTGGCTGTTCACATTCATTTGTTTATCTATCTGTCTGTCTATCTGTCTATCTGACATTTGTTAACCAGGTTGGACAACTGAGCTAAAGCCCTTTTTCAGTAGAGACCCAAGGAGAAAAGCTCCAAACAGAAAAAGCAGAAAGAATTCACAGTATGTAAAATAAACAATAAACAACATACAGTAGGAGTAAAAGATAGAAGAAAAACAAAGTATCTACAAATTAGAGGCATGAAAAAACATGAAATATTTTACATGCAATATATTAGCAAATGAGAATGTAATTTTATACAAAATAATTGGGTAAGGTGTTTAAGACAGAAGCATAGTAAAGTTGTTTGTATGAAGAAAAAGTAGGGGTGAAAACATCTGAAACTTTAGTGAGAAAAAGATGATGGTAGAGAAGTAAGGGATGGAGAAAAATGAAAGAAAATACATGTAAAGGAGGAGGTAAGGGTGTATGTGGGGTCCTGACAAGCGCATAGCCAAGATTTGGATAGGGACATTTTTAGTTTTTTTTAAACACATTTGACAAAAGGTAATGGGTTGCCAGTTATGTCACAGATAGCCATGACCCCCCACGGGTGTCCTAATTGTGCTACCTGTTTAGATAGATATCACTTCAGGAAATAAGTATTGTCAGACTAGGTCATGTGCAAGGGAAAACATGTATTTTTCTCAGATTCTGATTTAAAATACAAATACAGCATCATTCCACCTGAGAAATGTGTGGATATGTACTTAGACCATCATTCACCATATGAACAAGTCATACACATTAGCAACCATGACAAAATGGCCAGTTCTGTAGAAATCAATGATACATAGCTACTATTACAAAAGCAACTTATGTTTGGTCAGTATATGTTCATATCAATACACATTCACTACAATGATTCCAATGTACCAGCTGGCCATCACTTACACAGCAATAGGTCAGTCTGTAATTGCATAATGGCTGTCCATTACACTGTGATGAAGAGATATGTATTCATACAAAAAACATGTACAAGTGAGTCCTGGTGCTTTGCCCACTTTTCTAAAGACCACTGATATGTCAGTAGGGGAGAAAGACAACCAACAATCTCAGATTAGTGTCATCCTACCGACTACTGGAAGCTAACTACACGGAAACAAGTCCCCTGCTAGCAGTGTGTCAAAGAGGGCTCATTTAGAATGAGCTTGTTAGCTCTCTGTTACACCTTATACACCATGCATATATGCATGAGCTAGTGTATACACATGGGGTCTATATCATATGCGAATGCTCATAATATCAAATGTACCAGACCTCAAACTTCCTATTGTGGGGGGCTGCTCCCCCCCACCCCCCGCTAAATATATATTCCAACTCCGAGATTGCACTACAGTGAGGAAAGGGCAAATATCCCATTCTTCACTGTGCCGCAGTTTCAGAAAAAGCACTTCGAGCTCCGGTACGTTCGATATTATGAGCATTCGCAATTTGTGCGATTCGCTGATATGATATAGACCCTATACACACACACACACACACACACACACACACACACACACACACACACACACACACACACACACACACTGTCCTTTTCTCTTTTCTACAACACAATGATACAAGGACAATGCTGCTGGAGCAACCAATATTTTATTATTGCTCTTTCCATGGCTACAAGAAATATATGCTGACACACATTGGCCATCACCTGCCCAACACTTTCATCATTTTACAGTTGAGAAGTCATTAACTGTTTTTTCTGTAATTAGCAACTGGTCTAGATGAAGATAACTGCAGGCTTACCTCCTTCCCTTCCAATACTGCACCTGCAGAAGGGTAACAGTATGGGAAGAAATTATCTCACACATATGCATTTCAAGCACAGTTACATTTGTATAATGGAGTGACACAGGCATTGGATGCACCCTATTGTCGGGAGATGTGCTCATATCTACCCAGAAAGTCTTTGGTTTTGACTTATGTTGTCTTGTAGTTTGGTATAAAAGGATCTTTTTTCCCAGTCTTATGATATATTTAACTTGACATTTTAGTTGTCTGAGTTGTTTCAAGTTGGAGGGTGTTTTACTTTTAGGTAGCTTTTCTAAACTTTGTCTCTTTCTTTCATCAGCAGTTTTGTGTTGTGGAAAGCTGAGGAACAGGGCTGTTTTTCACTCTTTTTGTTCAGATTGGAGCTAGTCCGTTGAGTATGTTTCAGAAGGTGCCACTGAATTCAGGCACTGCATCATCCAAGGGAAGATTTTTGAGTAAATTTCAGTTGTAGTGCTGCTGTGTATTGATAAAGGTTTCAGTATGAAAACTAGTTAGGTTTCTAACCTCATTATACTGGGGTTTAAACAGTATATGGGTTTGATGTCTAATTACATAGGTGGAAAGTGATAACTTAGAGTTAGGTAATATCCCACAGGATGCCTGGAGGAATACACAAACCTGCTAGGGTTATTGATTTGTGGGACTTGGGCTTGAGGGATGTTATTAGTAATTTAGCATCAGCATCATAACATTGGGGTATGTTGGTATAATGGGGATAATTCAAGTGTAATTTATAAATTAGGGCAATTTACTATAACAAGCCAAAACATACACTATAAAAATCAAATTAAAGCTAAATATAACTAATTAAACATCTCACTTGTTATATGGAACTACAGCCACCTTTACATAGAGGTAAACAAAACAAAATGGCTCCTTAATCAGATATATGTGGCTTTTTCCAGATTTCTTGCTCTAACAGGTTGAGTGATATGATACACACACACACACACACACACACACACACACACACACACACACACATATATGTATGTGTATATATAGTGCTTTTTTTGTAAACAAAAAGGTGGCCATAAGCCATATGTTGCATTCAGGTCAATCCCCTCACACACTCGCCCCCCCCACCACCACACAGCCATTCCAAAGTCCCATTATTTGGCTATTTCTCCCCAGTTGCCATAAACACTGTTCAAAACTCTCAGTGTGCATACTGTTTTTCTGCTTTACTTCTACAATGATTACAGATATTTGGATTTAATTTAATACTTTTATTTCATAATTTACAGCACAAACACTAATAAACATTTTCTAAAAAAGCAATACAGTCTCACAATGAAAACAGACTTAGCATTAAAACTTCTGTGGCACTGAAACTCACATTCATTGAAACCCACATTCATAGAAAATGGCCACTGCAGATTGCTTACCTTTGGGCTGTTTTCAGATCATAGGCCCCTTGCATACATTTTTAGGACCATGCAAAAGCTCTTTGATTCACCTTCCTGATTATATTAAATTATAATATATAATAATTCAATTATATCTCTTGTATAATACAGTACCACTTGTTAGAGTGTGTTTTAAATGTATAGCCAGTAAGCAATGAAACAAAACATATGAACCAATATTACCAAACCTGCCCAATTCAGAAAATTTCAATTGTAAAAGGCCACTCCAAATCAGTTTGGACTCAACACCAGCACCCCTTGCATTTCAGATTTCTTTTCTGTGGTTTGTGAAAAACATGAGTTGCTCTAGTGGGTGAACCAATTGTCTCTTAATCCAGCTTTCCCTTTTTCCCTTCCAGCTCCAACACAGTGTGTAACTAAAGATGCACCAGACTTTACTACGTAAGCTGTGTCCAAGAGGGTGACAGTCCAGGGCCTCTGGAATAAGAAAGACAAGTTAAAGCACATAAATGTTAAATAAATAATATCTCTAATAAATGCTCTTAACTCTATGAACTGTCAATAGATATCAGTCTATCTGATAGTAATAATAGACAATAACACTGTGATGTGGTGCATAAACAAATAGAAGAAATCAGGTCCTACCCCTTTGCAGAAACCCATGGTAGCTTGGGAACTAGTGATTCAGTGCAATCTTTCCCTGCAGGATACATACATTCCATCTGAGCAAAACATCATTGCCGACAAGCTGAGCAGGTGCAGGACAGACCCTCACGAATGGAAGTTGAACCTTGCAGTCTTCCAGGAATTGGTCAGTCTGTGGGGAACTCCTCATGTAGATATGTTTGCCTTCAGCCACAATAGACAGTTAATGAAATTCTGCTCAAGGACTCTTTGCACTCCGCTCAGGCATGGAAGACAGATGTAATTTCATTTCCTTGGATTTGGAATATGCATGTATGCTTTTACACCCTTTCCTCTGATAACCAGGGTGCATCTAAACATACAGAAAGAGACTCCAAAAATAATTGTGCTGGCTCTCTTTTCTCCAAGTAATAGTGAAGCTTCCTTCTTTTAAAAATGGCCTGGGGCTATTACTACAAGCTTCCGCACAAAATGGACTTAATCATATAGAACAGAGGGTTGTTTGATACACCCCAGCCTAGAACTTCTTCAGCTGACTATCTGGGTGGTAGAATTTTAATTCATTTTAGGCACTTTTTTCTCAGGCTGTGCAGCAAGTGCTAAAGGAGGCAGAGAAGCAGTATATGGGTAAGTGAAAATGATTTCCTAGTTTGTACCAAACCAAGAAACATGACCATTTTAAGGCTCAGACTCCTGTGATTCTACAGTATTTGTATGAGCTCTTATTCTATGGTCTTTCTTACTCTTCTGTTGAGATTCATTTTTCAGCCATATGTTTGTCTGCCATTAGATCCAACTTTTCTACTCTACTTCAACACGGAAGCTTCGTTTTGAAAGGGGTTTTACATATCCATCCTCCCATTAGGCAGGTGGCTCCTTATTGGGATCTTAATTTTGTACCGGGAAAGCTTACACTGCTTCCATATGAACCTGCCGATGAGGCTGATTATGTTATCTTGAAAAACAATGTTTCTCATTGCTTTGACTTCTGCAAGAAGAGTATCTGAATTGCACGCTGTTATGGTGAGCTATCCCTATCTTATTTTTCACAAAGAGAGGGTTACTTTAAGGACAAAATATGAATTTAAATTTAAGTAAGAGAGAATGTTACACACTCTAGATGTCCACAGGCAACTCCGATACTACACTGACAGATCGATAGCCTTCAGGATTGCTGATCTGCTGTTTGTTTCCTATGAAGGTAAGAAGGTAAGAAAAAGGGACCAACAGAGAGACTGTTTCTAAATGGTTGTTTCATGCTATTGCATTTTGTTATTCTCATCCTACCAAGACACTTTGGGTCTCTGTCAGGACCCACTCTTTCTGTGGCATTCTGGAATAGAGTGACTCTGGAAATATACGTTAAGCCGTAGCTTAGTCAGCTGTACACACTTTTACGAGGCACTACAAACTAGACTCCTTCTCTAGGTCCAGAGCTGGCTTTGCCTGGACTATTCTCAAGGAGCTAGGCAGTGCAGGGATAGATCCAGACCTCATCACCATGTTCACACCTTACCCACTACATACGTCAAAACACAGGAAGCCTGCTAGGCAGTGCAGGGATAGATCCAGACCTCATCACTGTGCCCACACCTTACCCACTACACAAACACATCAAAATACAGGAAGTCTGCTAGGCAGTACAGGGATAGATCCAGACCTCATCACTGTGCCCACACCTTACCCACTACACACACATCAAAACACAGGAAGCCTGCTAGGAAATGCAGGGATAGATCCAGACCTCATCACCATGCTCACACCTTACCCACTACACACACGTCAAAACAGAGGAGGCCTGCTAGGCAATGCAGGGATAGATCCAGACTTCATCACCATGCTCACACCTTATCCACTATACACACGTCAAAACACAGGTAACCTGCTAGGCAGTGCAGGGATAGATTCAGACCTCCTCACCATGCTCCCACCTTACCCCACTATACACACGTCAAAACACAGGAAGCCTGCTAGGAAATGCAGGGATAGATCCAGACCTCATCACCATGCTCACACCCCACCAC
>NC_056744.1:1558906610-1558962528 GCF_019279795.1 Protopterus annectens
TGTGTCTCTGGTGTGTGTGTGTGTGTGTGTGTCTCTCTCTGGTGTGTGTGTGTGTGTGTGTGTGTGTGTGTGTGTGTCTCTGGTGTGATGTGATGTGTGTCTGGTGTGTGGCAAAATTATATAATGCAATTACTTAAGCTCTGCTTCAAATCAGATGTCTCAATTGTAATTGACCATGAACTGTGAGTCCCTGTTTGGGAACATTACTAAACCATCGTACAAACACCTTGTCTTGTGTTGGACCATCATAACTGCGACTCCCTAAGCTCTGCTTCAAATCAGATGTGTCTCAATTGTAATTGACCATGAACTGTGAGTCCCTGTTTGGGAACATTACTAAACCATTGTACAAACACCTTGTCTTGTGTTGGACCATGACAACTGCGACTCCCTATTTGGGAACATTAATAAAACAGTGTGCTAAGCGGATTGTCTTATATTTTCTAATGTTCTGTAACTTGTGTAATCCATGTAATGTAATACAACTTAAGTAATCTATGTAATTTCTTCTGTTGGAGATTTTCTCCCTGGCCCTCTGCTGACAAAAGGACACGAATCCAGTGCGACTATCCCAGTAAACAAGTGTAACATAATTAAACGTTTTTGGCCTCATGCAATGTTGCCTTCCTTTGTCTGGATGTTTGGTAGCGGACGTATATCTGTAGTCATTTACTGTCAAGTTGATTCAAAACTGCTTATGTATTACAGATGCATTGTGTGTGTGGCTGTGTGTGCGGCTGTGTCAAAATTATATAATGCAATTACTTAAGCTCTGCTTCAAATCAGATGTGTCTCAATTGTAATTGACCATGAACTGTGAGTCCCTGTTTGGGAACATTACTAAAACATTGTACAAACACCTTGTCTTGTGTTGGACCATGATAACTGCGACTCCCTATTTGGGAACATTAATAAAACAGTGTGCTAAATGCATTGTCTTATATTTTCTAATGTTCTGTAACTTGTGTAATCCATGTAATGTAATACAACTTAAGTAATCTATGTAATTCTGTTGGAGATTTTCTCCCTGGCCCTCTGCTGAAAAAAGGACATGAATCCAGTGCGACTATCCCAGTAAACAAGTGTAACATAATTAAATGTTTTTGGCCTCATGCAATGTTGCCTTCCTTTGTCTGGATGCTTGGTAGCGGACGTATATCTGTAGTCATTTACTGTCAAGTTGATTCAAAACTGCTTATGTATTACGGATGCATTGTGATATTGTGGCGTGTGTGGCTGTGTGTCCCTGCTGTTGTGTGTGTGTGTCCCTGCTGTTTTGTGTGTGTGTGTGTGTGTGTGTGTCCCTGCTGTTTTGTGTGTGTGTGTGTGTGTCCCTGCTGTTTTGTGTGTGTGTGTGTGTCCCTGCTGTTTTGTGTGTGTCCCTGCTGTTTTGTGTGTGTGTGTGTCCCTGCTGTTTTGTGTGTGTGTCCCTGCTGTTTTGTGTGTGTGTGTCCCTGCTGTTTTGTGTGTGTGTGTCCCTGCTGTTTTGTGTGTGTGTCCCTGCTGTTTTGTGTGTGTGTGTCCCTGCTGTTTTGTGTGTGTGTGTCCCTGCTGTTTTGTGTGTGTGTGTGTCCCTGCTGTTTTGTGTGTGTGTGTGTCCCTGCTGTGTGTGTGTGTGTGTGTCCCTGGTGTGTGTGTGTGTGTCCCTGGTGGTGTGTGTGTGTGTGTCCCTGCTGTTGTGTGTGTGTGTGTGTGTGTGTCCCTGCTGTTGTGTGTGTGTGTGTACCTGCTGTTGTGTGTGTGTGTATGTGTCCCTGCTGTTGTATGTGTGTGTGTGTCCCTGCTGTTGTGTGTGTGTGTGTGTGTGTCCCTGCTGTGGTGTGTGTGTGTGGTTGTGTGTGTGTGTGTGGTTTGTGTCCCTGCTGTTGTGTGTGGTGTGTGTCCCTGCTGTTGTGTGTGTGTCCCTGCTGTTGTGTGTGTGTGTGTGTGTGTGTCCCTGCTGTTTGTGTGTGTCCCTGCCGTTGTGTGTGTGTGTGTGTGTGTGTGTGTGTGTGTGTGTGTGTGTGTGTGTGTGTGTGTGTGTGTGTGTGTGTGTGTGTCCCTGGTGGTGTGTGTGTGTGTGTGTGTGTGTGTGTGTCCCTGGTGTGTGTGTGTGTGTGTGTGTGTGTGTGTGTGTGTGTGTGTGTGTGTGTGTGTGTGTGTGTGTGTGTGTCCCTGGTGGGGTGTGTGTGTGTGTCCCTGGTGGTGTGTGTGTGTGTGTGTGTGTCCCTGGTGTTTTGTTAAAAGCAGCGACATGTACATGCTTGTTTTGACCATCGCTTAGAGTAGGAATTTCATGTTTGACCTTTCCTTACGCTAGGGCCTTAGCAAGTGACTGTCACAACTGAAGGACATTAGCTTGGACATCAGTGGAACAATGGGTTGCAGTTAATATGGACAATACGTGCTGAAAGAGCAGACTATAAAGAGCAGACTAGCAGTTAGTGAAACCTATGTCACAAAGTCCCTATATGCACTACTTGTCCGAGGACTTGTGAATACTTGTATTGGTAGAGACCTGGTGGTTGTGTTGTACTGAGGTCATTAGTTGGAGAAACTATGCTAAACTGTTGGTGAGAAGTAATATCACATTAACTGTGGTGGAGCATGTGTGTAATGTTGTGGTGTGAGTGGACGTCTGAGGCTGGCTACCGTGAAGTGGTGCAGTGTAGTGGCGCTTTGGCAGCTGCAGTTGTAGGGACTGGTCTATGTGAAAAGAAGTGAGATTAACATAATGCATAAATGGCAAGAGGAGGCATGTTTGGGATAGAATGCATAGCTGCAGGAGTGTTATGAAAGTGGTGAGATGAGTGGGTCTGGCTGCAGCTGCAAGTAATGTTGTGGTGCGAGTGGACCTCTGTGAGGCTGGCTACCGTGAAGTGGTACAGAGGCTTGTCACGATAGTGCAATATGCAGTATTTGCTCCATATGCACATTGTAACCAAAAGCCAGCTTGTGAATACATCGTGTAAGTACTGACTTTTGACTGCTGCTATATAGTTAGGTGTATGCATTAATCTTCTCCTGTATGGACAGGTATTGGACAATAACAGGCAAGTTGTGATGTCACGTGGCACTATGATGTGGATAATGCTAGCACAAGAATGTATGAACATGAGAAATGAGTGGTAGCGGCTGTATTTTACAGGGTGTGAATATATTTGATTGCTGTCCAGAAAATATTAAGGTAAGAAACTTGAAATCAAACATTTCGATACTGCCTGATATAGGAACTGAACATTGCAATGGAGAATTCAGATCTGCCTTATGCAAGATATGCAAGGCAACAGTTAAGGGACTACAGCTGGAAACGTTCATAGTGTGCCCATTCAAACTAACAGGTAAACAAAAGGATAACAAAATATTTACTGCAACTTGCTAAGAAAGAGCAAACCTACAGGTAGCCAGTTAAGTGAATGAAACCAAAAAGCCAGAGAATCATGTTCCTTTTATTCAGTAGTAGTGTAGTAACAGCGATGTTTTGAAACACAGAAATTTGGTATGTATTACTTGTACATTCTGCATGGCAAATGATACTTTGATGGTCTATCGCTTGCATACTTTTGTATTTGCACCAGATACCACTAGTGTGCAGTGCGGGAAAAAAATTATTAAAAAAATTACTCTTGTATCGGAGGTGGCAGTGCAACATATTCATAGTGGCTTAACCTGAGAGTAGCTTTAAGCAAGCCCCATGTGAAACCTGAAAAAGCACCTAGAATTCAGTGTAGCTTCAACACTGAAAGTCTGAAGATGAATTCACATACATGAACAGGAGTAGTTGCATATTCATGGCTAAAGGTATATGGGCAAGGCAGGTGGTCACTACACTGCAAAACTGGTGTGTAATGGTGGATAATTAAAGCCATAGCACCAATTCAACTGTAGACTGGCAAATATTTAGTAAGGGATTTAGTCCAAGCACAAATATTTCTACAGTGATTCTTTCCAGTGTCATCCAGTATCTGATTCAAGGTAAATTAACCTTGATGTCCTTTATTAAAAAAAATATTATTTTGTGAGAAGTGACTTCTGGACACACGAAAAAAGAAGGGGAAAATATAGCAATGTGGTTTGTATGTACAAAGAAAAATCCAGGGACACTGCAAAAGTTTTTTTTGCCAACCAACCAGTGCAGTAAAAAAATATGTAGGCAAACACTGAATACCAACACACTTTGCACATGTAAATCATTTTTAGCAAGGTGGAAGCATGAAGTGATACCTTAGACACTTACACTAATAAAAATCTAAACTGGTTTAATATTTTAAAAGTTTTATTTAGCTCCCTGGTGCAAGATGTTACAGAAGTTGCTATATAAACTGGATGCTAATGCAGTCAAGTAAGGCCATGGCTACAGTGCAGCAATAAAAAATGTCCCCTGTAACAAAAGAAATGCTAGAGCAAAGATTGAATTACATGAGTCAAGCACCCTGCTGAGATCTGCCAGTTAATGAAATTACCAAGTCAAATTACCCTCAGGACTTTGACAGCTAGGGAAGCTAGGTGTTGCGGGGGAGGGTTGAAGTAAAAGAACTGGAATTCATTGTCTCACAAATTAGTGCCATTTAAACTAAATTAGAAAAAAGGCAGCAGTAAACAGCACTTTGTGTGTGTTCCGTGACATTTGCACTGTTTCAGTTTTAAGTAGTCATTCAACAGCAAGGAATGTTACTTTAACTGTTCTATTTTACTCAGAACTTTGTATGCATGCAACATCTATGAAATGACAAGAGCTTCATGCAAATGGAGGCCTGCATGATGTAACATTTCTGAGCAAAACAATGACTTGTGGGATACTGAGTGGCAACCTGATTTATCCAAACCACGTCAATATGCTGTACTCCAGGTGGTCAGAGTCTGTAATTACATATAAAAATATTTAAAATCCTGTAAATAATCCCAGAGTGCTGTTGAAGTGTAGGAAACATCATGCCATGATGTTTTAAACATGTTTTTTGAGTCTGTGGGTGCGGTACTCCTTTAATACTCTTACAACAGTGCTTCTGACACTTTTTGGGGAAATCACAAAAACTTGGGGATTAGAAGTGGCCCACTACCATTTGTGTTCTCCCCACCACCCAGCCTTTTGGGAATCAGCATTCATTCCTGAAAAGTCTGTGAAAGAAGATATAACTGGCTTGTCTCTACACTAGTGGGATGGCATTGTATAGGGCTTTAAACCATTGTTGCACTTTTTGCAGTATATCCCACTGTCTCATCCTCCTTTCTGACAAGTATCTGCATGCCTTGGACTCCCTTTCAGTCATAACCTAGGCCACAAGGGCAAGTTTAGAGCAGCCAAGAAATCAATTTGCTTTTGGAAGTTGGAAGAAAACCAGTGTACCTGGAGAAAGCCAATGCAGACACAGGAAGACCATGCAAGCTCCACAGATATGGTGACCCAGAGGTCAGCAATGCAGACACAGGAACATCATGCAAACTCCACAGATACAGTGACCCCAGTGGTCAGCAATGCAGACACAGAAAGACCATGCAAGCTCCACAGATACGGTGAACCCAGTAGTCAGCAATGCAGACATAGGAAGACCATACAAACGCCAAAGATACGGTGACCCCAGAGGTCAGGGCTGAACTCTTGTCTATAAAGGTGTGAGGCACCCTGTATCTGTGAATGGAGAACAATAAGATTACATTTTGTAAAGAATACATTGTTAAAGTAGTTTGTTTTTAACACCTTTATTAAATCATTGCATTGTAGACAGCAAAACAGGTACACATACAATAATAGAAAGAAAACAAATCAAAGCAAAGATTCTTCAGTTTTCATGTACCATACATACACATTTTCATATAAAAATTATTATTCACTCAAACATTACCTAAACTGCTCAGGTCCTGTCTTATCTTGTAACACATTGTTCCTGAACATTATTTTGCATGCACTGTTCCCAAGATTTACATTTACGTAAAGATCTTATCTTCATTTCTTCTGTCTCCTTTGCAATATTTAGTACTGGAATTACAATTAGTTTATATCTGATTTTCATTTTTTTCTAGTAACTGCTTTTTGGCTGCCAACAGCATTAAACTCAGTAAGCCCTAATACAATGACTGGGCAATTCAGATCCTATATCCCAGCTCAAAAGGATAAATTTACTTAGTTACAACCATTTGACACCCCCCCCCCAGCATTTCTGAAAAAAGTACTGTGCAGGGAGTTATTAAAACCTGCCAGCTCATTACAATCACAAAAGCATATTCCCAATTACCCCTCTCTGTCCCATCACACCTCCACTATTTGCTCTCTCCCTGAGGAAAAGTTCTATGAAGTCTGTTTGGGGTGTAAAAATGCATATGCAAACACTTGCAAGAAAATATGTTAAACCTTCTGGACTTTGTTGCTTACTTGGGAGTCATACAGACATCACCATTGTTATTTTGTCTTTTGCCTTTCCATTCTCTCTCTACTCTTTTTCTAACTTTCTCTGATTCTTATAGTTATCATTCAATATTCTATATGCCCTTCTAATTACCCCTTTTTAATAGCAATGTCTGTTCTAGACTCAAAACATCAACCAGAGCTGCTCTTTCACTTAGCACACCTCCTATCCCTTTCTTTTTGCCTATGCTCCGTTATCAATCTCTGGTGGAGAAGGCAGTCTCTAACCTACAGTCCAAATGTCTGTGTAGTGTTACCACACTCTGTTACCCTTCCATCTGTAGTTATTTGCTCAAAATATCTTGGTTTCTTTGCCAACTTTCTCCAATAAATTCCATCTTCCTCTTGCCTATTTTCTACACCTCTACTTGTCATTCTTATGGGCAAAGTCAATGTTTCTCCATTCCCATGTTGGCTTAATTCTCCTGCTTTAAGAACCTGCATCCAAAATCCTACTGTCTCCTTACTTCTTGAATTCATCCCCCTCCAGTCTCACCATAATTTCTTTCTACTTTGACTTATAATCTTTATCTTGTGTTGTGTATATGAGCCGTAACTGTGTAGCTCTAAAAGTATCCCTTCAGATTAGGTAATTCTAAACCATCTTGTACTCTGGGAGTTCATAGGTTCATAGGTTCATCACTACTATATATGCGAGGGGCATTTATAAGCCTAGCCTTATTGTTTTGTGGCTTTCCGCCACCCTCTTAGTATATGGGAACTATAATGCCATTATTTTGCTGTGCCTCTGTCGCAGCAGGTAATCTCGGGGTCCTGGGGGGATATCTATCTCCCCATCCATTGGTCAAGATTTCTCTTGAACAAGGCCAGCGAGTGCCTGCCTCACATGTGCCGATTGTTTTTCCACAGCATAGGGAGTTGTTTGTGATGAATCTATTCTATCTCACGCCCACACAATCGTGTTTATGGCGAGTAAGTCTCCTGCTGCCTTGTGGTCTGATGGATGATCTTTTTTTTTTTTGAGCATATTCATCAAATCTGGGTTTGACATGGCCTTGCTTGTATGTTAGGCAAAAGGTCACCTCTAGCAAGCGGCGGTGGCTGAAGAATAGAGCTGGTTTTCAGCAGTCAGCATAGGACAGATTTTTTGAGACCCTTTATCCTTTTGGTGAACTTTGTTGTGGCCTCTCCAGCTGCTGCAAGTGGGTGGTCAGATTCAGATACATTGGGGCATTGAGCTCAATCATTGGTCTGATGAGTGATGAGTAAGATGAGAACCTTGATCTAGATATCTAGATGAATGATTCATGATAAGGTGGGCAATGTAGAAACACTCTTCTCTACTACTAGCTACATGGGTGTCGTCGAATGACAGACTACTATCCGCCCTCCCTAGGTCCCTTGATAACTTCTTCTTGGTGGCTAGGGTGGTGCTTGTTTTTTTGGGTAGGGTTTGGTGATTTTTGGCAAGGGTATGACTATGCATTTTTGCATTTTTAACTTGCGCTTTCGAGACCCTTCTGAGTTTCTCTGGCACCAGTTATCCGTTTCTGTGAGACCCTTCTCTGTGTCAGATGTGTTTTTTGTATATTTTGCAGTTCCTGTGTTTGCTGCAGCTGAAAAACTCTCCCAACCCTCTTGTACTTTGTAGGACTGAAAAGCCCGGGCAAGAGGCCTTTGTGAGCCCTGTTGGACACTTCATGGAGAGGCACTTTCTGACATGACGGGTTCTGTCACCCTGCAGTTGACAACCCATGTTGTGATGGTAAGCTAACAACCCAGCCAATGAGTTTTGGTTTAAGCACCCGAGTGAGTCAATGATGGCGGCTCCTTAGCCAGATCGGGTAT
Organism: Protopterus annectens; assembly: GCF_019279795.1. NCBI lineage: Eukaryota > Metazoa > Chordata > Ceratodontiformes > Protopteridae > Protopterus > Protopterus annectens. The sequence continues at coordinate 1,558,914,802 of NC_056744.1, forward strand.
TGTATCGAGCCTTCGCCAGATCGGTGGTGGCTTTGGTACTGCCTTCCCTTGTCATTGGCACGTTTGGGTGCATGATTCAAAGTCAACAAAGCCAAAAGGCATGATCTAAAGACTGTAAATTCAAATCCAATTATTTAAAATCCTTTATGATCTCCTCTTATATATTTCTATGGTCCAGGGTCCAAGCTAATGGCCGTTGCTTGGGCAGACCCCAAGCTCCGCCTTTTGTGCCGTAATTTCCAGGGTCTGTGGAGCACCGCCTTTGTGATTCAGTGACACAGTTGCAGGTGCCCTCCAGCCCGTGTAGCTGGGGGTAGAATTCCTCATTTGATTGTGAGCGCTGGGGCTGGTTTAATTTTCATTTCTCATTGAGGGATGCTGCACACACAGGTTGAGACTCCCAGAAGTGCACTTGGCGCTGAGATTTTTGGGAGAGCCATTTTCCCCTTTGCTGAGGCAGGGGGGGGGTATTGTTTGCACTGAACCTGTTGGCTCTCTCCTTTTGCAATGGCTGTGACTGAACTGAACCTGTCAGCAGTGTGTTCGTTCTCAGTAATCTTGGGAGTTTCCAAATAGGTTTGAGTGATAGCTGGGAGTTTCCTCAGTTTTCCTCTTGAGGTTTAAGAAGGCCTTATGATTGTCTTTTGATGATTTTTTTTTTTTCTTCTAGTTTTTTTTATAGTGATTTTGCAAAATTTTTTTTTTTGATTTTGCCTTCAATCTTGTCTTAGCTTTTTCCTTTGTTGTAGCCTTTGTTTCTTGTAGGGGTCCACTTTTTTTTGTTTCCATTATTTTGTTGTGGAGTCTTTTGTTGGCTTTGACTTGCTTGGTACAAGAGCCTTTGGGTGCTGGTAGAAGGCGCTATCCATGCAGGCCTGCAGGTATCCCGTTTGATGCAGGCTGCTGGTGAAAGGTGCTTTTGTAAGTGTCTTGTGAAGTGGGCCCGTCAGCTTTTGAGAAGTTCCACCTGAAAGCTTTTTTTGAAAGGTCTTTAGTGGTGTCTTTAAGTTTGAATTGATTTTTTCTCTTTCATGTCTGGTCGATGAGTGGGGTGATGGTGTTGAACATTGTGATCCCACACCGTGGATGTGAACATTATGTGAGGGGTGTGCTGAGGTAAGATCATTGATGTGTGTGGGCATCTCGTGATATGAATCTATGGGAACTTTGGGGCTAAACATGGCTTGGTGAGTGGAAATTTTGAGGCTATGAGGGTAATTGAAGTCACTCTAGTATGTAGGTGTTTGGGGATACATTTATCCTCTAGTGTTTTGTGACCTTCTCCTTACTCAGTCTGGGAGCGGACATCAGTGTGTGTCGACTATGAGTCACCACAATGACCAGTGTGTCTGCATTGTGTTTTGTTCTTAGCCCTGTGTGCTGTGACTGCACTGACTGTGAGGTCTCTATGTGTATGTGTGTTGTGTTCTGAGGTGTGTGGTTGTGTTTGGGTGTGCTTTGGTGGCCTCTGCTGTTTTTTAGATTTTTTTTCAGGAGCCTCCAGTATGTCTTTGTTGTGTGTGTGTGTGTATGTGTATGATTTGAGTACTATGTGAGACTGGGTGAGACTGTGGTGTATGTGTGGTAACTCCTCTCTGACTGGTCTTGCTTGTCCTATGTTGAGTTGAGAGCTGTCAGGTAGTTTTGTGGCGTGAGGTATTTATCGTTGTTTGTGGGAGGGAGGGAGGGAGGAGGTTGTACATGAGGCAATTGAAATTGAAACATTGCCTGCCTATTCTTTCCCAGGTTCACCAGCAGAGCAGGAGAGGACACTAGCAACTGATCCATGGAAGGGTAGACTAGAAAAAAACTTTAAAAAAAAAAAAGATTCACGGGTGACCGACCGATGGGGGGGTTGGGGTTTTGGGGTACCTAAGAGTGACAAGAGGTTTAATTCAAGGTAATAAGTAACTGTAGAGTTAAGTAGGAGAGTTTAGTAGAGAATAGTCTACACTTGGAGTTCTTTGGTTATTTAGTTATAGGATATGGATCAGTATAGTGATTTGATCAGTAGTAGAAGGTAAAAATTTGAAAGTGGACAGTATTAGTTTATCCCACTCTTACCCTCCTCCCCTCCCAAATACATTCTTTCAACTTGTTAATAATTATGGTCCACATCTTATGCTCTGGTTGATAAAAATACTTCTGGCCTGTACATAAAACTAAAGTGCCTAAAACGTTTTCACTGCCTGTATCTTACTGTCCATACCCATAATCTATAGCTTCCAGATTATCAATCTTTGTATTAGATTTTATTTTCTTCCCACATATCCTTAGTCTGCCATAACAGAACCTTTTTAATTCCTACACCTAATTACTTCATCTTATCATGTCCCCATGTTTGACTGCTGAACCAATTCATCTGTTGGCACAGAGTTCAATACTACTTCCTTTGCTTTACCTTCATTTATTCTATATCCGGAAAATACTTAAAACTGTCACAGAAAGTTCTGTGGCTCTGAAATGTCCTTTTCTGGATTTAGCATGTACAAAATATCATCTGTAAATAAAGCTAACTTCCCCAAAGACATGCAGTAGATGGATTGGACACTCTAAATTGGCCCTAGATGTAAGTGTGTGCATGTGTGTGCCTTCTGTGGAAGGTTGGGTGCCGGGCTGGGAGCTTGACACCGTAAAATTCCACTGCCAATCATGAGCGGAGAAATGATCCGCTGTGGCGACCCCTAACTGGGAAAAGCCGAAAAAAGAAGAAGATTCTGTGGGTTTAGATAAAAGGTAGGCAAATTAACGGTTTGGTTAAGAGCCACACTGGACACTACCTTAGGCATAAATGTTGGGTTTGTCGTCAGAAAAACCCTGTCCGGATGGAAAATTATGAAAGGTTCCACAGCCATTAATGCCTGTAACTCTGAGACTCTTCTTGCTGAAGTTATTGCTAGGAGCAGAGCTGTTTTCCATGATAAGAATTTAATATCAGCAGTATTGGCTGGCTCAAAAGGAGGCAGTGTGAGTTTTTCCAAGACAAAATTGAGATCCAGTGCAGGTATTGGCCCTCTCCTTGGAGGTCTTATGTTTTTGGCCCCTCAGAGGTACTGCCTTAGCAGTGGATGCGAAAAAATAGGTGGGTCCGTATTGTAATGAGCTGAAAAGGCAGAGGCATGGATCTTAATTGATGAGAAGGACAGGCCTTTGTCCAGCATCTCAGTTAGGTATTGTAAAATCTGAGGAATATTTGGTACAAGCGTGTCAATTCCTTGTGCCTGGTTCCAAGCACAAAATCTCTTCCATTTTTCTGCATAAGATTTTCTGGTGCTGGGCCTCCTGGCCTCCAAAATAACATCCATAACTGCTTTGGAGAGAGGTGTGTTCTAAATGCAGCCAGATTTAGGGTTCTGAGTTGGCTGTGCAGGAACTGATTGTTTTGTTGGGTCAGTAAATGAGGAATTTGAGGTCATGTCCAGGCTGGTGCCTGAGATAAGCTCTTTAGGATTGGGTACCAGTGCTGGGGTGGCCAATCTGGTGCAATCAGTATCATTTTTGGTTTCTCTTGTCTGACCTTTAGGAGTACCATGGGGAGGAGAGGCAGTGGAGGAAAGGCATATACTGTGAGGGTTTTCCAGCTGAATGATAGAGCATCCACTTTCCATGCTTGCTGGTGATAAGTCCTTGTGCAGAATTTCTGTAGTTGGCAGTTGTGAGGGGAGGCAAATAGATCTATGTCTGGGCATCCCCATTTCCTTGTTATCATGCTGATGATTTGTGGATCTAGTTTCCACATGTGAGGATCCATGAGGTTTCTGCTTAGTTCGTCTGCCAGAGTATTTGTCTTTCCTGGCAGGAACTGTGCTTGCAGGTGTACTTGATAAGTCAATGCTGTGTTCCACAAAGTCATAGCTTGTCTGCAGAGGGGGTAGGAATGTGTGCCTCCCTGCTTGTTTATGTACCACATGACTGTAGCATTGTCCGTCTTTATCAGCAGTTGTCCTGGATGGAGTAGGTCTTTGAAGGCTGTCAGGGCATTCTGAACAGCTAGCATCTCTTTTTGATTGATATGTAGATACATTTGGCTTGTGGGCCATTTGCCCTGAATACATTTTCCTGCCATGTGAGCTCCCCAGGCATAATCTGAAGCATCTGTTGTTAGTGTTTGCCTGGCTGCTGGTAGAGTAAATGGCTGTCTCTTGTTGTGGTGACAGGCCTGTGCCCACCATCGAAACCCCTGTTGCAGGCAGGGAATGAGGGTAATTAATGTTTCCAGGCTGTGGCAATGTTGAGTCCAAACACTTTTTAGGTACCATTGTAGTTTCCTCATATGCAGTCTTGCATATGGAATTAGTTGAATGCAGAATGCCATGAAGCCCAAAGCCTGCAGAATTTTTCTTGCAGATAACTAGGGTTTTGTTGCCAACCTTTTGAAGTAAGAAGTCAGTTGCCTTTGTTTGTCTGGCATGAGATAAGCCATCTGGGCAGTTGTATTTAAGCTTGCACCCAGGAATATTATCTCTTGAGAGGGTACTAGTTTTTATTTATTTTCGTTTACCGTGTACCCTAGGCAAATTAGTAACTTTTTTACAAATGCCAGATGCTTCAGTAGAATGTCCTTGTTCTCTGCTTGAATAAGGCAGTCGTCCAAGTAAGGATATATCTGAATCCCCCTTTGTCAGTAAAAAGCAATTAGTGGTGCCAGGCATTTTGTGAAGACCCTGGGCGCAGCAGATAAGCCAAAGGGCAGTGCAGAGAATTGGTAGTGCATTGAGCCAGCTATGAATCTGAGGTATCTTCTGCAAGACTGTCTGATTGGGACATGCAGGTGTGTCTCTTTTAGGTCCAAAGTTACAAGCCAAGCCTTCTTGCGCAGCATGGGCAGAAGCTGCTGCAGAGTCAACATTTTGAATTTTGGAACATCCATAAAAGTGTTTAGAAAAGACAGGTCCAGTATTGGTCTCCAGGCTTTGTCCTTTCTGGGCACCAGGAAAAGTCTTGAGTAAAATCCTTGTCCCTGCTCTTGCTGTGGTACTCGCTGAATGGCCCTCATGTCCATGAGGGAAGAAACTTGCTTTTGTGCCTCTGCCCATTGATTGTGTGGCATGTCTGGCATACCTTTTGCCTTTGGCAGGGTATGAAAGTGGAACTTGTAGCCCTGGGAAACTACATATATTCAAAACCCATTTGTCCTGGGTGATCATGCGCCAATTTTGTGAAAAAAGTGCTAGTTTTCCCCCTAAGGGGGCTGCCAAAAGATAAGTGCTTGGTATTGGCAGAGGAAAGTCATTGGGACTGTTTCCTATATGGCTGTGATTTGTCTTCTCCGCTTTTGGAGGTAGAAGCACCCCATTGCTTAGGCCTCTATGAGCCTTGGGGCTGGGATCTGCCTCTAGGACATCTGTATCTGCCTCTTTGTGGCCTGTCTGACACTGGAAAGGACCAATTCTTTGAAGGCCAGTTTCTGCTAAATCTGGATGGCTGTACCTGCAAGAAATCCTTAACTGTCTGCATAGATTTTGCTTTATCCTCCATTTTCTTCAACACCTCTTCTGCCTTAACACCAAACAAAGTATCATGCTGTAATGGAACATCCAGTAATTTTGCTTTAACATGATCAGGGAGATTCTGTTCCTTTAACCAAGCATGCCTTCTAAAGACAGAACCCGTAACAGCGGCCCTCCAAGAGGCCTCCAGTGAATCAAAACCACATTGCAAAATATGCTTTCCCACTTGTTCAGCTGCATGCAATAAATCCTGCATTTCCTTGTTTTCTGGACATTCACAATTTGTCAACATGACTTTGACACCAGGCATCTGTCTCAGTGAGGCCCTTTTGTAATTTAAGCAGCTTCACTGGTGGTGCAGCAGTAGTGTTGTTGCCTCACAGCAAGAGGTTCTCCCGTTCGATTCTCGGCTGGAGTGCGGGGAGTGCCTTCTGTGTGGAGTCTGCATGTCCTCCCCGCGGTTGGGTGGGCGTTCGAAAGAGATATGTAAATGGGTGTGCCTTCATTGAATGTTGAATGTTGAGCTGGCACCTCGGCATTCATCAAAATCTACTGCCAATCATTAGCGGAATGGAGTTCCGCTGTGGTGACCCCTAACAGGGAAAAGCCAAAAGACAACAACAACACTGGTGTAGAAAAGTTCTTGTTCTACATGCATTGTAAGGTTATTTTAAATTAAGCAGTCTTACTGCAAATTTACTGAGAATTTTGTCATTGTATAACAGCCTGCAGTCACTGCATCTGACCTTGATACTGCAAGAGCTCTGCTGCAAGGCCCTGCACCTACAAGTTTACTGAAAATGTTGTTATTGTATAATATAAGCACATTTATCATAAAGAACCTTGCTGTGTAATAACTTTAATCAGTTAAATACATGCCAGCTCTGTGATTGAAAGTCTCTGTGAAATACTCCGTGCACTCTAAGGACCACTAGGCTATTGTTCCCTTTTGCTTGGCCAATAAGCTATACTGCATATGGCAGTTATTTAGTCTCAGGAAATGACAGACAACCTGTTTGACTTTACATTTCTTTATATATGCTTTGTTCTGACTATAAACTGATTGTTATTAAAGTTATAATTTGACCAAAGGTGAAAGCGATTGCTCTCAGTTATAATTTGACCGGACAGTGGGATAGAGAAAAAATATGGAAAGAATGGCAAAAATATAAAATACCTCAATATCTTGAAAACTTCAGAATGCTTTGCAATGTACTAAAAAGCAAATAAATGAAGACAAAATATACTATAATAACTTTCAGAATAATACTAAACACAATTTTAAAAAAATTTGGACATCCATTAAAGAAATCTTACATTCCAGCCAAAAATTCAACCCAAGCCCCTGTCCCAATAACTCACCAGTCAAAACTGCAATACAGTTCAACTCTTATTTTATAGATAGTACAGCATCTCCAACGAAGGATTCCTCAACATCTAATCCCAAACCTGTCCAACAACCACATATTACCATATCCACTTTCACCTTCAAACCTGTGCCCACATCCTATATAAAACTACTCTTAAAAAGGCTTAAACCATGTTCCTCTTTTTCAGCTGAGGACCTTCCAAGCGAGGACCAAAAAATAGCAGTCAACAGCACTGCCTGTTCTGTCACAGCAAACTTATACTTCAAATGTCCTCACTAGGCCTCTCTCAGCCCACCCTTCAGTGGTTAAAAAGCTACCTATGCAATAGGTATCACTCAGTAAAATGGCACTCCACACACTTGTTTTACCTCCTAGTCACCACTGGTGTACCACAAGGCTCTATCCTTGGTCCCCTCCTCTTTAACATTTTAACCAACACCCTTTATAAATCCAAATAGCAGGCCACCCTAATACAATATGCAGATGATTTATTTATTTATTTATTTATTTATTTATTTGACATTTGTTAACTAGGAATGTCCAACTAAGCAAGAGCCCTTTTTCAGTGCAAGCCAAGGAGAAAAGCTTCACAAAAATAAGTGATACAAAATAATAAAAGTCAAGTTTATACAAAGATTATACTAAGCTTTCAGTATAGCTATAAATGTAAAATACAGAAATAGTATAACCTACAAACTGTAAAGTATAAAATTAAGGTACAAAATAGGTCAGTCTGCAATAGAACAGAGATTTCACTCTCATTTCTCATCCGACAACAGGGTACACCTCCAAAAAGTTAATCAAGAAGCTTTAACAGCCACTTGGCTTTGGCAAAATGGCTTTGTAACTCACAGCTCAAGCTCAACCCAAAAAAGACCAAACTACTACTTTTCCCAAATCCCTCTCACATAGAAAAACAAAATTTAAAGTCCTCCCTCTTGATAAAACAACTACTGAAGTCACTTCGCATAGCAAATTATTAGGGGTGATAGTGGATGCTAATCTTACCTACAACCTGCATATAAAAAATTGCATAAGAAAAACTCATCAAAACTTAGGGTGTTTTACAGAGCCAAAAATGTTCTTAATGATGCAACTAAAACTACACTTGCCACTACTTAGCTCCTCCACACTCTTCTCTGTAGCACTCTGATCCTGACTAACCTCCAGGCTTCACAAAAATTAGAACTTGAATAATGGTATAACAAAGTTGCTAAGTTTGCAGCAAATACCCCTTTCAGAATCTACTACTGTATAGCACTAAAAAGCCTAAATTGGTTAGAACTGCCTCATCAACTAATATTTACACAACTTCTTACCACCTATAAAATCTTCCATCCTCCATCTGCTGGTCCAGCACTAAAAACCATTCTACACAACTATGTTCCTAGTCAGACATTGTGATCAAGTGACCAAAAACTCCCATCTCTCTATAAACCTAGCAAATCTGCTGGGCAATGTGTGCACTCATATAAGATTACTGACGCCTGGAACTCCTTACCTGTATCCATCAGATCAATACTCTTTCATCTTAAAAAAAACACTCTGAAAGACTTCCTAGCTAAAATCTGGCCCTGTTCTTGCTCAAAACCAGGATAAATGTGTCTATATCAGAACATCGAAGTAATAAAACTTCGAATGTTCTGATATCTAACACTATTCAGCGAATGCTAAGAATAGCGAAGCTGCAGAACAGCGAATTCTTTCCTCGGGAAAGAATCTGATTGGCCGTTTCTGTGACTTCGCTATTCTTAGCACTGTGGTGGAAAGTTACGGGTCGGGTTCAGGTAAGTGTGCGATTGTACGTTAGGGTTAGGGGCGGGTTAAGTGAGTTAGGGGTTAGGGCGCGGGTTAGGCGTGTGTGCGATAGTGACAGACTTTAGGGTTGGGGCAGTTTAAGTGAGTTAGGGTTAGAGTGCAGGTTAGGTGAGTGTACGATAGTGATGGACCTTAGGGTTAGGGTTTGGGTTAAGGTAAGTGGGTAGATAGTAGTGTACGTTTAGTTTATTGTAGGGTTAGATGTAGGAATTTAAGTGTATGTGTGTGGTTACTGTTTGTTTGATGTGCTTGTGTTGTGTGTATGTGTTTCGGAGCAGCAAATTTTTTCCATGGGAAAAAATTTGCTGCTCTGAATGTTCGATATTTTCAAGTTTAGATGTTTTGGGGCCGATAAAACAGCGTTTGCTATTTTCATCTTTTGATAACATGATACAAACGCGGATAAACTACAGTATATCACTAAATGTAAACAAGTACTTTTTCATTCTTTATACCCGTTTTCTCTTCCTTTTTCACTTACTTCCTTACTGCTATCAAATACTCTTCCCTGACATTCTCTCTAAATATACCACAAGCCTGTTTTTCCCTCGCTTCATATTGCAATTCCTCTTTGTATGGGACTATCTTAACCTTTAATGTCTCTAACAACTGTCTAAAATGTCTCTAAATATTAAATGATCATCCTATAACTTGTATCTATTATTGACCAATGTTTTTATATTATGTCTAATTTGTTACAATTACCTGAACTGCAGATGTTTTTGTTTTAGTCTTGAAGATTGTAAAACTATTGTTCTTAAAATGTTTTGTAATAATTTGGAGCTTTTCTCCCCAGGCCTCTGCTGAAAATGGGGCTCTACATATTGTTGAATCACATTTCACTGAATTTCATTTCACCCCGACCACTTTGCTGAAAACTCAAATTACTGAAAACTCATTTCACTGAACCTCGTATATATGGCACTGTGTAGAGTACTATAAGGCAAGTAAAAGTTGTATACCCTTTCCCCACTGTATTGCAATCCTGGAGTTAGTATACATAGTTGGGGGGTGAGGGGCAAAGTCCTCCACATTGGGGGTGTGTGGGGAGCGTAGCCCCCCATTTAGTTTGAGTACATATTGTCTTCTGGAGAGAGTTAGTCATTGGTGTTGCAACTATGCATGTCTATTGTTTAAAATGTTTTGAAGTTTTTGGTAAAATACAATATAAAGCAAACAAGATGGGGGGAGGCTATGCCACCCACACCCCCCAATGTGGGGGGCTGTGCCCCCCACACACCACTAACTATATATACTTTAATATTTTAAATATATTTATTTTAATATATATTTTAAATGTTGTAAACCACAGACATGGATACTTGCAAGTCGAATGAATAACTCTTTCCAAAAGATAATATATACCAAAAGTATGTGGGGGCTACACCCCCCAATGTGGGGGGCAGTGAAGTGAGCTTTCAGTGAATTGTGCTCAGGCAATTCATTTTCAGTGAAATGAGGCTTCTACGAAATGAGTTTCAGTGAAATGTGTTTTCTATCAAACAAAGTAGACCCATATTTATATGGGTCCCCTTTACATTGTTGACACTGCAAAATGCCGACATTCATATGGCCGACACCATATGATCGGCATTTTCAAATCTAGGTGCTTAGGATTTCCCTCTCTCTTCCCCCCTTGGCTGACCTGGTGTGACTTTGTCTGAACTCTACAGTTCCCTACAAATCGGTGTCTACAGGACTGCAATCAGTTGTTTTCAACATTTAAACAGACTGAACTCTACAGTTCCCTACAAATCGGTGTCTACAGGACTGCAATCAGTTGTTTTCAACATTTAAACAGACTGAACTCTACAGTTCCCTACAAATCGGTGTCTACAGGACTGCAATCAGTTGTTTTCAACATTTAAACAGACTGAACTCTACAGTTCCCTACAAATCGGTGTCTACAGGACTGCAATCAGTTGTTTTCAACATTTAAATAGACTGAACTCTACAGTTCCCTACAAATCGGTGTCTACAGGACTGCAATCAGTTGTTTTCAACATTTAAACAGACTGAACTCTACAGTTCCCTACAAATCGGTGTCTACAGGACTGCAATCAGTTGTTTTCAACATTTAAACAGACTGACCTCTACAGTTCCCTACAAATCAGTGTCTACAGGACTGCAATCAGTTGTTTTCAACATTTAAACAGACTGAACTCTACAGTTCCCTACAAATCGGTGTCTACAGGACTGCAATCAGTTGTTTTCAACATTTAAACAGACTGAACTCTACAGTTCCCTACAAATCGGTGTCTACAGGACTGCAATCAGTTGTTTTCAACATTTAAACAGAGTAGGTTACACAAAAAGCATTTGTTAAGCTTTCACTTACAGTGCTTTGTAATTAAGCAGGTCACCATATTGGTCAGCCACAGGGCTCTTTGTTTCTACTTGAGTTGTTGCCTCCTTCCCCTGTAACTGCAGTAAATTGACTCTTACATTAGAGCTGTAATACTTACCTTATAGCTTTAGGACACCTTAGGAAACCTTGCAAACTGCAATAGCCCAGCAACGTTTGCCCTCGCTACGCTCGGGCTCTCTTCGCTCCCCTCCCTGCCCCCAATTCCCTCCCGCCCCCAGTACCTCTAAATTTATAGTACTATAGCCACTCCCCCACTTTCTAGATCCTATCTGCTTTCATCTGGGATAATTCCACCCACCCCTATTCTACTACCTACATTTAATAGCACCTATTAGCTTTCATCTGGCATTCTCCCATCCCCCTTTCCAGTACCTTTACCTCACCACTCTATCTTCTGGTGTTGCATCACCAGGTAAAACAGTTCCTTCACTCACTAGCTGAATCACATATAATGATATACTCCTCTTTACTACCCCTCTTGTTCACACCCCTCTTGTTCACACCATACCTCCTTACCTTGCATGAAAACCAGTTTCTTACGGGATTTCAGGTCCCAAAAGGCCATACTATCACCCCATCTGTAAATCCTTCCACCTTCAGCCATACTTACAGTACCAGATCCTATCCAACATCTTGTTCAGTCTATCAACATCTCAACCCCAGGCACATTAGCTCTAGATCCAAACACTACCACAAACTAATAAACAAATTCCTGAAGTTCATCACCAAGTATAGACTCAACCGAATACTTGGTGGTGATATTCACCCCAACCCTGACCCACTCACTTCAGATACACATCCCCCCTCTACTTGTAATCTAAGCTACAAACCTACAATTTATAGGCCAACTAACTCTCTCCTAGTCAGTCATCTCAATATTAGAAACATTAATAACAAGGGACATGAATTGCATGCACTTCTGGATGTCCACTCCCCTGAGATTCTCTGTTTATCTGAAACCTGGTTAAAACCTAACACTAAAGACAATGAAGTGTTACCACCTGGGTACAACATACACAGGCTGGATCGTGCTTCGAGGAAGATGGGTGGGGTAGCTGTACTCTATAAATCTGAGTTGAATGTCACCATAGATGTAATACAACCTCCTCAGATTAATAACTTTGAGATTCTTGCCACCAAATTGCAACTTAATAAAAATAAATGCATTAATATCATCTGTATGTACATTCCCACAGGTAACAATATATCTACATTTGAAGATATCCTGCACTAGTTATCATGTCACTATCCCAAAGAAACCCTACTACTTGGAGACTTTAACATAGACTGGGGCACCTGTTCCTTAGAATCCCCAACCACACATATTAACCTGCATGCATTTACACAAATCATATCCACCCCTACCAGGATAGGTAAACCCAACCAAAAAGAAAGTATACTTGACTGGGTACTCGTAAACAGTCACCCCCAACTGTACACCTCTGGTACCCTCCTTAATGGCCTAAGCGATCACCTTCTCACATATGTAATTAAGCACAAAACCATTAATTCCCAACAACCTTTACTCAGAAAGGTTAGAAACAATAAAAACTTTGACCCTGCCAAATTCCAACAAGAACTAAACTCATGCAATTGGTCTATTCTAAAACACCTCCCCTTAGAGGAAGCAGTAGCATACTTTAACAACAAATTCCTTGAGATCCTTGATTTGCATGCACCTGTTCGTTCAAAGAGAACCAAGGCAAAAACTGCACCATGGCTTTCTATAGAGTCTAAACTCAAAATTACCCTTACAAACAAAGCATGGGCTTTATGGCATTCTTCTAAAGACCCTCAAGTTCACATTAAATACAGGCAATCCAGGAACAAAACCAAAAAAATCAATTTTACAAGACAAAAAACAATACTACTGTAATTTACAGACAGTAAATCAAAATAACCATCAGAAGTTTTGGGCAGGTTTAAATAATCTACTACATCCTGGATAAACTTCAACCCCAATCCCTGCTGCTACTATTGATAAAAACCCTGAAGATGTTTCTGATAGTTTTAACCAATTCTTTACTGAGACAATTCAAGCCCTAGCTAGCCAACTACCTCCTAGCTCCCCTGGTCCTGAAAGTAGCACCCGTAGAAACCTACTTGCGTTCAGCTTCCAACCAGTCGCCACTTCACTTATCCCTACCTTGATCAAAAAATTAAAACCCACTACACTTTCTGCTGATCAACTCCCTGCCGAGTACCTACAAAAATCAGCTGATGCTATTGCTTACCCCGTCTCAATACTAATCAATCGAACCATAGTAGAAGCTACAATTCCCACCATCTGAAAAATATCCTATGTAATCCCACTTCACAAAGGAGGCAGCTCTACTGAATTCTCCAATTATAGGCCAATAGCTATACTCTCTCCACTTGCAAAGATTATGGAAAAATGTATTCATAGACAATTCATGCACCACCTAATCCAAAATCGCCTTCTGGCAGACACTCAGCATGGCTTCAGTCCTCATCACAGCACTACTTCAGCCCTCCTAGCCTTTACTAACACCATAAACCATAATCACAATAATAATTATATATCCTCAGCCCTCTTTTTGGATCCTTCCAAGGCATTCAATATGGTTGATCACCAACTTTTAATCCACACCCTGCAAACATTCTGTCTAGATCAATGGTGTGGCATACCAGCAGATCAATGGTGTGGCAATGGGGGCACGATGTGCCCCCGTGTTTGCCAACCTAGTGTTACTGGCAAGGGAAAGGAGGTATATTTTATCATCTGCATTTAATGAACACATTGTGCTATATAGCAGGTTCTTGGATGACATCCTAATTTTTTGGAAAGGCACTGAGGATGAAATAACCAAGTTTATGGCACACATAAACCAGGTCACAGAGTTTTTTAGATTTACACACACTTGGAATGTGACATCAATCAACTTCCTTGATATTAGTATTTTTAAGCAGGAAGGAAAACTAGTGAGTAACATTTACAGAAAACCCAGTTTCTCCAACTCTATGCTACATTTTTCTAGTTGCCACCCGTATCACCAAAGAAAGGGTGTAATTAAAGGGCAAATGGTGAGACTTTCTAGATTGGTGAGTAATGACAACATGTTTAAGAAGGAGATGTACGTCTTAATCGGATTTTTTCTTGAAAGGGGATACCCCTTGAAATTATTGTTGAAAACGAAGAAGGAAATATACAGGAAAAGAAGGACAATATACACACCCATACTAAATGGTGGGGTTACATTGGTAACAAGACAAGGTGAAAAGAGGGGTCTCGCCGAAAGGGAAAGAGATAGTCTAACATTTGTGTTAAAATTTAATGACATGGCCAAAGAATTTTGTGAAAGTATAAGGATTAATTGGAACCATTGTATCAATGAACAAACTAGGCAAGTCCTGGGTGGCAACCCGAAAATTGTTTTCAGTAGGGGGAGGAACATTAAAAATATTTTGGAAAGGGAGAACAAGGGCTATACTAAATCTAGGATGAGTAAATGTGGGAACTGTATTGCGTGTAGATTTACTGCGGAAGGTGGTTATGCGTGTGTGGTGGGTTTCCCAAGAACCTTGGCATGTCCTGGCTTATGTAACTGTAACACTAGGTGGTGTGTTTACTTAGCATCGTGTGTGTCATGCGATGCTTACTATATCGGCATGACCACACGTAAACTACGTGAAAGAATTTGTGAGCACGTCAGAAGTATCAAGAACAAAGATGAGCATAATGCCCTATATTTGCATAGCAGGTCATGTGTCAACTTTAAGAAATTTTTGTTTTTTATCATCGATAGGGTTATGCCCCTATCACCTGGTGATATGAACAATAGAGTGGCGGTTTTGGAATCTGAGTGGCAACTAAGATTAAATGCCACCAGATTCCCTGGTCTGAATGACCATATTTCTTTAAAACCCCACCTCAAATGGAAAGCTAGTGTAATATAAAGACAATCAGTAGGCACAAACAACTAGTTATTGCTAACAAGATAGGTCTTTCTGTTTCAAGTGAAACAAAATATTTACAAATGTTTTTATTTGGTTATTTCAAAAAAGCAAACATCAAGTTATATATAAAATAGAACATTTGTGATGTATTTGTACAAACAATCCATTAGAGTTATATATTTACATAATCAATGTTTAGGATATGTATTATGGATCAATTGTTTTAATATAAATGTATTAAATGGTATAGAAATTCACATATTCAGAAGTAATATGAAAGGTTACTATTAATTATTCACTTGTTCAAATTTACATTTGTAGGTTGTGTGTGTAATTTATTACAATTTCAGGCTGCTGTCACATACATACATTTTTTATATTTTATATAGATATATATTTTGTAGGAGAGGTTATTTAACTTTAATATTTGATAGATTAGGTTTTGATTGTTTAATTGAGTAATTAATTGGATGATTGGGTATGTTTGTTTTGTATTTAAACATGGATGCAAGATTGTTTCAACAGACTCTGAGGATACCAGTTTACTGGTGAAAGCGCTTAGTCTGTAACCTTGCTGGAAATAAAGGATTTCGTTGGTGTAGCTTCTTCCTTGTATTGCTGTGGTGGATTTTCGTGTGTTTTGGTTTATCGTTGTGGATCCTTGATTTGGTGTCCAGTGACTTTTTGTACATTCTGTCTAGATACTGGAGCCCTCCAATGGTTTCAATCCTACCTGAATGGTTGACAGCAGGCTGTCCTCTGGCAGAACAAACTCTCTAACCTTCTACCTAACACCCTCGGAGTACCACAAGGCTCTATACTAGGGCCCTTGTTGTTCTCCATCTTCATTAACGACCTTTATACTGTCATCCCAAAAGTCAGCTGTATCCAATATGCTGATGACTCTACTCTGATTTGCTCAGCCACATCTCCAGTAGAGTTTTGGTCAGCTACCCAGACCACCTTTAATACAATAGAAAACTGGCTTTCTGAACATCGTCTGATCCTAAATCCCAAAAAAACTAAAATGCTGTTATTTTCACCAACACGTAGGTCTACCGCTTTCACCTTTACCATAAAATCAAATGATGGCACAATAATCTCCCCTGACCCATCTACAAAACTATTAGGTGTCATCATAGACAATTCAAATTTGACCTACATGTTAACCAAACTATCAAAACCATCAATAAAAAACTAGGGTCACTTTACAGAATAAAAGCCTTCCTAACCCCTCCAGCTAAAATTGCCATAGCTCGCTCTCACCTTCTTTCAACCCTTCTGTATGCATCCCCTCTACTCTTATTTAAACAAGACTGTCCTTAACAAACTCTCAATTTGCTACAACCACATTGCCAGATTTGCCACTGGGCTGCCTTTTAGGACACATCATTGCATCAATCTAAATCAGCTTGGATGGCTTGAACTACCTAGCCTAATCCAGTATAACCAACTGATTATGGCCTATAAAATCCTCTATAATCCGGACAATACTCCTGCACTTAAAAATATTATCATCCCCTATAACAATCCTAGACCGCTTCGATCCTCTAACAAACTACTAATTCAGACTAGCAAAATTAATAACACAGCCGGTGATTCTCTCTTTGCAAACTCTGTAAGTAGATCCTGGAACTCGCTTCCAGCTGATATTACCTTACTTTCCACCTTAGGTCAATTTAAAACTAGACTCAAACAACATTTGTCACTTAACTGGCTATGTCAATGTATCAAGCCTGGCTAACTCGAATGTGTAAAAATCTGTTAACCAGTTTACTGTGTAATTTAATTTAATCCTGACTTGTGCTCAGGACTAACTTTAACCTGTGGAACTTGTTTAACTTGCTTACTTATGTAATCTCTGTAAATAATCTGTTTGTAATATGTAATGCTGGTATTATGTAATGCTGTATCTGCTTACCCTTGGAGCTTTTCTCCCTGTGCCTCCGTTGAAAATGGACATGCATCCAGTTGGACTATCCCGGTCAACAAATGTAAAATAAAAATAAAAATAAATAAAATACTTAAGTTACAGCAGGTGTCAATCATCCAATGGTAACATATAGATATATATATATATATATATATATATATATATATATATCCTTCTTTCAACCCTTCTGTATGCATCCCCTCTACTCTCGAATTTAAACAAGACTGTCCTTAACAAACTCTCAATTTGCTACAACCACATTGCCAGATTTGCCACTGGGCTGCCTTTTAGGACACATCATTGCATCAATCTAAATCAGCTTGGATGGCTTGAACTACCTAGCCTAATCCAGTATAACCAACTGATTATGGCCTATAAAATCCTCTATAATCCGGACAATACTCCTGCACTTAAAAATATTATCATCCCCTATAACACTCCTTCCCTCCTCTAACAAACTACTAATTCAGACTAGCAAAATTAATGATTCTCTCTTTGCAAACTCTGTAAGTAGACCCTGGAACTTCCAGCTGATATTACCTTACTTTCCACCTTAGGTCAATTTAAAACTAGACTCAAACAACATTTGTCACTTAACTGGCTATGTCAATGTATCAAGCCTGGCTAACTCGAATGTGTAAAAATCTGTTAACCAGTTTACTGTGTAATTTAATTTAATCCTGACTTGTGCTCAGGACTAACTTTAACCTGTGGAACTTGTTTAACTTGCTTACTTATGTAATCTCTGTAAATAATCTGTTTGTAATATGTAATGCTGGTATTATGTAATGCTGTATCTGCTTACCCTTGGAGCTTTTCTCCCTGTGCCTCCGTTGAAAATGGACATGCATCCAGTTGGACTATCCCGGTCAACAAATGTAAAATAAAAATAAAAATAAATAAAATACTTAAGTTACAGCAGGTGTGGGGGGCTTGCCCGCCTGCTTGCAATGTGTTAGTAATTTGTAGGGTTTTTATTTATTTTTTGGATGTTCGAAATTCCGAATGTCGATCATACGGTTTTAGCCATATGAATGTCGACATTTTGGCGTTTCAATCATCCAATGGTAACCCAGATATATATATATATATATATATATATATATATATATATATATATATATATATATATATATATATATATATATATATATATATATACACACACACACATATATATATATATATATATATATATATATATATATATACGGGAGCCATTCATAATCTCGAAATACTGAAATGTCAAATTTCAGTATCACGCGAATGTTTAAAATAGCAAAAGTTCATAATAGCGAATTCGAATATCTCGAATTTGCGGTTATGGCCTTACGCTACGTGATGTCCAGGATTGTTTGTTTATGGTGCGTGGTGCCATGTGTGGATCTAGGTGTTTTGTCAGGTAAGTGAGTGTTTTGTAAGGGATTTGAGTGGGAGATTGAGTGTGCTGATATATTTGATGTGTGTGTGAGGGACTGGAGAATGTGCGTGTGTGAGTTTACTTTTGTTCCCTGTTTGTGCAATCTCAGACTTAGTATATATAAGTAGGGGGGTGTGGGGGGCACAGTTGTGTATGTATGTAAGTAGGGGGGTGTGGGGGGCACAGTTGTGTATGTATGTAGTTTTTGTTTGTTTCTGTTGTGATATGGGTGTTGTGGTATATGTATGGTGTAGTTTGTGTGGTTTGTTCGGTGTTTTGAATTTCGCGGTTTTGGGCTCGGGGTTTTGTAGTTTCAATGTTTTGTGGATTCGGTTTCATAGTTTCGAAATACTGAAATTCGATGTTTCAGTATTTCTAAATTATGAAGTGAATCCATATACACACACACATATATATTATAATATAAATATATATATATATATATATATATATATATATATATATATAAAACACACAGAAGGATCTATATATATATATATATATATATATATATATATATATATATATATATACATATACGTACATACAGATATAAGATATACAGATATATGAATATATATGGGACATGGCTCCCCATCATAAGACTGAAACTTACATGACTGAAGATTTTAAGACTGATGCCAAAATCCTGAAAGTACAAAAAAAAAATAAAGCTCAAAATCCTGAAATAATACTGAATGTATTCATGAAAGAAAACATAAAACATGAAGGTAACACACCAAGGTAAATTAAACAATGCTTTTTCAAGCTAACAAAACTCTCCACACCCCATATGGTTCTGTGCCTCCAGCAAAGTACTATATTCTAAATGTAGGTTAGAATAATCCTGGGAACTAGGAAACACATTTACTTTTAATGGAAAGTCACAATTTATTTATTTGGTACGTTGCAATCATGTTTTGTACTTCTCATATTTCCTTTTATTTATACATTCAACAGTATTAAAAGATTTAGGTTTCAGTCTAGTAATTCCAGTCATTTAAGCTTCAGTATTATGGCAGACAAAAATGGAACAATCCTTTGGCTAGAAGTATCTGTCAGTGATAAGTATGTCAGAAGTTTGTGTTTCCATAATGCAACCGATTCTTTAAATTCTGTTCTTTGTGTGTTACATTTTTAGTAAAACGTAGCAGTGGCAAGTACTTTCCCAGAAAAAAAATCAGTTTTATTAATTCACTCAGAAAATAAAAAAAACTTACTCAGCTCTAGAAAGAGTCACATTCAGAATACTAATGAAGGTTTTCAGCTAAGCTCTCTGTAAGCTTTAATAGAGATAGTTTTGTCCCTTAAAAAGTATGACAAAACTTTCTGTACCAGGCCAAACTAAAGGCAAACTAGAAGACAAAATGTTAATTTAAGAATACTTCAGACCACTCTCATGGTAACTTAATAAACAAGCATAATTACATTATGGTCAGAGTACTATGGTTGAACACTTGTTACTTTCCATCAGTAAATGAAGTACCATCAGAAAAAAACGTCTGAAATCAACTGTATGCGGTTTGCTCAGCACTTAGATTACAGTAAAATACAAGAACATTAGCCCCTGTTCCATCACGCAGCACAGTGATGCACTTACTGTGACCAAGACTTCTCTAGTTTGATTAATGGTTTGGACGAAGAAAGACACCAGCAGGAAAGGATGGGAGTAAGTGGCTCATGCTGGCGTCATTTTCTGGAGAGAAGGAAGTAGTAGTCCCAGACAGCCAGAATCATTCCAATGCAAATAAAGGTTTGCATAGCATCACCAGCTATAACCATGTCTCCAAAACTACACAGACATCTAATTTCTTCAGAGTAAGGAGGGCTGGGAGTGTGTGGAGTTTTCTGTTTGATTCTGAGCATTGAGCTGTAATATCTTCAAGTTGTCTTGGATTTGTTGTACTATGCTGGCCATCAGACCAGAAGTCTAAATCTCAAAATGCACGCACTCGAGGCCCTTCTCAGTATGGAGAACATCGATGTCTATGCTGTGACTGAAACCTGGTTCAAGGCTCCTGAGAGCACCCCGGCACTATCAGGTTTTACCTCATATCATGCGTTCCGGCCCCAAAACCCGGACCACACCACAAAAGGAGGGGGTGTATCCATATTCATCAAGGATACCCACACTTCCAGGTTGGTGGCTACGCACGAAGCATCGGAAACAATCCAGGTGCAATTAACCATAGGCAAAACTGCTCTACAATTTGTAGCATGCTACAGGCCACCCTCTCAAACTCAGGAAACCCACACAGCCTTCCTGAAGACACTGGAGGGTATAAATGTATCACCAAACACCATCATATTGGGTGACTTCAACTACCCGAATATAGACTGGGAACATTACTCAAGCCCCAACTTTCTAGCCCAAAGGTTCCTGGAGTTCATAAATTCAAATGCCATGGAACAACTAGTCACCGTCCCCACAAGAGGAGAAAATATACTAGATCTCATCATCACAAACATGGGGACAAAATGCTCCACACCGAAGTATATCCCTCTTTGGTGAGATCAGATCATAAACTAATCTCACTAGAAATCCACATCCCGGCCCCCCCCCAAACAAAAAGACCACAGTGAAGAACTTCTCTAAAGCAAACTTCACACTACTCAAGACAGGTGTGGTATCCTTCAAGGCCCCCGAGCCAATGGAAACCACAACCCAAGCTGCGGAAGCCCTTACAAATGCCTTCTATGAACACCTTCAGGATTGCATGGATCAGGCAATCCCAAATAAAACCAAGACTCTTTCCACCAAGGGCAAACGTCCAGTCTGGTGGACCCCAGCCATAAACAAACTTTACAATAAGAGGAGAAAGCTATTACATGATAGAGCAAAATCACAAAAAGGGAAGGCATCTTTGATCAGTACTAACAAGAAACTACGATCCCTCATAAAATCATCCAAGGCCAACTTTGAGAAAAAAATTGCCATAGATTCAAAAGACAATCATAAGGCCTTCTTCAGCTATGTCAGAAACCTGGGTGGAAACTCCCAGATATGCTCAGAATTAGTCCAAAATGATACAAAAATCACTGAACCCACAGACATTGCCAACATACTGGCAGACAGGTTCAGCGCAAACTTCACTCCCCTCTCACCTCTCAAAAGGAGAGATAACTATCCCAACAGAGTGTAGCCTCCCAGACATCTCAAATGCGCAGGTGAAAGCTGCTCTCTCTAAAGCTAAAAACACAGCATCAATGGGACGGATGGTGTCCCCGGCTGTGTGCTACATGAACTCAATGAAGAACTAAACCCGCACATAAGGCAGCTGTTTAATCTTAGCCTTACCACAGGATATGTGCCCAAGGAGTGGCGTACGGCAACTGTGGTCCCACTCCACAAAGGCGGTGCCTCTACGGACCCTGGTAATTACCGCCCCATAAGCTTAACAAGCCTGGTCTGCAAAGCTATGGAGAGGATCATAATGGAACTCATAAACAAGGGCATAGGGGACTTGCAGACCTTGGACCCAACCCAGTTTGGCTTTGTCAAGGGCAGATCTTGCCTTTTGAACTTGGTCGACTTCTTCGAAACAGTTACCAGGGCCACTGATGAGGGAAAGGCAGTCCATACAGCCTACCTTGACCTTGCAAAAGCTTTCGACACAATACCCCACTCGGGTATCATAGAGAAACTTACCAGCTTAAATGTAAACTCATATGTCACAAGATGGGTTGCAAACTGGCTAAAGGACAGAACCCACAGGGTTAGAGTTGCTGGAGCCATGTCAGACTCCAAGCCGGTTACAAGTGGTGTCCCACAGGGCTCAGTCCTTGGCCCTCTATTGTTCGGCATTTACTTCTCAGAAGTACAGGCAAACATAGGAGGACTATGGCTGACAAAGTTTGCGGATGACTGCAAACTGGGTGCCATAGTGGATAGTACATCGGACACAGACATCCTTCAGAGGGGTCTCACGGAAACTGATAGCTGGTGCCAGAGCCATGGCCTGAAGTTAAGCATAAAAGTGTATAGTCATACCCTTCGGGAAAAACAAGGTAACCCCAAGCTACCATATAGGTGGCAACCCACTAAGCACAGAAGAGGTTATCAGGGACCTGGGTACCCAGGTTGACAGTGGCCTCTCGTTTGACACTCACGTTGCTAAAGTGGTTTGAAAGACCTTCTACATTGCCCATCTGATCATGAAGGGATTCACATCCAGATCAAGTGAGGTCATTGTTCCCCTGTACTCTTCACTTATCAGACCAATGATCGAGTACAATGCCCCATTCGGGATGTATCTCACCCGACACCTGCAGCAATTGGAGAGACCCCAAAAGTTCCTCACCGAAAGGATAAAGGGACTCCAAAACCTGTCATATACTGCCAGACTGAAGAAACTCCAACTCTATTCAGTTGCATACCGTCTGCTCAGAGGTGACCTGTGCCTGACATACAAGGCCATGACCAACCCGGAATTAATGGACATGCTCCACCTCAAAAAATCCAAATCCACCAGAACCACTAGAGCAAGTGACTTAAACCTTAGCACGGATATAAATAGGACATGCTGGAGGGATTGATTTATCACCCAGAGACTCCCCATGCTGTGGAATAAAATCCCGGTCCATGTGAGGCAGAGCACCTCGCTGGCTCTGTTCAAGAGAAATCTTGACCGGTGGATGGGAGATCGTAGGTTTACCCCGGGAATCATCTCTGTGTCACTGCTGGACAGAGGCACAACAAACTAATGGGCACATTATTTCTAACATAAGGGGTGGCGTAAGCCACATAACTTTGGGCTAGGCTTATAAATGCCTTAGGGCAGATAGCCTAGTATAAACCTATGAACCTATGAACCTATGTGGACTTGTAATTCCAAGACAGTAACAGTAACCCTATGAGGCACGTGTTTTGGGAGAATGTGACTTCCATGGAGGGGGACAGATTTAATTATTGTTTGATATATATGATTGTATGAGGTATGATTTTATTACTGTTTTGGAAGCAGGACGATTTGACCCTGGACGGTTCGATCTCAATGCAACTGGATACACCTTCATGTTTAAATTTATATTTATTGTCTATGGGAGTAGCTAGTGGACAGTTTGACCCCAGACGATTTGACCCCAATTATATAAAAAAGTTTTTAAAGTTTTATAAATGCATTTAATTGCTTAACATATCAATCATGATTTTATTCCACTGGAATTTAATATATTATTTAACTTTTTTTAATGTAAATGTTAATTTATTTAACATTTTATTTAATTTGCAAATATAATTAATTTAAAAACAGTTTTTAAACTTTAAAATCAATATTATTTAACACTGTAAACATTATTATTTTAAATTAACATTAATAATGTTATTACATGTATTTCAAATGCAAATGTTTTAAACAGTTATTAATCCTCATGACTTCTTTTTTTCTTTTTCTTTTCTTTTGAGGTAATCTTTGAAATTTTCTCAGTAACTATGTGGATGTGTGGCAGTATATAACATTTTTTCTTCATGTCAAAATATCTGTGGCTATTTTTTTTCTTGCTTTGCCATTTCAGTGGGGTCAGACCATCTGGATCCCAAGGAACAGAGAGATAATAGTTTGCAATACTGGAAAAACAAAAACATAAAATAGCCAGCAGTTCTTTCTATAGCTAAAAGGGAGTTTCAGGGTCAGCTTAACGGTGTATATGGTAAAGGACGTACACCCACTGGATGTCAGCATCCTTGATCTGACCATCACAGACATGGGGAAACTTTGCACTCACCCGAGTGTTACATCCTTTCTCGTCAGGTCAGATTATAAAGCGGTCTCCTTTGAAACGAACTAAAACCTGTTACCACATCCAATCCTAGTACATTTTGAAGGTATTTCAAAGCAAACCACCCTGGCAAAATTTCAATCTTCCCAAACCAGGTGAACACAGTTGCCTATGCAGAACTGTTAAGAAACACTATAACACCATGCAAATAACAGTACTGAGGTAGCTGTACCCACCCAAAATAAGCATATGATTAATTTAAAGAATAAACCACCCTGGTGGAATCTCAATATCAACTAGTTATATAACAAAAGAAAGAAAGAAACCCATGGCCAAGACTAGGAAGTGCAATGCCCAGCAACCAGAAAACTTCATCAAGCTAAATAAGCAACTAATGACTCTTATTAAATCCACCAACACCCAATCTGAAGTAAAGATAGGCTTTCAGGCAAAGGACAACCGTAAAGCCTTCTTCAGTGATGTAGGCAACCTTATAGGTAACACACAACAGTATGCTGAACTAACTGTGAATGGAATCACCTATATGGAGCCAGAGGATATAGCAAACCTACTAGCTGGCAAATTTACCTCCAATTTTATGCCCTTGTCCCACCTGACACCTACCAAAAGATACCTTTGACTATAACTCTGCCAGCTATCACTGGCAAACAAATCCACAATGCACTCTACAGAGCAAAAATGCTGCATCTGTGGGTCCTAATAATATCACAGGTTGGATCCTGGATAGCATGAAACATAGCCTATCTGGCCGTGTAGTATGCTTATTTAACTCTAGCCTCCAAACTGGCTTCATGTCTGGTGAATGGAGGAATGTAACAATTATCCCTCTACAGGGATAGGCCATCTAATGACCCAGGTAATTACAGACCTATAAGTATCATATGCAAGGCCATGGAAAAATTATCATGGATGTTGTAAATAAAGAAATAGGAAAAGTTCAGACACTGGATCCAACACATTTTGGTTCTGTCAAGGGGAGAACATACCTTCTCAAACTGGTGGTTGGCTCACTCATGGAAGCAGGTGATATGTCCTCACAAAGACCCATTGCATGCTCATCCTTTGGACATCTATGTGTAGGGTAAAGCATTAAAGCTAAAGAGAAAACTCCTGTTCCCAGAATGTAATGGCACGATTCCTGATGCTCAACTTTCACCAGGGGGAGGGGGCATACCTCTCAACTGTACAGAGTTTCACAGAAAGTCCAGATTTTTTACCTCATATTTTTGATCTGTCCCTCATAAAAGTTGTGGTTTTCTGGCAAATCGCTGGGGATTGAAGTCACTAAATAATGAAATTCATTTGAGTTACAGACTTCATATCATTCAGAAAATGCATGCTAATACAAACCCTAGTAGTAAAAAACGGGGATTCCAACCACAGTAACCACCAATAACAGAAGAAAAACAGGATGGAAGGAAGCACTCAGGTTCACAGTTTCTTCAAGGTTTAATGACACAAGTAGTAGATAAGCAAAACGCCGAAACACTGATAACACTCCAAATACGTTTTCATTCACAAGAACTTCATCAGAATAATAAATAACATAGCAAAGGCCCATTAAATAGTTCCCCTAATCCAGGAGTGTCCAACCCGCGGCCCGCGAGCCGCATGCGGCCCTCAGAGCTCTTCCATGCGGCCCACGACCCTTATATTGAAATTTCACTTTTTTTCCGTGTGTTTTCACGTCCGCGTCCTTAAGCTGTTCTGCGCATGCACCAACAGCGTCTTTCAGCTGGTCTGCGCATGCGCCAAAACACCGTTCGGTCATTTTTTACATTTGCGGTAAAGTTTCAGCTGAAGGAAGGAGTGAGATCGCGGTGACGAAAGAGAAGACTCAGAGTGAGGAGGATTTATTTATTTTTACCCACGGACTACATCTCCACCAGTAAAAGTTAAGCTAAGCTATATGATTCTTTTAAAAACTTAATGACTTAATATTCTTGAGCAGGGTTATCCTCATAGTGATTTAGGAAACCAAACGATCATATATTTTACGAAGGACAGGGTCAAAACATGAGCCAAAAATCCAGAAAATGTAATAATTGTGCTATGGTCTCTATACTAAACAGATGTATGTACAAAGATGTAGGTAACAGAAATGGATAGAAATTAGCCTGGAAGCTCACTGGTTATGTTATTGCATCACAGTGAATGACACCTGAAGTGCTTGTGCAGTGTCTATATATCTTCCAAAAGCCTATGAAGAGTGTTAATGCTGCTCCCACATCCCAAAGACATGTAGGAAAACTACCCTTAGGTATATGTGAATGAAAATGTGCTTGTGTCCTGCAAAGTGCTAGCACCACCACCCAGGACTGGTTCCTGCCTTATTCACATGGCTTGCTGGGACAGGCTACGTCGCTACGACATTCAGGCGCAATGATATGGATAAAAAAGGTACTGAAATGGACAGATGGATGGACAAGTAGCTTCCTCTGCACACGTGATGAGAAAAACTTTGAGAGATCTACATCTCTGATTTTTTTTATTTTTTGTTTACCCTTTTCTTGTTTCTATGAAAGCAAAAAGTGCAAACTACACCAATGATATTACTGAAGAGCACTGTGCAGTACTTCTGATGTGGCGGACATCAGCTGTATCATAAAACTGTACATTTAAAAAGGTAGTCCCACCTTTTCAACACAAAAAATTGTGCACACTTTTTTCACGTGATCTAAGAAATACATGTAAATACACAAAGCATGGTTTAGTGTTCTGAAATATATGAAATAAAAATCGCTGATGTTTTAATTTCTAGAAATATTAAAACTGTAAAGTTAAGCTTGATACTGACAAAAAAACAAAGGGGCTGTAACAAGCACATTGCCAAATGCATACACATACAGATATAACTTGCGTCTATTCACATACATATGTACACGGATACACACACACACTATATATATATATATATATATATATATATATATATATATATATATATATAAATACATACACACATACATATATACGCACACATACACACATTTGTACATACATACACATATATAATATAAATGCATATATAGACACACACACGTATAGATAAATATGATATATGCATACACACTTGTACATTTTGCGGTCTCCTAACTGTAAAGATTACTTATACCAGGAAGATGTAGCCCCACATTTACACTGCTGTAAAAAAAAATAGGTTAAGTACAGATATGAAAAAAACAATTGTCTGGGATAAACAAAGAGGGGGTAAGCTGATTAAAGGCATTTGTAGACACAGCTTATGGTCTACAAGAGATAAAGTGCTAGCCATATGCCACTGGTAAAAAATGAAAATTAATAACCAATGAAGAAACAAGAGAAAGCGCAACATTGGTTTCTGCTGCCATTACTTTATTCAGTAAGACTCTGCACCACACCCTAAAGCTGCAGTCCACGGCAACTGCCACAGGGATCCTACTGCAGATCTGGTGAGGAGATGCTGGAGTTTTAAAAATATTTGAAAGTGTGATATTAATAAATAAATATAACAAAACTTCGGACTCACCACGATAAATATTTTAAACTAACAGACGTTTTATTAAGAACGGTAAGCGCTTTCGCGTATTTTAAAATACGCTTCCTCAGACCACGACATCAAGACAAAACTGTGTACTTATATATAGTCAAATTCCATCATCATTAAGGCAATTAAGTAACTGAGTAATTGAATAATTGATTAGCTGTTTATCAAGCCAAAGTACTTTAAGGTTTCTTCAAACAGCAACATATTAATAGATATTTCTGATTTGTATAAATTAAGCAAATACATTTATTTTAACCAGTATCGTGAATATCTAAAAATAAATAAAATACTTAAAATATACTAGCTATCTATTAATCATTCAATACAATATATATTATAAGACAATAAAAAATATATATTGAACAGTTTATATGTAGAAATGTATATTAATTAATGTATATAAAAGTATAAATATATAAAAAAAATACGGAAAACATATGTAAACAAATAGCATTCCTGAACTCTAATATAATAAACTTTGTTTAAATACCTGATTTAAATATTTGTATTTATAACTTAATTATCTAGAAGCAATTTCAAATAAACATGTAAACAGGATAACCAACTATCTCATATGCAAGGATATGTTTGTGCGACACTCAACAATGTATGAAGTGACCATATATAAATATAAATAGAACCAAATTTAAAATTCATAGACAAAACATTGAATAAAAATATGAATAGAAATATGAATAAAAATACTATACAAAGTCTCTATACTACTTTAAACTAAATTTATCTACGAGAACTGAGGTGGGACCTCAGTGAAACATATGTATTTAAACCTGGGGGATGATGTCCCCTCAGTTTGAATATCCATTGCAATTCCTTTTGTTCCAAATGGCTCATATAGTCTCCACCTCTTACACTTTGTTCAACAATCTGTAACACCCTGAACACAAAAGAGTGGTCAGGATGGAGCATAATGTGCCTCGCCAAAGCATTTATTTCATTTTTGCATTTAATATCATACAGGTGGTTATAAATTCTGTTTTTTAATTTTCTCTTAGTAAGACCTATATAAAAAACAGAACAAAACTCACATGTAGCTAGATATATCAGACCAGATGTCTCACAGGAGACAGAAGCTGATAAGATGGAGAAGATTTTTATAGATAGGGGCTATGATAGTAAATTAATAAAACACATTAGAGCACAGGTCTTGGGAGAGACACTGGTACCCAAAAGGGATGTTAAATATAAGCCATATGTAGGCGCTTCTATTCAGAATTATTCAAGGAGAACAGCAGAAAGATTACAGTTTGTAACTACTTATACTAATGACAGTTCTAATATTAGAAAGATCATTATTAATAATTGGAGAGTTTTGACAACAGATGTACAGACATTACAACTAGTAGGTGAATCTCCCCTTTTCACTTACAGAAATAACAAAAACCTAAAAAGGCTTTTGTGTGACAATTTAGGAATTGGGCAAGCGGTTAAAGTACCACTTGGAAAGAGATTTGGTACCTTTTCATGCAATCACTGTAGCTA
This sequence comes from Protopterus annectens, assembly GCF_019279795.1. NCBI lineage: Eukaryota > Metazoa > Chordata > Ceratodontiformes > Protopteridae > Protopterus > Protopterus annectens. The sequence continues at coordinate 1,558,943,844 of NC_056744.1, forward strand.
TTGCAAGTATATTTCAAAGGAACAAGTTTTTATACATCCCGTGCTAACCTTTTCATTTAATCCCAAATTTCAGGCCTCCTGTGAGACATCTGGTCTGATATATCTAGCTACATGTGAGTTTTGTTCTGTTTTTTATATAGGTCTTACTAAGAGAAAATTAAAAAACAGAATTTATAACCACCTGTATGATATTAAATGCAAAAATGAATTAAATGCTTTGGCGAGGCACATTATGCTCCATCCTGACCACTCTTTTGTGTTCAGGGTGTTACAGATTGTTGAACAAAGTGTAAGAGGTGGAGACTATATGAGCCATTTGGAACAAAAGGAATTGCAATGGATATTCAAACTGAGGGGACATCATCCCCCAGGTTTAAATACATATGTTTCACTGAGGTCCCACCTCAGTTCTCGTAGATAAATTTAGTTTAAAGGAGTATAGAGACTTTGTATAGTATTTTTATTCATATTTCTATTCATATTTTTATTCAATGTTTTGTCTATGAATTTTAAATTTGGTTCTATTTATATTTATATATGGTCACTTCATACATTGTTGAGTGTCGCACGAACATATCATTGCATATGAGATAGTTGGTTATCCTGTTTACATGTTTATTTGAAATTGCTTCTAGATAATTAAGTTATAAATACAAATATTTAAATCAGGTATTTAAACAAAGTTTATTATATTACAGTTCAGGAATGCTATTTGTTTACATATGATTTCCGTATTTTTTTTATATATTTATACTTTTATATACATTAATTAATATACATTTCTACATATAAACTGTTCAATATATATTTTTTATTGTCTTATAATATATATTGTATTGAATGATTAATAGATAGCTAGTATATTTTAAGTATTTTATTTATTTTTAGATATTCACGATACTGGTTAAAATAAATGTATTTGCTTAATTTATACAAATCAGAAATATCTATTAATATGTTGCTGTTTGAAGAAACCTTAAAGTACTTTGGCTTGATAAACAGCTAATCAATTATTCAATTACTCAATTACTTAATTGCCTTAATGATGATGGAATTTGACTATATATAAGTACACAGTTTTGTCTTGATGTCATGGTCTGAGGAAGCGTATTTTAAAATACGCAAAAGCGCTTACCGTTCTTAATAAAAAGTCTGTTAGTTTAAAATATTTATCGTGGTGAGTCCGAAGTTTTGTTATATTTATTTTACTTAATTCTAACCAAGGACTCTTCAGTTGGAGCTGTTCATTTTTTGTTTTATAAAGTGTGATATTACAGTAACATCCCACACCACTCATTTATGTTTACATGCCAAAGGGAGGAAACTTTGCCATATCTGACTAGAAACAACATTTCTGACTGCATTACCATCATGCCCAAAGCAGTTCAAAAATAAGCAGTGGAGTCTGGAATATGCTCAAAAGCAGAATAACTCAACCTCTTACTTGCATTTTACCACAGAACATTCCACTGAACAGAGAGAGAGAGATCAATAACTAGGTAAAAGGAGGTGTACCCCTGTTAGACATTTGGTAATGGGAAATACTTGGGAAGATTAACGTGAATGGCTGTGAAAGATCTGTTGATGGAAATCTTCTGCTTCTAAGCACAGCAAAGCAGCACCCTAATTAAAAAGGAGGAAGCAGTGCCATGGAAAGAAATACAAAGTCGATATATGACAAGTGCATTAGCAATATTTTCTACTACTGTGTTTCCATGAGGAAGGTCACATCTATACTACATATCAACCAATCAATTTGTACATGTACCACATCAGAACAAAAAATTAAGCTGGGAAGATAAGAGTTTCTTTTACATAGTGCAGTGCTATAAACAACAAATAGTTACATCTACATATTAGTCACACTGAATTATACAGTTTGGGGACCAAATTATGCAGGCTAGATCTTGTATTTGTAGCTGTCAGCCAAGGGTGAGTCGACATCAAGCCCCAAACGCAAGCCCTTCCATAAGGTATTCCGAAATGTTAACAACATTTTAGCTCAATTTACCAGTTAGTCCCCACTGCAAAAGTTGCTCCTCACTCACATCCACCCCAATGCCCTTCGCTTTAACCCTGCCAGAAACGTTCTCCAAAAAACTTGACATCACACTTTTCTCGGCATATAAACTGTATCTTTCCCGGGAAACTGGTCTAAAGTTTGCAGCTCCACCACTTCCGCGATCGTTGCCAAGTAACGAAGCGAAGAGCCTGCCTTATAGTGACATGCTAATTCATAGACATTTTTTTAAAATGTTGAAATAAGTTACTGTTTTTATACGTTTACTGGGATAGTACAACTGAACTCTAACAACCCCTTTATAAATGTGGCTAAATGTGTTGCAGATTCATAAAGTACCAAAGAAATTACAGTTGCAAATTGCTGCAGGACAGAGGGAATTTGATGCACTTTCTGTAGTTACCGAGTTTTGTATCTTGGAAACTGTGAAAACAGTCTTAGGAAAAGACTTATTATTAAGTTGATTAAGTTAGGCAAGCCAGAGGGAAAATGCTCTTTACAAACCTGTTTACAGTTAAGGAGAGCATATTGTCAAGATGTCAAGTTCCATGCAGTATTTTATAATTATATGGGTGGTGATGTAGAGAAAGAGGTGCTTTAAGTTGAATGCACAGCAGAAGTGTAGACTGAAAGCTTTCACATACCATGATCTTAGTTACATAATGTACCTTATACTTTTGAAGACTGAACAATTAAACTGAAGTGGGTCATACTGAAGCATTGTGTGTTGGCTGATTAACTTGATTGATGCTACTAAACCTGAACACATACCTGTCAGTTAGAAAGAAATCTGGCAGTGGTTTTACCCTGAAATGTACAGTGCCATGTTTATTTTTATACAGACTGTTTGCATTTGCTGTGGTGTTATAATCTGCTTCAGATCCAAACTTATTTTTTACTTGGCAAAATATTTCACTAAATAACATTACTAGATATAGGTCTTTCTGCACTGATGAGATAAATTTAACTACCACAAAGACCCACTTTTATTTTTGAAGAAAGTCTCCATATGGGCAAAGAGTATATTTTCTTGTAGGTGTAATTAATAGCGCCTCGGTATTAGCAGTTCAGCACTCAAAACACTTGCCTTTTACTTATGGATCTATATATAAACGTTGCCACATACAGCACTGGGTAGGTGTCCGTATTGTATAAATTTCCATTATTTGAAAGTTAATCTACATGCCACACATTTCTCTTTTATTTTGCTTGTAACTCTCAAAAAGCAAGGATTGCACCCACATAGCTGCTCAGAAAACAGTTGTAGATGATGAATTTTACTTGCTTTAAATTTTAAATTTGTGCTGTAGAAATTTTGGTGGCTGTCTTTTTTTAGTACTGCCTACACTGCAGTTTGTTTGGGGTTGGGGGCAGGTTTCTGATGTGTCATATAGCTGCTTTCCCAAAATTTTAAACAAGAGTTAACATCTGTATTCAACATACTTCCCTGTAGTTTCTGAATTTATTCCAACTAGGGAAAGTTAGATGAAACACAACCCTACCAGTCTGACACATGCTTGAATGTGACACAAGTGACCATCTCCAACTCTTTCAGATGGCAGTAAAATGGACTTCTCTCTGTAGTTACAAAGCCTGTCTCTTGACACTTATTGAAAATGCACAGGCTCTCTGTCAGGCGAAGGAGCACAGGAACATCACTAGAAACGTGTTGCATTGCATGTTACACATCCCTCTTTAAAACAAAAAAAGTTAGAAACCAAGGTAAATATTGCATAATGGAAATGTTCCATGACAGACTGTGGTTGATGTGTAACTTAATCACTCTGGTAACATTAGACCTCTGTGGCATACATTCTGCCACAGTGATTATTAGGTGATGCTTGACTTAATCTACAACCCCCTCCTAATGTATTACTCAAGTAAGCCTCCGTATTGAAACTTATTTGATTAGGTGTCATAAACTGAAGATTAAGGTATACCCTTAATGCAGACACAGCAGATGCAGGCACATTCCATTGAGAGTTGGCATGTGGATACTGACTGGCACTGATATTTTAACATTAGCTGTGATAATTGGCTCACTCTATGTACCCACTTAAGTCTTTGTTAAAGAAGTACAGATAAGGCAAATATATATACACTGATATTTCTAGTTCTGTTGAATCTGAGTTTACTTTGCACTGTGTACTTAATTGTGTATATTTTTCCATGTGTGCCATTCCACAGAAGAGGGAAGTTGTATATACACTAATTTAAACTGTACATGTTTTGGACTTGCAGTCTGTCAACATCCTTTACCTCAGTAAGAGAGGGGCAGCTTGGTGATAGATCAAGTTATCATTACGTGGCTGGGTTGTTTTCTGTTATACACAGGGAGGTAATTGCATTTAAGACTCTTTGGATGGCTGTAGTGGCATCTTTGTTTTATGGTTATTTGGATGCAAGACATCTGTTGTACATATTGTTGATGTATAGTCAAACATTCACTAACATTACCTCACTGACAAGGGCACTCTTAAAGTAGGGTTTGGCAGAGGTGACTTCAAGATTCGATGGTTCCCACTTGTATTCTGTTTGGTGTCCCTGAGTTGGAGCAGATTTTATATAACCTGTTGATTGTATCCTGGTGTTTCAGTTTCTGATATGGTTGAATGCCCCCACCTAGTAGTGCTTCAGTTTGAAGTGTGTTCTTAGTGCTTTACTTGCTGATTTGTTAGCCCCTAAGAAGGCACAGTAGCTAAATATCTATTAATTCTTCACGTTATTCAAACAATGCAACTCAGCAGGTGTAGTTTTCCTGCTGACTTTCTCCTTCTCCTGCTTTTGGAGACTGTTACACCATTTATTTGTGTTCCCAATGGCTACCTGTGGGCAGAGCAGAATTTTGGGCTTAGTTTTATTATGTATAGTTATTTTAAAAAACTTCTTCATAGTGATGGAAGTGTATGAAATAATCCTTAGATTAGATTAATGGAAGCATTTTATATGTACTGTGCATATTCTTATTAGCAGTTCTACTAATTAAATTTATTAAAAGAACTGATGTGGAAAATATAATTCACAGAGTAGGAACTTGCAACCAGAGCACGAACATATCGGTCTGTTACATTTGCTAAAGAAAAAGCTTTCAGAGAAAAACTTATTTCTTAGTCACTTTTCTTAGAATGCAGCTGCTGTGGTTGTAGTGTTTTTAGAGATAGACTGAGGAATAATGACAATGATTAAAATGTCTACTATTAGGTTATGGGCAATACCTAGTTGTGAGTAGGTAGGAGATTGTGAGGCTCGAGCAAGGTTGCCAGACGTCCCTATTTGGGTGGGACTGTCCCGAGATCAGCAGCCTGATCCCGAGTCCCGCCCTGCCGGTTTAAATCCCGGCCAGCCTCCGCTTTGTTTGTTTTTTTTTTTTTTTTGATTGCCCCGTATACCTGGCATACGGGCCAATCAAAAATTGCTAAACACGGAGCTTCTTGTGTTCCGCATTAAACAGGAAAAGCTCCGTGTTTAGCGATTTTTGATTGGCCCATATGCCGGTATACGGGCCAATCAAAAATCGCTAAACACGGAGCTACTTGTGTTGAATGCGGAACTGCAATGCATTAAACACGAGGAGCTCCGTGTTTAGTGCAGAGCTACTGAGTGAGCTCAGTTCTTTAATGTGGAACTCTGTTCCGCGTTAAAGACCTTTTTCTTTTTTGTCCCTACCTGGGGTGCTGGAAATCTGGCAACCCTGGGCTCGAGCCAGTACAGTTAAGGCTTTGCAGTGTTGACTTTCTGTATGTAAATTGCTGCGAAATCTAGCAATTATAGTGTGTAGCAGCTGTTCAGTTTCATGGGGGGGTTGCTATGTAGGTTAGTCATGATGGGGGAGGCATACAAGAGAAATGGTAATAAACAGGTTCATGCAAGTTTTTTTCTAATGCTGTCAGGTAATGTTTACTTCTAAAAAACCTGTATATGTATTTTTCAAAGCGCATGAAAAAGTTAATGCATGAGCGGAATAAAATGTCTGCATCTACAGAAGACTTTTAATAAACCAGTCCTGGATGTTTTGCAGTGCTTGATTTGCTGCATAGTTTTGTTCACTTTTAAATGAAAATTATTTTGGTTCATGCTTGTAGATAAGTTGGTTGTTTGGCTAGCGCTAGAAAGATTTTCATCATTTTGCAACTCGTACCAGGCTGGAAACGCAGGCCATTGTAAATGCACAGCACATCTGATTATTTTATTGAATTGCCCTATGAGCTTTGTGTGAAGGAAGTAGTTGTTATGCTCTGCTTTGTGAACTTTGAGGGAGCAGAAATTTTTGCTTGATAGATTATTCCTTTTCTTAACAGCTACATCTCTGGCTTAATGTCATTCAGTCATTTTTATTTGATGGCCTCTACTAACATATTCAACAAACCAGTTTTGTGAACTGTAATATATGAACTATGCTGACTCATTTGTAAAATTACTTGGTAATTATACACAGTCTGAATAATTCATTACAATATTTCAGTGTACTGTTCCATTGGTTATTCCTCAGTGCTGTCTATACTAGGCAAAATGACTCAAAAGAAAGGGGTGTTTAAATCTGTAGTCTAGTGAACGTCCATCAAACTAATATGAAACAGAGGTCAATATGTTACAGTTATATATTGATTGTGGCCTTTTCCAGTAGGTATCTGTCTGCATGTCTGTCTGTTAACTGACTATGTAAGCTAGTCTGTGAACATCTCAATGCATTCGTGCTTGAAGTGTTTGAAGCATTCCTGAATTTCACAATTGCCTGTTGCAATTACTGAAGTAAGCATCATGAGTGCAAATTACATACAAAACAAGGCATTATGACAAAAATATTTTTAAATAAACAAACCAGCCACAATTAAAAGGTTTTTAAATATATTTAATAATAAACAATAAAAAGAATAAGACAATATTCAATAACTCAATGAATAAAGTGACACAGTTCAGAATTGCAGGAAATATGTTAAAAAACATTGCAGGACAGTCTCAAAATACAGAAAACATCTACTAATCTTGCTATATATTGCAATCTGTCCCTAAGAGAGGTTACTTATCTCTCAGAAATGTGCCTAAGGCCCCTGGCCTAAGCCCTGGAACTGGAAGTCATAAAACAGTAGTAAACAGTTTTACATTTGAAACCTGTCATTTTGTCTGTTTCCACACAAAAAAACTTCTGGCTGCAGTGTAGACATCCTGTCTTGTTGATGAGATAAACACAGTCGTTAAACAATTCACTTAATTTCTTAGCTAGAATTTGCCAAATAACTCCTTCTCTAGCAATGCAGACAGTTATAAAACAATTCACTTCTGTTCTTAGTGTTGGCAAATTAACTCTGTATGTTCCAACTTCTACCTTACAGCACACATCTGCATAGGTATATAGTTATTATACAATATACACACATTTCTGCTCTTTCCCAGCAGGGTACACTGGTTACATTCTTGAAGCTCAGTACAGAACATACAGTTCAACACACACTTCTGCACCAGTAGTTTAATATACACATATGTATAGTTTTTTTTTTTTTACATTTGTAAGACAAGCATAGGAAGCATATTAATATTCAAAAATGACACATAGAATTATGTACAAAATAACATCTAGCTGGGCTGGCAGCCTCACAACCGCTTTCCCCAAAACTTTGGCCCAAAAGGGATGATGATGCATTTGTTGGCATTTGGCTTGCGGTCATGTGTATAGCACCAGTCATTTGTTTGGGTGAGACCCTCTTATTCAGAATTGTTTTATTAAGTCAGTGATGTGAATTATTTACTTTATTGCAAATTTGTTGGCTTAATTTTGTGGATTGTAATACTGTAGGTGTAGGGCTGCTAATGTTGACATTTTACCTACTTGGGACGGCTGGAGTGGTTTTCGCAGTGTGAATTGGTAGTACAGTAGTAGTGAATTAATGACAGTTTTTTTCATTGCAAGTGAATGACTTTTCTTGGGTAGCATGCAAAGTACACAGTATTTAACTTGAAACTTGATGGTACAGCTCTGATTATGTCATTGAAAGCTGCCATTCTTGTAGCAGTAAGAAACTGTTGATTACATGCAGCTAGCCATACATGTTCATAGCTCTATCGCAGTCCATCTGAATTTCATGAATTATGAAGAACTTTTCAAAATGCCCAGTATTACTGGCACAGAGTACAGACCAACAGTCACAGTAAATGTGATGTGCTTTATGCGTAATGGCTGTTTTGAAGACTAATGGCATTAGTACTACAAATGAAACAAAGTGCCTCACTGGCCCTCCTCAGATGTAATCTGGCCAACTGGATGGGTAACTGTAAATTCACCCCAGGGATATTTTTGTGTTATTTTGCAGATGTGAAATGATCCCTCGAACACCATTGACATATACTACTACAACTATGGATAGTTTTAATTTTTATTTCCTTATTTTTTAATGTAAATTGTTAGCCATTGTTTTAAAAATTATATACTAGGAATAAAGTAGTTAAGTTACTCCTTTTTTACTTTTCAGATGGCTTCTGCATCTGGTCAAACCAAAACTGTGAAATGCAAGATAGCAGACGAAAGAAGAGTCTTTCAGGAAAAATGGACTGATGAGTACTTCTTTGTTGAATCAAAAAATAAAGCACTTTGCTTAGTATGCAGAGAAGTGGTATCCGTTTTCAAGGACTACAATTTGAAAAGGCATTATATTCAAACTTACCCCAAATTAAGTGAATTGCAAGGAGTGTCCCGTAAACAGAAAATATCAGAATTAAAAAAAAGTCTTACATTTCAACAACAGCTGTTTCGAAAATCAGCTACTCAACTGGATTCTTTACTGAAGGCAAGTTACGTTGTAGCAAATTTAATTGTGAAAAAATCCAAGCCATTTGCCGATGGTGAATTTGTTAAAGAATGCCTTGAAAGTGTAGCAGACATAATTTGCCCTGAAAAAAAATCAGAATTTTCTAAAATCAGTTTATCACACCAGACAATCGTAAGGCGTGTGGAAGATACAGCCAAATCTATTGAAAATACGTTGGAATCTCGGTGTGCAACTTTCAAGTATTACTCCATAGCTTTGGATGACAGCACTGATGTTACAGATACGGCACAACTTGCCATATTTATTCGTGGTGTTGACAACGATTTCAATATTACTGAAGAACTGGCCTGTATGGTTCCACTGAAAGACACAACGAAGTCTGCTGATCTGTACAAGGCAGTAAAAGAAACACTGGCAAGATTTTCCTTGACCATCACAAACCTGTCTGGCATAGTAACTGACGGTGCTCCAGCTATGGTTGGAAAGAGGGAAGGACTAACAACACTGATGGAAGAAGATGCAAAAGAGATCAGTAATGTGCGTTTCATGAAGTACCACTGCATTATACATCAAGAAAATTTGTCTGCACAGACTTTAAAAATGGAAAATGTTATGAATGTTGTTGTTAAAACAATAAATTTTATAAGATCCAAAGGATTAAATCACCGCCAGTTTCAGGAGTTTCTGACTACTTTGGAATCTACCTATGGAGACATCTTGTACTTTACTGCAGTGAGGTGGTTAAGTCGTGGAAAAATGCTGAAACGCTTCTATGACTTACGAGATGAAATAAAGTCCTTTATGGAGTTAAAAGGAAAGCCTGTACCTGAATTTGAAAGTGCAAGCTGGATGGCTGATTTAGCCTTCTTAGTAGACATCACTGCTCATTTAAACGACCTGAACTTGCGCCTCCAAGGGGAAAATCGATTAATAAATGATATGTTTCAAACAGTGACGGCATTTGAAATGAAACTGAAATTGTGGCACAGTCAGATTAAGAACAATAGCTTCATTCACTTTGCAACACTGTCTGAGCAAAGCCATGCAAATATTGAAAAATATGCTGCATTACTTAATAGTTTAGCACAGGAGTTTGAGAGCAGATTTCAAGATTTTAGAAAACACCAACAACAGTTCAGTATATTTGCTACTCCATTCTCAGTTGACATCGACATGTTGCCTGCAAACCTGCAACTGGAATGCATAGAATTGCAGTCAGATATGCAACTTAAAGAAAAATTTCTGCAAGCATCTTTATTTGACTTTTATAAGTTATACCTACCCAAAGAAAAATATCCATCACTTCATGAACATGCCCTGTTCATGACATCTCTGTTGGGGCGTACATACATTTGCGAGCAGTTTTTTTCTCGTATGAAGCATACAAAAAATAAAATCAGAACAAAAATTTCAGATGAGCATCTTGAAAATACTCTTCGCATCGCCACTACATCTATCAAACCCGATATAGACGCACTGGTATCAAAAAGACAAGCTCAGTCTTCACATTAAAAAGGTTATGCTCATAATGTTTGTCTACTACACAAAAGAACAATCCTGACTTGACAGCCTGAACCTCCTGATATGGACACTTAAGTATAACAAGAACTAGGACCAATAGGTTTGAATTCTGCAAAGGTCTGTGCCTGGCTGCACCCTTGTGAACTGGTTTCACGAATAAACAGTGCCACTACTATTTATTATAAAGTCAATTATTTGTTTAAATTTGAGAAATGCAGATTGGAGAGGCAACTGCAAAACAGCATGTGTGAGTTTACCTTGTGAAACTGGAGTGTGTTTTGGCATACTACCATGTTCTTTGTGTCTCCACAGTAAGTGGGTGAACCAAAGTTAAACGTGTTGTACCATCTGTTAGTGACAGTGAAACAAATGTAAAAATAAAAATTGTTCATTTTTTAAGAAGTAAAAGTCTCATCATTCCTGATATTGCCAGTGCCATATTTCAGGGACAGATTGCAAAGCTAGAAACAGAAGAATACATGAGCGCTTTGGACAACATATGGCCATTAAGGACATGATGGAAGACATGGACATCTTTAGGAAACCAGAAAAATCACAGGTATGATCTCATACAAATTGAAAGGTTCGTACCTGTTAATTTTTTTTTACAAATAAACTTTGATGTTAAACTAAGATGTTAGATTTAACAGTTTTTTTAATAATTAGAATGACATACTGAATTTTAGGGCAAATATTATGCATTTATTAATTTATTTATTGTTCAAATTCACCTACAATACAGCGAGTGGGTCGACTTTGTATTAGTCCGCATATACCTGGGGTCTTTTGCTCTTTAGTTTACGATGCGTCGTTAGAGACTTTTTCTTTTTTTTTGCTCTTCAGTTTATGTGAGAGACCTTTTTTTTTTTTTTTTTTGGTCCTCACTTGCCGTTTGCCCCCAGACCATTTCTGTTGACTCAATGCGGCCTGCAACTGAAAAGGTTGGACACCCCTGCGGCCTAATCAAACAATGACCAATAAAATAACAGTATATAATTTAAAAAGACATCTTAAAATTCCAAGTGCTGCCACCTGGTGTCAGAACATGCTAATTACACCCTAAAAACAATAGTAAAAATATATATATAAAATAAAATATATAAAAAAGTATAACTACAGTCACTCATGTAATATCAATAAAATATTTCAATAATATAGTAATATAAAATTAATAAAAATACATAGCTGTACAAATATAAAAAGTGTGAGTTTCCAAGATAATTATAACTTGGCAGACCTGAGTTTTAGTAGAGGTGCTATTGAGATGTTTTCATTTAACCCCACCGGGGGTCCTGCTTGCATCTAGGGTAATCTGCCACAATAATTCCCTATACTCAAGGATAGTCTCTCATGCACCCCCCCCCCTCACATTCTGAATAGCAACCTCTAAAACAAAAAACTCAAACCTTGCCTCTGGGCAGTTCAAAGAATGTTTATACAGAGCATTTTTGACATTACATTTCTTAACATCATACATGTACTCATATATACGCCTTTTCAACTTTCTTTCTGTCTTGCCCACGTAAAAGACTTCACAGGTCTTGCACACAGCTAAGTATGCTAACCCACTGGTATTACAGTTACTAAAACTTTTTCCATACACCCATTTATTCCTACTTTTTAAAAATACCCGATCAGTGTTAGAAATAAAATTGCACTGTGTGCATGCACCACATTTAAAAGTACCTTTTCTCTTGGTGGTATGTGCTGGCTTCTGTTTACCCCCACCCTCCAAGAGGTCTTTCAGATTTGTACCCCTCTTATAACTGATCTTCAGGGATCCCTTGTCAATACCTTTAAGATCCATCAGTGAAATGAACCTATTCCATTCCTTTATTATTGTGTCCACTACCATTTTGGAGTCCAAATTAAAATCTAAGGTAAGAGCTTTAGAGTAAACCGAGGGTTTGACTTCACTTAATACATGTTGATTTGTGTCCAGTCCTTTACCCAACAATGGGTAGTACCTAGTGTGGCATAAATTACTTACATAGGTACGAATGTCCACAATAAATCCTTCGGGTAACCCCTTTGAATAAATAAGCTTTCAATAAAATCACACTTGTATAAAAAGTCTACATCCTGGGAAGTCATTCTGGATGCTCGAATTAACTGACCTTTGTAAATGTTTTTTTACTGTATAAAAGGGTGGGCACTCGAAAAATGGAGATAAGAGTTTGAAAATTTGTGTTTACGAAATATTTTAGACTCACATCCAAAAAATCAAGTCTATCCGTGTTTATAGAACTAGTAAACTCCAAAAAGGTGGTAGTAGTGTCCAAATAGTTTAAAAATTCATGTAACTTCTCCACGGTATCAATCCAAAAAACAGCTATATCGTCTAAAAATCTCTGATAGTGGGACCAACAGTTACTATATACAAATTTTAAAACATATTTTTTCTCCCACCAAGCTAAAAATATATTGGCGTATGTGGGGGCACAATTTGCCCCCATAGCTACACCCTTGATTTGATGAAAGAATTCCCCCCCATAAAAAATAACATTGTTTTTTAATACCATTTCCATCAGTTGTAAAATAACTGACAACTGGTCCGTAGATGGACAGGCCTTGTCTAGTAAAGCTTCCTCCAACCAAGCTAATCCTAAGTCTTGGGGTATAACAGTAAACAAGTCTTTAATATCAATTGTGACAAAAATAGTATTGTCAAAGCACTGGTCAGTTTTAATTCCCTTTAAAAAAATCCCAGGAATCTTTTAATATAGTCTTTCCTGTACCCCAAATTGACTTTAATTTTATGTCAAGAAACTTTGCTATGGGTGCAGTCTTTGACCCTTTGGCCGAAACAATAGGTCTTAAAGGGGGGTCTGTAGGATCCTTGTGCACCTTAGGTATACCAAAAATAGTAGCTATTTTGGGTTGAGCTACATGTAAATACTTATGGGTGTCCAGATCAATCAATCCATCCCACAGTAAGTCATCAATGACCAAATCAATTTTTTTTATATGCAACAAAAATCTCATTTCTGGACACCCTCCTGTAAGTACTGGAATCACCCAAAATGTCTAAAATCTTGCCTTCATAAATAGCATTGTTCATCAAAACGGACCCCCCTCCCTTGTTCGGTTTCATGACATGGACATTATGGTTCTGTTTGAGTTCCTTTAAGACCAACCATTCCTCAGCCGTGAGGTTATATTTAAACCTATGGGGGGGGAACGCAAACAGCCTGCCTTCTTTTTCTACTACCGTTTCGAAATTTTTAATTTGGGGGTGTAGTGGTGTAAATTCACTTTTTCTCTTTAAAATCTCTGAATTTTTCTCTTTGCCTGTACCATCGAACATAACACCAAAATTTAACTTTCTCATAAAAGTCTTGACATCTAAAATCACTTTTGTCAGGTCACATTTGTTATTAGGAATAAATTTAAAACCCCTGGCTAAAAGATTAAAGTGGTCAACCTTCAGGTTTATACCACTGTAATTAAAAATGCTAGAATTGTTAAAAGAATATTTGTTCTCACACCTAACTATATTCTCAGTGAGTAAAACTAATATATTCTCAGTAGGTAAAACTAAAGTGGGTAAAACTAGAATCCCCCCCCCCCGGGCTCCTCTGTTCCCCCTCCAAGTAGGGATTTGGAAGTACTGGGGGCCTTTCTGATTCATAAGTCTCTCAGAGCGACGGAGGGGACAGAAGGGAATTCTAAAGGGTCATAGTTAGTCCCTTTTTCACTTTGTTCTCCATAATTTACCTCACTGTCTACTTCAAATACATACTCATCCCTTCTTTTATCTACCCACTTTCCCTTGGGCCCAGTATAACTCCTTTTTTCCTTATATTCTAATATGTCTCTATCAAGTGCCTTTAACTTGCGTTTAATATTAATTTTGCATTTTCCATCTATGTCATCCAATGTATCAAAATATTTTTGTTTTTCAGTTTCTACAGAAAACAGTAAGTCATTTGTAACAACAGAATTTAGGCATTCAATGTTTGAATGCAATTCCTTCATAGACAATTCATTTTGCTTATTAATAATTCTAACAATGTCTAAACCACAATTATTAAAAACTTCCAGTGGTTCTTTGTATAAATCACTACCAATATGAATGTTATTGAGGTATTTCTGCACATGTAGTCCTTTAGGCACAATTCCCTTGCTTAAACATGTACGCAAGTATTCATTGTCAACACAAAGTGCCTTATATTTCCCCATGAGTTCTCCTAGTTTTTTGACCCTGGATACATAGGTATCATTACTAGTTTCCCTCCCAACACACTCATTTTGAGTCCCAACATTAAGGGACATTTTCTCAGTTAACCAAGTTTCAAAAGCCTTCCTAGGCTTATTAACACCATGGCAAATATTTTGATTAGTCAAACAGTCACCTTTGTTTGAAGTTGTAGCCTTAGGAGTTCCACAGTCACTTGCTCTGTTTGGTCAAGGATTTTCTTCATCTGAATCATTCAAAATACGAGGTACCCCAATATCTCCTTCATGATGGACTTTTTTAGTCCCAAAACTGCTCCTAGTTTGAGAAACTCGCTGAGTCTCTCCACAAACGCCTCAACATTGTTTCCTCCATTGTGGTTAGCTTCCTGGTTTCCTCGGATGCTGAGTGACATCAAACCAGCCAAGGAATGGCCAGTCAGAGTGAACAATTCAACAAACTGAGTTAACTGGCCAATCAGCTTCTAAGTTTCGCCGAATTTGTCCCGCCTCCCTTTTGGAGATTGAGAGGAACCTTCTGTGCTTTCCATGTCCCCAAACAACTTCCAACCGCAACCAAAGTAGTAAAAAAACTGGGATTCCAACCACAGTAACCACAAATAACAGAAGAAAAATAAGCTGGAAGGAAGCACTCAGGTTCACAGTTTCTTCAAGGTTTAATGACACAAGTAGTAGATAAGCAAAACACCAAAACGCTGATAACACTCCAAATACATTTTCGCTCACAAGAACTTCATCAGAATAATAAATAACATAGCAAAGGCCCATTAAATAGTTCCCCTAATCAAAAAATGACCAATAACACAACAGTATATAATTTAAAAAGACATCTTAAAATTCCAAGTTCTGCCACCTGGTGTCAGAAAATGCTAATTACACCCTAAAAAACAAAAATATATATAAAAAATATTACAGTCACTCATGTAATATCAATAAAATATTTCAATAATATATTAATATAAAATTAATAAAAATACATATTTGTACTAATATAAAAAGTGTGAGTTTCCAAGATAATTACAACTTGGCAGACCTGAGTTTTAGTAGAGGTGCTATTGAGATGTTCTCATTTAACCCGGGGGTCCTGCTTGCATCTAGGGTAACTGCCACAATAATTCCCTATACTCAAGGATAGTCTCCCATGCACCTCCCCCTCTCACATCCTGAATAACAACCTCTAAAACAAAAAACTCAAACCTTACCTCTGGGCAGTCCAAAGAATGTTTATACAGAGCATTTTTACTCATTTATTTATTTATTTAACATTTGTTTACCGGGATAGTCTGACTGAATACAGGTCCATTTTCAGCTGAAGCCTGGGCAGAAAAGCTCCACAAAGACAAACTTACATAGATTACACAGAAGTTAGCAAACAATTATAAAAACAAAGTGATTATATACAATGGGTTAGTAGTGTTCCCTAGTAGGGACTCACAATTGTCATGGACAGACAATTAAAAGTAAGAGACATCAGATTGGAAGCAGAGCTTGGTGATATAGTTACAAGTTGGGATAATTGCAGAATATGCTTTTAGTTTATAACTCAATCAGGGTTGGTACATGGGCATAGCCAATTCACTTTGAGATACTGTTTGAGGTTTTTTTTTAAGAGACTTTTGGAGGATTGTAGGGTTACATAGTTTGGCAACGAATTCCAGGTTTTGCCAATGAAGTTGGCAAACAGGGATTCACCAGCAGAGTTATTAGCTTTGTGGGTTTGGACCAGTAGTTTATTGACTGACCATAGGGATCTTAGGTTGCTACATGGCTTAATAATATTTTTAAGTGAGGGGGTATCCTCAGGGTGGTACAAAATTTTGTGCGCTATTAAGAGTTGATTGAATTGAATTAAGCTGGGCAGTTCTAGCCACTCTAGTTGTTTAAGGTCCTGGACACATTTCTTAACATCATACATGTGCTCATATATATATATATATATATATATATATATATATATATATATATATATATGCCTTTTCAACTTTCTTTCTGTCTTGCCCACATAAAAGGCTTCACAGGTCTTGCACACAACTAAGTATACTAGCCCACTGGTATTACAGCTACTAAAACTTTTTCCATACACCCATTTATTCCTACTTTTTAAAAATACCCGATCAGTGTTAGAAATAAAATTGCACTGTGTGCATGCACCAAATTTAAAAGTACCTTTTCTCTTGGTGGTATGTGCAGGCTTCTGTTTACCCCGACCCTCCAAGAGGTCTTTCAGATTTTTACCCCTCTTATAACGATCTTCAGGGGTCCCTTGTCAATACCTTTAAGATCCGTCAGTGAAATTAATCTATTCCATTCCTTTATTGTTATAATACAAACCCTGTTATTCTAGCAACTTTCTAAGTTTATAATATTTAAAAGCTGTCCCTATTTTTGAGCCTTTGCCCCCCACCAAACATTTTAGGCTTTGTCCAGATATCTTACACTAAGATGTTGAGAGGTATGGAGGGGGTAATCACAGGACATTTGGTCTGGAGAATGAATAGGCTAACAGAGGATTCAGGGGCAATGCCTGATTTTCACATAATTTATAAAGGCAGTATCTGACCTTCATATCACACTAAATGCCAAGCATTGTATTTTGAAACTTTTATCTTAGAGCTGGAAACTTTAACAAAGCTTTCTAACAGCACATGTGGTCATTTAGAATGCATAGTTTGCATTTCAGTTTATAGCTTATTCAGTATGCAGTTGGAAAAAAATCAGAACACTGACATACTACTAGCATCCAATGAATTTTGCAAGCTGCCAATCATTTTAACCAAAAACATCATAAAATGAATTCTGTGAGGTGCTTGAAAAAGTTGATTCAGCCTAGTTGGCTGATCTAGAATATTCTTTTGTTGTTTGGACTGGCTCCATTTCAAAGATGCAGTCCACAAAGCATTGTTTCACAATTGTTGTACAGTGCTCCTTCAGCTTTTTGTAATACAGAAAAATGTTTACTAGTTTACTGTGATCTCTTTCTGAAAGATATTAAAGTTAATTGATCCAATACCTGCACTAAAAAGTAACAGGCAGGGTCTGTGTAATACTGTTCTCTAAATTTTAACAGTAGTGGGATGGACCGTTTATGAGGAAATAATTGCACATTCTCACAGTAAGATATACCTTCTCCACATTAATATTTATCAAATGACAATAAATTTGTCCATTAACATTCATCCAAGAAAAGTTAAACTTTCAGACTGACTTACTGGTCAGCAAATTATACACATTTTGTGTTCATTTGCATACTGTCCTGTTACAGCCAGTCTCCTACTGAAGCAACACAATGTACGAGCCCATGCATGCAACCAATATTTAAAAACATATCCAAAATGAATATGTTTTCACACCATCCGCTGGAGAGCAACAGAAAAACATTCTCAGGGATAGGTTAATTAAATTCCAGTCAGAAAAACTGTCTCTTGAGCAGGGCCAACATGTGCTCATGACAGGGGGGAGTTTCGGTCAGATTTTCTGCACCTGTGCAACTGTACAACAGCAGAAGTGGACAGAGGAAGGACAGTGACTATGCTCTAGAATTTAGCGATGCAACTGACGCAGTTCCTAACAGAAAATGGAAGAAGAAAAATCAGAAGAAATTGTTGCAAGACTGGATAAATGTAGCAGGAGTCAAGGATGGCTTTGGGGAAAAAAGAGATGGGGATAGTTACTGGATGAAGTAAGAGGTAATGGATCAGATAATGGGGAACCTCAATAATTGGTTCTAGGGTCAATGATATTTAACATATCTGTGCCACAAATCACTAGTGAGATTAAGACTATGATTACGTTACAGATAACACAAAGACTGCAGCAACTGATGAAAATGTGGAAAACAGTTTGAGGCATGATCCAGTAAGCCTGAAATAATTGCAGTTACAGTACAGCCATGTACAAAAATGTATGTACCTCGGTTACATTTTTTATTTTCAGATTACTTACTAAATTCAGTGCAGCACATCTAAGAACCGAAGTGTGGTTTTCAGGACATGGGCATCCCCAGTCACAAATTTTATTTAGTGAAGCACGCATAAATGTGCATATTCTCTTGGACTCATCTTTCTAATTTAAGAAAAAGTGAACTGCAGCCATTATAATCCATCAATGTCGATACCCATCAATTACAGCCACTTAAATGTGTATACCTCAAATGTCTAATTGTGTTAAAAAATAGCCACTGCCCTCA